>NC_050576.1:287809184-288115434 GCF_011100635.1 Trichosurus vulpecula | reverse complement strand
CTTATGTTGCCAATGAAAATATTCAAGAAATGTCATTGTTAGGGATGAACATGATGACACCAGTAGCCTCTTAGTTCAGGTTCAGGGTTGGGATGAAATGAGATACTGATAGGTTATTTGACAGTTAACAAAAAGAGGTTTACTTAGCTATAACTTAGAAGGAATGTCAGCAAAGATACAATGGTACTTAGCTTCAGTAGGCAATAGACCCTCCTTCACCTCCTTATGGAATCAAGTTTGGTCAGGAGGGATGTAATGATTCCTATGATCTCAGGACGTCTACCTAATCTGATAAGTGGGCTTTTTTACAACCTTAAGTAATCAGGAAGCCTCATCAATATGCCTTAGACAACTGGATAGATGCATCAAGGGGAGTCCAGTGGTCCATATCCCCAGGGACAGAATTGTCACATTTTAGGGACAAACAGCCTAAGCCTTATTACAGGACAGAAATGAGGGGAAATCATGGTAGATAGTCAATCACAATCATATTTAATGGCATTTGGTCTTAATTACCATTAAAAAGGGCTTAATTATGTCAAGACATCATAATACCTGTGATTTCATCAATATGAGCACTTTCTTCATGAAGTATGTATTCTAAGAAGATTTACAGTCCTCCTATGTCTTGGTAATTAATAATAATAATAATTAGCATTTATGGAGCACCTACCACATGCCAGACTCTGTGCTAAGGGCTGTACAATCAATATTTCATTTGATCTTCACAACAACCATTATTATTATTATAATACACATTTTAAAGATGAAGAAACTAAGGCAAACAGCAATCAAGTAATATGTTCTGGATCATATAACATAGTAAGTGTCTGAGGTTGGATTTGAACTCGTCTTCCTAATTCCAATATCTACCCATCGTACCACCTAGTTGCCCCACAATGATGTTTATAGTCACTGTGGCCAAAAACATTCATCAACTGGTAATTAACATTTTGGCGATAAGCATGTCTGCACTTGGAATTATTGGACCATAAGATCATCGAATTAGAAGGGGGCCTTGGAGATGACTTAATCCAGCTCCCTCATTATGCACATGAGGAAACTGAGACCCAAAGTGATGAAATGATTTGATTCAGGTCACATAAGTAGTAAGTAGAAGAAGTAAAATGTTACTGAGTCTAATAATCATATGACAGGCACAGCTGTTCATCAGCTCATGCTCAAAATCTTTGCAGCTTAGTGGAAACTGCCAGGGTTTATGCTCTACAAAGAGATGAAAGCCTAATAGCACCTCCACATCACAATGAGGCACAGGATAATGTTTTTGTGGAAGCTGGCTTTAAAAATGAGTATGTAAGAATAGGGGTGAGGTCAGCCTAGATAATTACTGCACTCTATGTAAAGTCATGACAAGACACTAAGTCCTGATGCCTTTAACAAATCTCATTTTAATCAAAAGGTCCAAATTGTGATCTAGGTGTAAACAAGGTTTGGATATAGATCAATCAATTTAAACTATATGAATTGGTTGATGGAATTGGCCAATACATTATAAGTCTTTTCTAAAACAGCTGACCAGTTTTTGTTTTGAGGTTCTTTGTTTTTTTTTTTGTTTTGTTTTAATCATCTGGTAGATTAGGGTAGAAGCCTTTTAGCTAAAATCTTTGAGAAGAAATCATTGGAGTGGAGAAGAGTCTGGTCTAAGCCTAAGGTCTCAACTTCCTCCTACCCTTGAATGGAAAAGAGCTGTGGACTTTGGAGGATCAAGGAATTTGGACTTTTCCAAATTAGCATCCCAGCAGAATTCCTGGAGCAGTAACTGTCTATAGGGTCTGCACTGATAGGCTAGGATAGACTAGATTAGGAAAGGCAGATTCATGGTTCTACAAGAACTCCAGCAGCAAAACTTCACCATACCTAAGGGAAACATACTGATAATTCGAATAAAAGGACTTCCAGGATCTGTGAGCTATCTCATTGCCACATGTGCTCTAAGCTCAAGAACACTCTCCCTTTGACTCTGTACATATTTGTGGAAAAGACTTTGAGAGGAATATTTTGGATCAACTGGTCTTACTATAACACCTTCGTAAATAACCCTTACTAAAACCTAATTATCTGCCCGACTAATTGGTATCTACATATCAATGATTAATAGGAGAAGTACACTGTTGGGAGCTCATGAGCTAATATAATTTAAAAAACAAAAAGATATCCCAAGTCTCTCAGGGCTATTCCTAAAACTATGAGGGGTATGTAGCAGTCTGATCTCTGGAGATAAGACCTGACAGTATGGATGGAAATTTGAGAGAGTAGCTCCAGAGCGTACATGTACAAAAAGCATATATTATTTCGACTGTAAATTATAAGGTATCTTCTGGAGGAAATGAAGTATATTTTAAATAAAAATGGAAATTTTATTTGTTGACACTGAAGTTTTCAACTTATTTATAAGATGTCAATCGCCATAATACTGAGGGGATTTAGGAAGTGGTAGTTGACAAACTAAAAATGTATATCTCATGTGTTACCCCAGTACCCCAATGGATCTGTGGTCTTGTTGATGTAGTATTCCCTTCAACAATGAAGACTACAACCCATCCATCATGTCCTCCATTAAAGTTGCCATAGTGAATCTACCCAATGTGCAAGGGGCCTTCTGTATTTTCTCTTGCTATGAGAATGCCAATGAAGTATGTGGGTTTTCAGTTATCCTTTCCTATTGCCATATGAGCAGCCCTGGTTATTTTTTCACTTATACATTTCCTTGATAACACCCTTCATACCACTTCTGTTGTGTAATTCTTCTTATATAACATAGCATAACTTGGTCACATATATTGCACAGCTCAAAAGTGCTGTTTGGGTGAGCCTTATCTTTAGCTCTTCAGAAACTGTAGTGTTTCATGTCTCAGTGCCACAAATCACTAGAAGAATATCGGTATTTAAAAAATAAGTCTGACTAACATAATCATATTAAAAATAAAAACATCCACTTGGAGCATGAACTCTGACAGTCCCCATGGGTTAGAGGCCAGTGACAGAGCTACTAAGAATCTAACGTCAGTTGCACAACATGAGGAGGCAAAAGTACCTCATTTACAAAACCTAACAAAATTTACATAGCATTTAAATTGTTTCTAATGGGGCCCCTGTATCCAATAATGAGTTGAGTACATTTTCAGGCTGGATCCTCAGAAATTGCTCCTCAAGATCTCTCTTCAAGGCTGCTGCCATATATAACTTCTATTTGTTAAATCTGGGTGTTTGATTTTAAGCATTCAAACTCTGGTTTCCTGAATAAAAAGATAAGGCATCTGATTTAATATATCTAAACATAGGGTATCCCATCCCATTCAGAGAGCCAAAAATTGGGTCACCTCCACCAGGAAAAATATTTTTTTAAAAATTACATCCCGTGGAAAAGGATATATTCCCTTTAATATAAAGCAATTCATATTTGAACTAGCTCTGAGAGTTAGAATTGTTGGTAGAGAAACAAACAAGAAGTATTTATGTTGTAAAGCTTACTATGGCATGCAAATTTCAAGCAGCATTCAGTTCTTCAACTAGTAGCTAGATTGTTTACTGTTGTGATAGAGGCCGTTTTTTGAGATGAATGAAAAACTACTTCCTTCAGCTTTTGAAAAGTAAAAACACATTCACTCAGTTCTACAAATTCAGGAATATAGACAAATCAAGTTCTACAAGATGCAAAAAAAGAAGAGGCAAACAAGTATGGTAGAAAGGCAAATTAAAGTTTCCCTCTGATAGTTAAGCACAGTAGAAGGATATATCAGTAAAAGAGGGAAGGTCACTGGCAAATGAAGGAAATTCACATAAGGTCTTTTTATGCCAAGGTGGCCTAAAGTTTGGATTTTGACTCTAAGAAAAGCAGGTAAGTTGAGCAATGATATCCTAGGTCAACATCTGTAATGAGAACAGGGTTGTTTTAAAAGGTGTTCATAGCTAAGGATTAATGAAAAAGGTACTGAGTTGTACCTAAGTTTTTATCATTTTTAAAGCATTCCATATGGATATCATGTTTTAAATGTCCTGTTGGTAATGTTTAAACTTAGCTATCTGTAATAAGGAGTTTCATGGACCTGAGGAAAGGAAAAATATGATAAAATGTCTGTGGCATAAGCCTACTAATTGGGACACTCAATTTTTCTGTTAAAAAAATCTAGATGCCCTTTTTCATACCTCAACCATTTCTTGTTATATATACTGTTGTCCAAATTGTATCCTTCCCAGATAATCACAACAAAAGTTGAGCAAAACCAACCCAACAACTGCATATGACAGCATATGTGAACATGCCATACTTAGTTCCCTACTTGGCTACCAAGAACAGGGAAGTGAAGTACACAACTTTTAAGCCTTACACATAGTAGGTATTCAGTAAATATCTGTTGACTGAATAGTAAACAAATATGGTGGTGAATGATCATGGCACCACTGTCACCTAGTGGTAATGTGTATTAATTACAGGTTCAGTTCTTGGGCGTAGAAACCTCTTCAAAATTTAATCTGTAGACCTAAATTTGTCGGATCCCCAGTAGAGCCTCTCAGAATTTGGGAACATCAAGTATGGGACAAAGTCTGAATTTTGGGTATAGGATCCTTTTGAACCAAGACTATAGCAACCAGGAGAATCAGTCATACTGGACGAATCAGAAAGCATGCATGGGAGTAGATAAGAAGACAGTAAAATCATTCTGGCTCTCAATGTGACTGATTTCTAGTAAAGAAACATTGGAGCTGATTGTCCAGAATATTTTGAGTTTTTTAAAATGGAAACATCACAAATTTCCTCTCCTCAAGTCCCAACTTTACCTGCTCCATTCTCACTTTCAGCAAATGACTTTGACTCCTAATTTACCAAGATAAGAATATTTTATATGAATTCCTTCAACTCCACTCTCCTATTTCTCTATTCCTCTCTTTCTTCTCAGTCATCATCTGCCCACTCCCTTCAGTCTTAGAAGAGGCAGCTTTCTTTTTTCTAATCTATGTCCGTGAACCCATCCCTTCCTGTTTCCTCCATGACTTTGCTCTGTTGGTCATCTCCCTTCTTTTCTAAGTCATCAGTCTTTCCCTTTCTACTGTGTCCTTTCTCTTAATCAATAAACACGCATTTATTTAGTACCCACTATATGGCAGGTATTGTGCTAAGCACTGGAGATAACAAGAAAAAATAAAAGCCCCTACCTTAAAAAGAGCTTACATTTGAATGGGGGAGACAATATGCAGATATACACATCTCTATCGAATACAAACAAAAGGAATATGACAGTCTTAGGAGGGAACAGCTCTAGTAGCTAGACAGATCAGAAAAGGCTTCATGTAAAAGGTGGCTTTTGAATTTCTTTAAAAACTCCTTTCTACTGTGTCCTTCCCCTTAATCAATAAACAAGCATTTATTTAGTACCCACTATATGGCAGGTATTGTGCTAAGCACTGGAGATAACAAGAAAAAAATAAAAGCCCCTACCTTAAAAAGAGCTTACATTTGAATGGGGGAGACAATATGCAGATATACACATCTCTATCGAATACAAACAAAAGGAATATGACAGTCTTAGGAGGGAACAGCTCTAGTAGCTAGACAGATCAGAAGAGGCTTCATGTAAAAGGTGGCTTTTGAGTTTCTTTAAAAACTCAGGTATTCCAAGAGGCAATGGTGAGGGGTGAGAGCATTCTAGGAATGCTAACAGACAGTACTAAGGTACCAAGATGGCTGTGATATGTTGTATGTAAGGAACAGGCTCAGGTCACTCCTAATCTAAAAACAAAACAAAATAAAATAAAAATTCTCATTGGGCCTCTGATACTTAGGAGATCTTCTTTCCTCTCTCTTCTTCTATGGACAAATTCCCAGAAAGAGTGGCTTTCAGTCCCTATTTCCTCAATACTTCTCTGTTCCTTAGTCCCTTTGCAGTCTGTCTTCCCTCCCCAACATTCTATTGAGAGTTCTCTCAAACTCGTAATATCCAAACTTGACTCATCACCTTCTCCTCCAAACCTGCCATTGTCCTTTGCCTCCCAAATCAGTTCACTTACCACCATACTCACAGTATCCTACATTCATAACTCTGAAGTTGTTTTTGATTTTTGTCTTTCCCTCACACCACACATTCAATCAATTGGGAAGGCCTTATCATTTCTACCTTCACGATGCCTCTTATATTTGGTTTCTTTTCTCTACTCCCACAGACACCATGCTAGTTCCATCTTATGTCTTCTCATCTAGACTTCTGCAACAGCATCCCAGCAGGTTTTCCTCCTTGCAGTCTTTCCCCTCTTAAATCCTGTGGTCACAATTCAAAGGGTAAGATCCTCTCATGTATTTCTCTAGCTTCGGAAGCACTCAGGTTACACTTGCATATGGTAAGAACTTTTAAAAACTTCTTGCTAAATAAGGAAATTTGAGCCAGGAAAGTCAAATGACTTTTCTAGAATCATACAGATAGAAGAAATGAGATCTGAACACAGGTCCTCTTATTACAAATCTGTTGCTCTTTCTTTGCCATATTGCCTGAATTATGCATTATGATTATGTTAACCTAGCTATCTATGGCCTCCTATATACTCCTAAATTAAATATTAACTCTATATTCCAGCATTCAAGACCCTCTACAATATGATTGCAATCCAAGCTTACTTTTCACCCAGTTCTCTTTTATGTATCTTACATTCTGGCTGAGCTGGAATCTAGGACCACCAGTTACCATATTCCCCATCTTCATGACTTTGGTCTTATCATCCTCCATGCCTGGAATAGACTTCACCCTTGCCCCACTCCACATACTTGTCTGTTAGTTTCTCCCTTCCTTCGAAGTGCCACTCAGAAACCACTTCCTCTAAGAAGACCTACCCTGAAGCCTACAAGTGCAAAGTGAATACTCCCTCTTCAAATTTATTGTAGCATTTTTCCTGGTTCTCTTATTTGTATTTATTGAGTTCTCTCTTGTATTAAATTTATTTATATCCTTGTCCTTCTGTCTAGCCTCTTCCCCATTTAGATTTTAAACTGCTTGAGAGCAAGCCCTAAGCCTTATCTGTCTCTGTTACCCCCATTTCTGCCTAAGAACTGTCTAAAATATTTGGTAAATTTATTGAACTAAGGTTATCAGTTGATGGCTGGAAGAGACCTTAGAGGCTATCATGCTTAAGTTGAGACCCAGCAAGGTGATGGAAATTGTCCAGGGTCAAAGAGGTGCAGTAGTAGAGCCAAAATCCAGGGCCCTTTCTGTTATACCATTATCAGTTGCTGATTTCCCTCATTCCCCTGAGCTTCCAAATGTTTGGGGCCTCTTAGGCAGGTCCAAGCTTCCTATAAGGTTTTATCAGAAAAATTCAAAGCATTGAGTGAATCAGTGAAGACAATAGCATTAAACCCAGTTTTTCTGGTTACATATCCCTAAAAAGATTATCTGAAGATATAACTGAAAGGTATCTGTGTGATAAACCCTTGGACAATTTGCACAAGCATTTTTAAGAAGGAATAAAAAATACCTGGCTCATAAGCTTAAAAAATATACTCAAACTAAAAGGATAATCCTATATAATCAGCAAGATGTGACAAAAGCAGTGTGAAGAATATAGAGAAATGACTTGTTCAAGATGATACAATAATTTGATGGTCATGCTCATCATTAGCAGTCAGCATTTGCACAATATAGGCAATTCAGTTCTTGTTAAGTTCTGTCATGTACAAGGCACTGGGATAGGTTCTGGGGATAAAAGAATATTTTTTTTAATTGATGGACCTTGTCCTTCGAGGACAATTCTTTTGCCTACAGTAGTACAGTGCTTAGCACATAGTAGGCTCTCAATAAATGTTTGTTGATTAACTAAATTATGGAATTAAGAATAGGGATCCTTGATTTTATCAGTATACAGAGCTCCCATGTTAAGAAACTCTCTACCAAGATAAGTCATCACCTTCTCTGTAATTCATAGTTTTAGAGAGTAGTTGCCTAGAGCATTGAGAGGTTAAGAGATTTTTCCAGGGTCATACACCCACAGTATGCCAGGGGCAAGACTTGAACCCAGGTCTTCATGACTATTCCTCATCCACTAAATTTCACCTTACTACATGTAGCAGGATGAACATAAACAGTTGTTGAATGGCAGACCTTACAATTAAACCCACAGCTGTCCAGGACAGACTTTGACAAAAATAGCCTCACCAGTGGCTTCAGTTTGTTGTTGCTGCTGCTCTTTTCTGGCCCAATTATAATCTGATTGCCTGAATACAGTCTCTCTTAGTCTTGATTGGCTTCCTGTTGTAAAGAAAATAATTCCTAAGGTGCTAGTTGCTCAGGGATCCTTTGGCGTGGAAATTACTCCAGAAATGAGACAGCATTGCACAGTCACTCTGTAGACATGGAAAATATTTCCAGTGGCTCTCTGTTCACTGGGAATAGAGAGGCGTAATTCTCTATGGGGAATAGTACTTGTGTATTATAGAGGATGATTCCAAAACACAATGCCTCACTGGGACATAGGAGGAAGGGCTTGGAAATCGAGATTTTGAGTCCCTAGTGAAAATGAGGGGTGCTGTGAGGATGGGCTGGTGTTTCCATTTTCCCAGAATCCTCAGAGATAACCAGGGGCTAACATCGTTCAGCAGTCTAAGGACTGAAAAATTGAGCTTTTCCAGAAGTAAAAATTTGCCATGGCTAACGTAGAAGGGCACTGAGTGAGTACCAGCGGAGCACTTCTCCCTCCTTTGCAGAGCAATGTTGTAAACAGCATTTAAAGGCTATCTTGAAAACGAATTTTTTGAGGGGGAAAATAACAAGTGTGAGTACCTCAGGGTTCAAAGTGCTACTTTCTGTTTAGAGAAAGTCAAGCTAAATCCAGCTAAAGTGGAAAGGTCCCCTCCTTCTCCTCCTCTGTACTTAGGAGGGCATTTCCTCCTGGGAAGTTCGAGGCACTAATTATGATGTCAGGCTCTTAGCAATGCTGTGGATTCCCTGTTTTCCTAAAGACTAGAGGTATGCGAAGAAATAAGTGACCTGCTCACATAAATTAAGAACAATTCCTCTACTGAGCAAAGCTGTATTTTGTGTGCTCAGACAACGGGATTATGATCATGCCATGAGGCCTGATCCCTGTGAAAGGTATATTTCTCCTGGCTGAAGAAAGCAGAGATAATTATTCAAAATTCCTGAACTAGGCCAACCATTTGTCCAGAGGGCAAAGAAATCCTGCTTGACTGGCTTGCACCCGAAACCAGTGTCAAGTTCCTGACCTTGTGAACTCCCCAGAACAATATTAGGAGAAAAAGGAGGGGCTCTTCTCTGCAGCATTGGCTGGAAAAAAAAATTTCTTAAGAAGTTCTCACCATGTACTTTTTTTATTGGCACTCACAGACAAGTACTGAAGAGGAATTGTCATGGATAAGAAAATTCCAGTCTTTTCAAGTTGAACCTTGTTTCTTCTTATTTCCAGAAAAAAAATTATTGTTCCATTTTCTTAGATTTTCTCATTGCAACTGCTACAGCGTTAGAGGAAGTCTCCTTTCCTTTCGGTGTAGCTGATGGGTGGGGGATGTAGGAGGGCAGATAGGGAAGAAGCCGAGGGGAGTAAGGCCATAGTGTCTATGCCACTATAAACAATTCTTAAAGAAAAAAATGATAAAATTTCTGCCCTCAAGGATATTACATTTTTTAAAAAGTCCATACGGGTGCAAACACATGCTAAAAAATCCAGCCAAACAAACCCTCCAACAATTTCATAAGTGTGAGGACAGTGATTTGTCATCAGACCATTTGAAAAACTAGCTAGAACCCCATGGTCCTTTTCTTCCTTGTATATCCTTTTTTCTTCATTGCTTCCTTTCTTTCTTCCTTTTCTTTCTCTCCATTCCTTTCCTTCCTTCCATTCTCCCTTCTTTCCCTTCTTCTCCCTTCTTTCCCTTCTTCTTCTTCTTCTTCTTCTTCTTCTTCTTCTTCTTCTTCTTCTTCTTCTTCTTCTTCTTCTTCTTCTTCTTCTTCTTCTTCTTCTTCTTCCTCTCCCTCTCTCTCTCTCTCTCTCTCTCTCTCTCTCTCTCTCTCTCTCTCTCTCTCTCTCTTCCTCTCTTTTCCTCTCTTTCTCCCTCTCATTCAGGGCAAACCACCTGCCTAAGTGAAGTATAAAAATTTTCTGCTCTATCTTATAACTAGTATTTATAGAGCAGTTAGGTGGCTCAGTGAATAGAGTGCTGGGCCTCGAGTCAGGAAGACACATCTTCCTGGGTTCAAATCCAGCCCCAGATGCTTACTAGCTGTGCGACCATGGGCAAGTCACTGAACCCTGTTTGTTTAGTTTCCTCACCTGTAAAATGAGCTGGAGAAGGCTCAGGATCAGGAAGTACTGGACACAGCTGAAAAATGACTAAATTACAATATTTATATAATGCTTTAAGGTTAACACAGAAAATATATCTTGTACATATGTTTGTGTATACACATGCATATATATATATATGTATATATATATATATACAAAATCTCATTTAATTGTCACAATAATACTGAAATTTTGAGGTAGATGCTATTATGTACATTTTACAGATGAGGAAACTGAGGCAGAAAGGTAAAGTGACTTGCCTAGGGTCACACAGCTAGTATCCGAGACCGGATTTGAAATCAGGTCTTCCTGACTCCAAATCCAGTGCTTTAGCTACTGTACTACCTAGCTAAGTCATAGGATCTTATTACAGGATAGCATTTAGAACTGAAAGGGACCCTAGAGGTCACTTGGTCCTAGCCTCTTATTTTGCAGATAAAGAAAGTGCTGTTCAGAGAGGTTCAGCCACGAAGGCCTATAATGCTTTACAGATTCCTGGACTACCATCCACACACACCCCTGGAATCTACAGCCTAGGCTTCTCTCAGCAAGCCCTTTTTAATAGTATTAACCAATAATTTAACACAGGCTAGCAAGAACAATGGCGAGAGGCTCTTTAGTCAGTCCCTCAACGAGCATTTATTAAGCACCTGTGCTCTTAGCACAGTGGGGATACAAGACTGAGAATACAAAGTTAGAGAGTCTGTCTGCAGGGAACTCACAGTTTAATAGAGGAGACCACATGCAAACCATTATCTACAAACAAGGTATATGCAGGATAAATTCGAGATAACAGAGGGAAAGTATTCAGGTAAAGGGGGACCAGGAAAAGTTTCTTAGAGAACATGGGATTTTAGGTGATAATTGAGGGAAGTAAGGGAAGCCAGGAGGCAGAAAAGAGGAGGTAGAGTATTCTGGGCATTGGTTAGAGTCAATGACAATGGCCGGAGTTGGCCATTGAGGAACATCAACAAGGCCAATGTTACTGGACTGCAGAGTACATGGTGGGGTTCGTGATATGGGACAAATGCCTCTCTTTGCCCTTCCTGAGAACTGCTATTCTTTAAAACTTCAAAAACCAACTCTAGGTGACTCGGAAACAGGCTAGCTAAGGCTAGCTCAGAAAATGCAGAGATACAAATAGATTCAAAAACTAGCCTAAGCTGGTTGGTTTTGCCAAGCTCAACATGAAATGACCTGTCAGTCTTAGCTGGGCTGATAATGAATGAGGGGCCACATCTGAAAACACCTCTATAATCAGCAGCTTGGATAACACTCCCACTCCCAAATTCAAAGATTAAATGTACATGGAGAAAGAATTAACCTCTCTTTTCTCTTATAGAGCCTATCCCTCCAGGGCAAGCCGAAGGCATCCTGGGAAAAACTTGGAGAAAAAAGCTTCTCATTTTTCTATACACAGTCTTTCTGGCTGTCAATTCAGCAGCTTTCACACGAACTAAACCCACTTTTAAAAGGGAGAGCTTGAAAGTGTGGTACCATTAGCTATTCTGATTCTAGTCCATGCCAGGAAGCAAAGACTCTTATTATACCATGTTCTATTTTTGATTAAAAATCAGTATCAACAGACTGACGCTTTAGAATGGTTAATGCCAGTGAAAATCTTTGAAGATAATTGGAAATTGTTCTGCTCTGACCCTTTCAGCATACCCCCTAATAGCCATGTAGAAATGCCATTCAAGGCCACAAAGAGAAAAAAAAAAGGGCATCTGGGGAGGCAGAGCAAGTACCAGAAATGGGTTCAAGGTCTCTCATGAAATTTGTCTTTTGCAAGAGGTGAAGTTAGGGCACTGAAATCAGAGGGGAGGTATGTACCCTTTGGAGGTATTCAGGATGATTCTACATGCCATGGTACGAATTTCTGGAAAGCACAATGCATTCCCTGTCTCCAACCTGTGCCAAGGCAACATGGCAAGAAAAGCCAGAGTATACCGCAAATAATTAAGAGGTTAAATAGATCACCAGGCGTGAAAACCTTGGTACCTTCTTTTCATGACAAAGACCGGAACAAGAACAGGAAATGGCATACACGAATCTTTTCTCATGATAATCATCTCATGAATGTGAAGAGCATAGGAAATGGAACAAGTGTAACCCATTGTATTGTCACCTACAAACAGTCACCTCCTTGGCCCAAAAGCATGCCCTATTTAGGGTCCTGGGTGGAGTGAAGCCTTTAGGTAGAATCTGTAATCCATTCTGTTTTTAGATTTTTTAAGCCTATATTAATTTGTTTCCTTCCTACACCTTTATTTAAAGGTTAATTTAGAAAGTCACCGAGAGGCAGCCTGGTAGAACAGAAAGACAGCTGGATCTGGTGCGACGAAAGACCAAACTGAATTCCTGCCTCAGACACATAATAGCTGTTGTGACTTTGCACAGAAGCCATTTTAACTTTCCTGAGCCTCCAAAAGGGTTAAAACAGCACTGACTTCCTAGGGTTGTTGTGAGGATCAGATGAGGTGATATTTGTAACGATCTTTGCAAATCTAAAATATTATATAAATGTTAATTATTACTGTTATTGCTGCTATAATTCCCATTACCCACCATACTTGGTTGATATTACATGTTTATTCTTTATAAGCCTCAAAGTGCTACATAATATAGTGTTGTTTTGGTTGCCACCTACCTCTTGGGGTCAAATGTAATAGATGCGACAATCCTTAATGTACTGTACACACGGAATTCTGATCAGCTATTGCCAATATTGGCATTGCCAGGTGATTTCTTGACTGAGGCCAAAGCCCCAACAGTTTCTACTTAAGAGGAAGAAAGTTGAATGCTAAGCAGTAACTTGAACTCACTGTTTATACAGTTTCTTTGTAAGACTCTCCTCACAGGCTCGCAGCCTTTTCCTGGGATGGGAAAACCCCTGACCTTCGCCTGCTACAAGCAAAAGAGGAGGAGGCTGACTATCTTTCAGCTGCTTCTGCATCCTCTCCTACAGCTCCTACCACTTAATGCAGAGGGGTCACAGAAGCCAGAGCCCGCCCCCTCGGCAGCTCTTTGGTCTCCTCCTCCTTGTTCTCTTGTTCTTCTCTCACCGCACACCACCCCTTCCCATCTCCCTACCAAGTAACTAAAGTCTTTGCAATTTGAGAGCCGGTACTGTGGCAGAAGCTCCTGAGGGAGACCAGGAGGGCCTGAACCCCTTGATGGCAATCAGGCAGAAGAGGGATTGGGTACTGCCCTACAGCATTCCTCTTTAGATGGGATCCTCTTTCCACTAGGATTTGTTCCTGAAAACAGTCAGTCTTGTGGACATCTCCTTAAGCAACAGTGTGTGAAATTTATGTCATCTCATCCCAAGGCAAATGCTGCAAATTTGAGGAATAGTAAAGAACAGGAGGTAGAGTTGCCAGAAAAAAATATTGAAGGAGAAGAAAAGCCACATGGCCTCCAGCCTTGGGTCAACACCCTGCCTCAAACATATATCACTCTTTGTGCCCAATTGGTTGATCCCTACATGTCAGCCAAAGAGATTTGCTGTGCACTTTATCCCAATGGGGATTTGTCCAGGCAAGTAAACCTGAAGGCAGATGAGCTATCCTAGATTTCAGGCCCTTCCCAAAGATTTGCCAACTGGCAAGTGTCAGGGCCATGCACATAAAAGGTTCTGGATATATATTTGTTGATTGACTATGAAAGGAGTAAATAAGAAGGAAGCAAAGAAAAGAGACAGGAAAGAAGGATAGACAAGATGCTTGTTGCGGATGACCAAATGATATGTTAAGAAAATCCCATTATCTTTTATCACCTTACATTTGCTATCAGCAGAAACCTTCCCTGATTTCATATGAGATTTGGGGGGGGGGTGGAGGGGAAAGCTGTATCATTTCTCCACATATTTGCCCCAACTTAGGACCCTTTAGAATCATCTTTACAAGGAAGAGTTGGTAAAGGATTAAAAAATAATCTTTAGGGAACAATGATGCCTAGACAAAAGATACAGCCATAAACTAAGTCATTTCTGTCAGCCAATTTCTCTCCAAAAGTCTCTAGTGAATTATACTAATTTGCCTCTAGCAATGAACCAAAATAAATATATCAGAAATGTAATTTAACCTTTCTGGGCCTCGTTTTCCTCCATAAGATCTACGAAGTGGATCCATTTTCATCCATAACATGAAGGTAGCTGGAATAATGTCTAAGTTCTCCTCCAGTAATAAATTATATGATCTTATATGCAACCCACTATAAAGGAATTATGTGAAATACGAATACTTACATAGAATCTAAATTGCTATAATCAAAGAGACTCGGGGTCAGAAAAACCAGAGTGTGAGCCATGGGTGGAAATATGTCTTCATCTTCCTTTTTAAATTGTCATTTTGATCCTTTTTGATTTTTGTTTTCTCACTACCAAATGTTTTCCTGGTAGTTAATACTTCAGTGGATCTGTGATTTCAATAATATGGCACTCAATAAATAGTACAGATTGCCTAAGCACTGGGGATACTATATACATATATATTTATATATATGTACATATGTATATATACATATATGTATATGTGTGTATGTGGAGAGAGACAGAGACAGAGATTGAGACAGAGACAGAGACAGAGAGATTCCTTGCCTCAAGAAACTTACATTTCAACAGAAAAGAAAATACACATACAGTAGTGGTGGACAGGGAAAGAAATTTTTTTTTTGTCCAAAGGTGGTGAGTTAATATGGATAACATAACCCTCACCAGAAGCAATGATACTGGTAGAACGTGGAGTAAGGAGAGTAGAGGAATGAGAAGGT
The DNA here is from genome assembly GCF_011100635.1 of Trichosurus vulpecula. Lineage (NCBI taxonomy): Eukaryota > Metazoa > Chordata > Mammalia > Diprotodontia > Phalangeridae > Trichosurus > Trichosurus vulpecula. The sequence continues at coordinate 288,100,356 of NC_050576.1, read as the reverse complement.
ATTTTGTATAGGGACAGGCAATTGGATGGAGAGGAACGGACTGGATGACTCTGTTACTAAATGGAACGAATGCGAAGGTGAAGCAAAGCCTGATGTCTGGGGCCAAGCAGTAAATGTAGTAGGCTAAGTGAAATAGTTGGCATTCACTCAGTTACAATGAACTGGGTGGAGTCCTAGAGTGGTAGCTCCAAGGATGAATGGACTAATTAGCCCTCAGAGACCGGAGTCATAGATTCTGGAGGTATGGGGTACAAGTTCAAGTGAGGAGAAGGAAGCCTTTAAAGGCTCAAAATGCATGGACAAGAGCCACACTAGTTGACATGCTAGAATATTCCCATCTTCTTTCAATATTTCTATTTCTTTCAATGTTCTCCCACTACAATACCTCTGCACAGATTTGGACATCACCTGCCTCTTGTTCTTTTAAATTTTGGGTAAACCTTATGTCAATAGGTTTCATTTGGAGTTTTTGTCTTAACCTTCTAGGTTGGACTAAGGTCTCTTTCAACTCTCAAATTCTGTGGTCCTATGATCTTCCTAATTATCAAAAATTTTAGTGATCCTGCCTCATGGCTACTGCACTCTCTTGCTACATACAAAATGCCCTGAGGACAAGGGAAACAAAATATATTGAATTCTTTACCTTCTGTTTCCTGCCTTATCCATAAATAAGATAATTTTAGGTGAACCCAGTCTGTGTTCATGTTCTCTACATCTCCAGATAAGTACAAACTCAGAGGATGTTGGCATGAAGTGATCAGAGGTGCTAGGCAGAGAATGGCTGGTGAAAGATGATTTGTAAGTAGAATTCAGAAGAAAAAAGTGGACATATCATGGGAGAGAGGAGGAAGATATGTAATGTAGCAAAATGAGGCATAGAAGGCTTAAAGGCAACAGAAGATAAGTTGTATGAGGGATCATAAATAGGGTAGCTCTTTTTGTGATGACAAATTTAAGATAATGCCCCCCCCCATTTTACAGATGAGAAACCTGAGGGTCAGAGAGGGAATGGACTCGTCTAACTCACAGAGGCAGCAAGGAGAAGAGTTTGGCTAAATCTTTGATATGAGTACATTTGTGGGTGATTTGCCTATTCTTCCAAAAGCTGAGCTGATTGAGTCAATCACCTCCATTTCTCTTCAATAATTAGAGAACAAATACAGTTAATTGAGGGTTTCAGTTAATTGCTATGTAGCTATATTGAATGAAATATTCTTCCAACTGAATCTTTCCTCCTACAATCACAAGAGGAGGTTTAAGTAGCCAATGTCTTTTTTTAAAAATTCATTTATCTCCCAAAATTGTTCACTCTTACACCTTGTCTATTTTGGGGCAGCTAGGAAGCACAGAGGTTAGAGTGCTGGGTCTGCAGTCAGAACAGGCCTGAGTTCAAATCCAGTCTCAGATACTTACTACCTAGTCAAGTCACTTAACCTCTGTTTGCCTCAGTTTCTTCAACTGTAAAGTGGGGATAATGACTGCATTTATCTCTCAGGGTTGTTGTGAGGATAAAATGAGATATTTTATCATAGAACCTGGCACGTAGTGGGTGCCATATTTTTAAAATGATATATATGGTAGGTACTATATAAAGGCTTATTCCTTTTCCCTGACCCTTTAAGGGGTTGTTGTAGGGGCAAATTAGCTAATATTTGTAAATTTCTTAGCACAGAACACTGCAGATAGAAGTTGCTATGTAAAATACTGCATATAGTATGCATTACATAGAGACTTATTCACTTCCCTTTCCCCTACTTTAGCCTCATGGGCTTAATCCATTAACCTTCGACAACCTAGTGGCTTTCAACCTTTCCAGCCTTGAATCATCCCACTTTCCTTCGCACTGAATGACTTTCTATCTCCCACACACTTTTACATCATCATGCCTTGTGTTCATCATGCTTCCTCGGCCTAGACCTCAGTACCTGTTTATGTTGGTGAGAAGGGGATGTTTTTTTGCCTCAGATTCCAGTTTCCTCCATTGAGCTGTGTGTTTGGCATCTAATCATCTTCCAAAGAACCTAGCAGAACAAGAACAGTTATGTATAGTTCCCCACTGGGCCTCCCTCCACTCTGGAGGGTATCTATAACCTGAAGAATAACCAAACTTGTATTGCCACAATCTGCGTATCACTCAGAAATACTTTAAACTTGAGGTAATAACCTAGCTCTCACTCCTCCTGCACCACCACCCTTCCCTCCCCCATATCCTCCCTGCTAAAATCCTCTCTGGGGGAACCCAAGTCTGTTTCAAAGGCTTTCATGCTTTGGTCCCTGAGATAAGAACTGTCCCAGGCTTGCACAGAACCACAGTAAGATACCATTTCCCATCTGAGCAGTTGGTATCAACTGAAAAAGGAACTCTGATCTTATCCAGGCAACTCATGCTCTGTTCAATTACTCCATGATGGCATCCTATTTCCCAATTTTGCAATCATCCTTGTTGTTTCCACATTTGACCTTTTCAGGTTCCCCAAGTTGAAGCCAGGTCCCATCTAGAAGAAACTAAATTATCAAAAAATTCGAAATACCTATCAAGTTCTAAATCCTGTCACTAAAGAGGGCATAGAGGTTGTCTCTCAGTTATGTGGTGAATGGTTACTTTGGGGGAAGCTGTTTCAGCCCTGTGATTAGTTAGTGACCAGTACTCTCTCCTATAAATCAGTAGGTGATGTCTTCTAATAAGGCTCCAAGGCTTGAGAATATCTCTCCAGAGCCATAGCCAAGTGCTGGCTGGGCCACCTCTGGCTGTTTTAAACTGGTTAGTTGTCCAGGTACAACTTCCAGAATAACAAAGGCAAAGGCATCAAACCAAATTCTGGAAAGAGAGTTTTCTTATCCCTTAGCAAACGAATACCAATTAAAATGGGGTTACTACATAAAATAAACACTGATCTCAGTTACTCCAGATTGTCTTTTCACTAATGCACTGGCCAGAGACAGGTGCTCTTGACTCTGGGAATTCCATGCTGGTCTACCAGTTCTCAAGAGAAGGCAGAAGAAAATAAAGATAATCTCAGCAGCACAAGATGAGGGAAACAGACATTTGGGTTTCACTTCTCTGAGAGTTTCATATCCCTTGAAAAGTATATAAAACTGATACCACATAACTGAGTTAACATTTCAATGGTAACCTAAATGATGTTTTGGCTCTTGGCTCAATGGAGAGTTAGCTAGGTTGTTGCTGTTGTTTGTTTGTTATGGTTCTTTCACTTATTTATTCAAATATCTTGGTATCTACTATGCATGCAATAGGCCTGTGCTAAAGATTTAGTCAGATTTGGCAGATAAAAGATGGATGACAAGAACCCTGTCTTTTGAGAGCTTATTTTCTAGTAGGGGAAACTATACGAGACCTTGGGGTCAGTCAAGAATTTCAAAAATGTCATTAAATATTTTTTTTTGTGATGAAGTCTGGTGTGGTGCTTGCCTAAACAATGTAAATGCAGATGAGGAAAGTAAGGATCAAAGACATCCAGTGATTTGCCCAAAGTTTAGAGAGTTACTGACAGGAATGAAGTCTGCTGACTGTCAACCCAGCGCACTTTCTACTACACTGCATTCCTGCCAGAAGTTTGCTTATCGATGTGTTTTATTGAGGTGTAGAAGACAGCAATGGTCTCCATTTCTGCACAATTGTCATCAGCATTTAGTACCTATTGAAGACCTGCAGTATGGTGTGTGTTTGTGTGTGTGTGCTTGTGTGTATGTGATACACATTACTGGAGATAAAGTGATGTACACTATTTCCATAACTGAAAGAATTCAGATGAACAGAAATCCAAATAAAGATATTTACACTTGTACACAAAATACACCTGCTCCTGCAGTTTTGGTAGGGAAAAGGGCACTGTGGTCAAGTTGAAACCCAGTGTGGTATCAGTTCCTGTGGAAATAACCCAAGAGCAACATTTGCCTTTGTGAAAACGGGGAAGGCTTTGTGAAGACAGTGGACTTTGAAATGTGCTTTGAGGGAAATTTGGAAACTCCTGTGGGTGAAGGTTTATGGCCAAGAGTGGGAGAAGTATATGTGGGAGCCAGGGAACAAATTAGTTTGACTAAAGCTAAGAGACAGAAAGTTAAGCAGAAGTGAGACACAAGCTCAGGAAGGTTCGTTGGTTGTCTTAAAATCCATATTAGGAAGTTTGTATCTAATGAAGACCATTTTGAAGATATACTAGAGCAGGTTCCCCACCCCTGTTAGAGTATTCTGAGGAGTAGAACATTGTGCTTTTCAACGTCTAAATTAGACTGGCCAGTAATGTAATGTCTCAGGCAAGAGATGGTCAAAACTCAGATGAGGGACATAGAAGTGAGGACAAAATGAAGAAGTATCTGAAACTCAGCTACTTGGTCCAGTTAAGGGCAAAACCTTCAAGTTAAAGTTTCTAAATTTTCAAAGAATTAAAATCATTTATGGCTAAAATTATGCCAAATGCAATTTAATATTATTTTCTTAATTGCAAAAGTACAGTCTAGTGTCTTTATCAATGCTAATTTCACTATGCTGTAAGTCTTTGGAAGCATTGGTCAAAAGCACTCTATTATTAGGTAACAGAAAATTAACTACATATAAGAATATGTGGCAAGGTTTGGAGTTCTCTTGCTTGAAATAAGAACTAAGGAGTCAGTGATGGCTGTATGGTATCACTGAGTAAGTCTGAAAAACAAGAAGCAAGATCAATTGAGATTAGGAAGTAAAAGGAGGTCTTTGTAAGAAAGATAGGGAATTATGACTTTGGTAAATTAAGTTTACGATAACAGCAAGATATCTAGCTGAAGATGTCCTGCAAAGAAAAAGGAGATACAAGCCTGGACAACAGGAAAGATTGAGCCTGGAGAGCTAACCCTTTGAAAAATTAACAACTGTCTTGAGGCTGTATTGCAACTGCTTTAATCTAATCCTTTTTTTAGTGGGGAGCAGTGGCCAAATTTTGTGGAAGATTAGGAATGTTGAGCAATATTAGCATAGATGCAATGGCACTCTTTTGCAAGACTCACAGTTTTGTAAAAAACATTGGCAACTATAGATATGGCCCTTACTTTGGGTTTTTCTGATTGGGAGATCTACCAGTTATGCAGGAATGATAGTTTAGAATTTGAAAAGCTCTCCACAAGCAACAGATTGAAAAATATATATTATAATTTTCTCCAGTGAGATCTGAAGGCAGTTATTCCCAAAGAAAGAGACAGTGAATTAATTCCCAAGCCTGGTGTTTTTTTCCCCCTAATGTGAGATGTATTATTAGATACGGCAGAAAGTCCCCAAGAATACAAGTGGGTGAGAAAGCTTTGCCATCATTCAAAATAAATAACTGAATTCTAAGTGACATGCAGACTCAGGTGTTATAGATAAAGATATCCTAAATATAATAATTCCTGCCTAATATAGATCTGGCAAGGGACACAGTGGTTCTGTCTTAAGCAATAGACCTGAATGAAAGAGTACTTCTTTCCTGTAAAAGTGTAAAATCTACTTCCCAAATAAAGTCCAATTTCTTGTAGTCATTACATTTTGCTGTCACATTACTATTTAAGGATTAGGTTTGCACATTGCTGGTTTTATGTGATAGGATCCAGAAAATCTAGTTTAATCGCTTAAACTAGAAATTCCCTTAAAAGGAGGCTGAAGAAGGATAGGTTGTGCTATTTTGCATGAGGGTCAAGGAGATGGGAACATCGATAACCTCCAGAAGTGAAACTACATGAGAGAGTATCCCACAAAGTCTGAGGATACACTGAGATGAATAAGGCTGAGATATGTTTATAACTACTCGTATTGAGTCAACTCCATACTGAATCCAAACTTCAAAATAGCCTTGGCTACAAGTGATGTATCAATGTGCCCCCAAATAAAGATAATAATAACAGAAATAACAACAGTGACAGTAAAGAGAAAAACTCATATTTAAATAGTGCTTGCCATGGGACAGGCAGTGTGCTAAGAACTTTATAAATAATATCTCATTTGATCCTTACAGCAACATTGGGAGGTAGTTGCTATTATTATCCCCATTTTTAGATGAGGAAACTGAGACAAAGATTAAGTGACTCACCCACAGTCCCATAGCTAGTCAGCTTCTAAGGCTGGACTTGAACTTGGGTCTTCCTGACTCCAGGCCCAGAGCTCTGTGCAATATGATACCCCCTTGCTGTCTCCACGTTTGTTTCCCTCTGAGGCATTTGACTAAGCACTGCGAAATGGATTAAGGAAACACAGTTCCCAATTATTGTATTAGAAATCCAAGATCTTAACTTCTACCTCAACTGTCCAGTTTTCTGCACCCTTCTTGTAGCTTGCCCTGCTCCCCAATAGCAATGTTGCCTTTGAACACTGTTAGAAGAACAGCTGGATTTTTAGAATTTTCTTAACCCGAAACAATTTTGATTTAGCCCAGATGCACAGTAAGAGTCCTATCATTCAAGATTTAATCATGCAGGAAAGAAGTAAGAGTGTGAAAATGGTGGTGGTGACAGAATAACTCTATTATATATAGTGTTTTAATTTGTTTTTCAAAATATTTTTCAATCCGTGACCTTTTTTTTTCTTATGAACATTTGGGTAGAGTGGCATGTATAAGCTCCTATGATTATTCTCATGTTTTAGCTGTAAGAATCATGCATGGCATGAAATTGTTATTCCCACCCCAGCCCCCCCAAAAAAGACAGCTAACTGTCACTGAAATAGGAATTGGAACCCAGGTCATTTGACTCCCCAGCCTGGTGTTTTTAATAGTAGATCCTACTTCCTTTTATAGACAAGATAATGTATATCATTCTATATACAAAAGATAAAAGATAATAAAATTGAAGTAAGTCTGGAAAAGAATAAAAAATAGAAAAAACAAAACTACTGACCTAGATGGGAAAGACAAGGAATCTCTGATTATTTTAGAATCACAAAGCTTGAGAACCGGATAGGGCTTCAACAGGTGTTATGTCCAACCCAAATGAATCCCTGACTATAATCTAGCTGATCAGTAGTCATCCAGCCTCTTTTCTTGAAAAGCTTCAAAAGAAGAGGAATTCATTACCTCAAGAGGCAGCCTGTTCTACTTTTAACATTGGAAGTTGTTCTGTTTCTTTTCTGACAGCAAATCTATACATACATATGCACATACAGGTATAGATAGATAAAATATATATGTATGTATCTATCTATATATACACATATATACATATATACTTACACACATGTATGTGTACATGTGCGTATGTGCGTGTGTATGTATTTTGTAATTTCTCTCCTTTTTGATTCTGATCTCTGGGTTCCAAACAGAACGAGTCTAAAATCCTAATGCCATGTGATAGCCCTGCAAATACTTGAGACAGTTATGTTTTCCCTTCTCCTGGCTAACCATTCCCAGTTCCTGCAATTGATCTGCATACCACATAGATAGGGCAGCTAGGTGGCACAGTGGATACAGCATTGAACATAGAATCAAGAAGACCTGAGTTCAAATCCAGCCTCAGACACTAGCTGTGTGACCCTGGACAAGTCATGTAATTGTTTGCCTCAGTTTTCTCATCTGTAAAATGAGCTGGAGAAGGAAATGGCAAACCATTCCATGATCTTTGCCAAGAAAACCTCAGAGTCACAAAGAGTTGGACTGTAAGCTATCTTCCTCACTGCCTAATACACTGCAAATAAAAGGTGCTTGATATATGTCTGAACTTAACTGATTATGCTAGTCCATCATTAACAAGAATTGTAAGCGACCTTGTCAAGCGAATTTGTCCTTTTATTTAATCCAGCAGTATTCTTTTCTGCTGCTCAGTTCAGAGATCATATTTTTGAATAACAGCTCTTGCCTAGGAATTTCTGCTAGAAGGCATTTCAATTTGTATAGCCCTCGAGGAAAAAAATATTCTGTACATAAAAGAAATACAGGTAGTCTTGTAGCTTATCAATGTTTAAGGAGTTTGTAGCATCTATAGTCACGGCATGTGATTTTTTTCTCATGACAGTTATACAAACATTTTGGTCACCACAGTATGTTGCTGCTTTTTCCAAGATGCCACCTCACCGATCAGGATTTCTTTTTAAAAAATCATCAGTATACAAGTCTTTCTATAACATTTCCTTCCGAGAACCTCCAACATTGTAGGGTATATTCTAGGTGTTGTGTTTGGGCACTTACATGAAGCATGGAGTGCCCAAATGACCTATTCATTCTGAAGACTGGCACTTCGTTCTGCATTTTCTGAATCACACTAGGAAGTTATTTCCATTTTGAAAGTTCAGATATTTCAAAATGAAATGCTGAGTGAAGGAACATGTTAGGTACTGGCCAAGAGGAAAGAGTGATTAAGGCTGAAATAATGAAAGGGTGCGGATGCGGGTGCAGCAGTCAGTTTTATACTTGCAAGGAAATGATGAGTGTGGAATTTGTGACACCTGACTTAAAATCAATGATCCTGGAAGGTGTTATAATAACTCTAATCTGGCAGGAGAGGGGTGTGGGGAGAACAGGGGAAATCAAAGCTGACACGATGAAACTGTACCTAGCAAGAAGTGGGTGGAACGATGACAATGTCAGACAATTAATGGAGCTAATGAGGTGTAATGGGGTGGCACTGAAGATGTCCTGGCCTTCTAAAGCAACCAGTTATCTTAACTGACTGATTTTCTTATTGACTTTTCCTATTTTAATTTCTTACAGAGCCAGTGGTACTGTCTTTTTGGTGATGTTTTTAATAACTTTTTCCTCAGAATACATTTCACAGTAAAGTGATGTTAGAAGAGGCCAAACTTAGAAAAAGGCAACATATTTCTAGAGTCTTTTTTGCTGATCTCTTCTCTATAAATTCCAAAGTTTGACATCTTTGGTTCCAACAAAACCAAAAAAGGCCATAATGATACAAAACAACATTCATGTTGACTCTTACCTTCCTCTAATCCCACCTGCCTCTCTGTATTCAAGCTGTAGCTTTGCTACCACCACACTTGGGCAAGTGACTTCCCTTCTCTGGCTTTTAGCATCCTCTACCAAAAGAGAGATTTGAACTTTATGGCCTATGAGGTCTCTTCCACCTCTAACACTCTGTAATTCCATTACTACAATCCTCCCGTGAATTGGGTTGACTCTTTGTGGAGCCTCTGCTTCCGAGACTGACTGGACTAGGAAGCTTCTAAAGTTCCTGACTATAAGACTTATGGCATGAATGGAGGCAGACCACTTAGCTCCCACACATCAACTCTAGCAAAAATCCTGAAATTCACACCAGGCTGAATAACGATCAAGAAATCATATGAGAAACTATAATAAGTGATTTATTCTACCCCATACAAAAAGCCAGTCAGAAGTCCTTGGGGGAATAGAAAGAGGCTACCAGTAAAGCTAACAGTAGAGACAACCAAACCCAGTTTCTCAGTACAACTAGTTATACAGGCCACAGACACAGATAACCTTAAGCTACGTGTTCTGAGGCAGCAAAAACTGAGGGATCCCCTGAGAATGCCCCAGAGAAGTTAGAAATTCCCAAAATATAGAATTAGACTTTGGTGAAGGACTCAAAAACTACAGGAATGACTGTAATGTTGCAGCATTCAGACCAGAAGGTGAAGGCCAGTTAAGGAACACAGGTGACCCAAAGGGAGGCCAAGTAGGGCCAATCAACCTACCCAGAATTGCATCAGGGGGTGGAGACTAATTCTGGCACAAAGCCCCAAATTCAGGAACTAAACCTGGAGAAATGTGCAAATCAACAAAACACCAACCTTCCCTCTGCCATTTTGTGGGTTCTGCAGTTCTAGAATTTGTTCAGTCCTTTTTATAGGTTTTTGGAGGGACCTGGGGCGGGGGTGGGAGGAGCTCACGCAAGTCCCTGCTTTCCAGCCCTATTTGTTAATATTCCAATTAAAAGTTGTTGAACATTTCATTCATTTTATTTCTTGAAAATACGCATTTTTGCCTATGTGTCCAGACTTTAGAAATACCCTGTATTTCTAGAAATCATAAATGAAAATTGCTCAGATCTATTAGAACCAGAGAGTAAAGTAAAGGTAAAAAGACTCTAACAATCATTTCCAGGAAGAAAACCTAAAATAAGAGTCCTAGGAATGTTGTAGCCAAAATCCAGACCTCTCACTTCAAAGAAAAAATACTATAAGCATCCAGAAAAAAAGAGTTCAAGTACCAAGAAAACACAGTCAAGATCACACAAGACAGGACAGCAGAGGAATTTTGGGGATATGACATTGCAAAAGGCAAAAGAGATGGACTCAAAGCTGAGAACTCTGCAAAGTTGAGTATAATCCTACAGAAGGAAAAAATAGACCTTTAATTAAATAGAAGACTTTTAAGCATTTCTGTTGAAAAAATCAGAGCTCAGTAAGAACTTTGAAATTCAAGTGCATATGTCCTAAGAAACTTAGAAAGGTAAATTTATTTGAGAAATTAGAAGAGATTGTATGATGATGTAGTGCTAATATTCTTATAAGGGGAGAAGGGACAAGCATCTTTTTAGAACCATAATATTTTAAAAAGATGTTAAGAGGCTTAGTTCCTGGGGCTGAATCAGTTCTGTTCTGAAAGTGAGAAGAAGGAAAGAGAAGAGAAGGCAAAAGGAAAATACCATATAGAATACGTAGGAGGAATAAGAAGGAAGAAACTTGCTATTTTTCATCATTGAGATGTATAAGAAAAAGAGTCTAAGAATAAAAGAAGTAATATGGAGAGTGAGCATCATGAGAAATGAGAAAAAAAGAGTTGTACACAAACATACACAGTTTAGTGTAGAAATACATACATGTGTGTATATATAATAAAATCTACATGTTACTTTCAAGTCATCGAACTTGTCTGTTCCCTTCCAAACTTCCTTCTATTCTCTCCTGTGCATGTTTTTTTTAAAAAGTGTTTCAATGGTTTTCTCTTTTTTTGCATCACTACTACTAACTGTCCCTTTCCTTAATCCTCCCAATTAAAAACGGTGAAATTAAAAACAAAAAGAAAACCTTGTAACATTATTAAGCATAGTGAAACAAAATGATTTCACAATCTGGTCATGTCCAATATTATCTCTTCCTCTACCTTAAGTCTATCACTTCTCTGTCAGGAGGTGGGTAACAAACTTCACCATAGGTTCTCTGGAGACATGGCTGCTCATTGCATTGGTCAGAATTCTTAAGTCTTTCAAAGTTGTTTCTCTTTAAAATGTTGTTGTCCTTGTATAAATTGTTCTCCTGATTCTGCTCACTTCCTACTACCTAGTATTTTCTGAAATTTGTGTCTTTCATTCACTCTTAAAGCTCAGCAATAGTCCTTTGCCATAATTTGTTCAGCCATTCCACTATTGTCTAAAGGCAATCTAAATAGAAGCCAGTTCTTTTTTAAACTGTTAGATTCTAGTATTTTTACTTCTTTCTAAAATACCTGCCTTCAGGATCAAGAAATCTGTTTTACTTGTAGCTTTTTCTTCCACAGCAATATCCTCTTTCCTAACCTTCAACCCACTAAGTCTGCTTGCTTCCCTGTTGATTTTTAGTTATATCTACACCAAACTATTTGTGTATATGTGTGTATAATTCTTTTTGTCTGTTTCTCATGGGTGAGGTTAATCTGATTCTCCCTCCCCATATTCCTTCTTCTGTGTTTGTAGACTTTTTTCTCACATACCACAGTGATGAAAAATAGCAAGCCCATCCTCTGTCTTCCTCCTGTCCTGGAATGTTGCAGGAAAGGCAAGCAAATGCACATACTCTGACTTCCTAACCTTCCCCTGAGGTTTTAACTTACCTACCCTCAAAATTTACAAGCCTTACAACAGGAATTTCCAGTGTCCAAGGTCTCAGGCCTTTTTTCATCTAAGACTTCCACAGAGAAATTCTGGGAAAGGTGAGGGTGAGCTAACCACATTAATCTCAGTATCTGAAGGTCAGCTTGTTACTCAGAAAAAGTGTTATTTTTTGAAATTAAAATCTTGATATTTGGAACATGGACAGAAAATCCCCGTGGCTATTTTTCACTAGCCTAAACTATTTCCTAACGCAGAGGCACATAATATACCGACAGAAGGTAATCCTGAGGGTAAAAACTGTTTCATTTTTGTCCTGTATATCCAATGCCCAGCACAGTGCTTGGAATATAGTTGGTGTTTAATAAATGCTGGTTGACTGGTTGGAGGTGGAAGATCATTTAGTCCAACCTCATTTCAGAGATGTAGAAACTGAGTCACAAAGTCCCAAGGTCACACAGATGGTAAGAGACAGGGTACTCCATCCCTGACCTTTTACTTTAAAAAAGAAAATAGATTTTTACTTTGATTCCTTCCCCAGATTTTCCCACCATTCCATGACTGGATTTAGTCTTCAGGAGATTTATCAAAAGCTTACTGTAGTGTTTAACCCCTTAGATATAAAACATTATGAGTAAGTAGAGACTAAATATAAAGGCAATTTAATTCAATTCACTTCTTCAGAAAAATGGATTACAAGATATTTGGCTCTTGCCAAAGAAATTCCTAACAGAGGAAGTAAAGGGAAAAATGTCTGTATAGTTGAGCTTTGAGCACATTCCTCTGACAGCTGAGTTAACTTCACTAGTTAGTCAACAAGCATTTATTTATTGCTAATTATGTTCTAGTTATTGTGCTAAGAGCTGGAAATATAAAACTAAATTTAAAAAAAACAGTCCCTGCCCTCAAGGAGTTTACACTCTAATGCAGGAAGATAGCACATAAAAAGAAGTTGAAAGATTTAGTGGGTGGTAAGGGAATGAAGGCCAAGGCAGAGAAACTCAGACAGAGCTCAGCCTCTTGAACCTAGCTGTCAGGCATCCTTTTTGTTTATTCAGACAGTTTCCCAGACAAAGACTGTTTTTAGCGTGGGAAGGCTGATAATTTGCCCTACTTGTGGCCAGTAACATAAATTTACTTTCATGGTTCATTAGCTGATAAATGGAATAATAAATCTGATATCATTTGGTCAGATGTGTGAGGCTGAAAAAATGAGGTTATACTATATCATGGAAACCAAAGTGGAGTGTTCAGAATGCTAAGCTGATGACACCCTAAATGTGCTTTACCTTACATGTGTGTCATGCGATTTAAGAATTAGGAGACGGAGGAGGAAAAGAAAGAGAGGCAGTAACTGGATGAATGAGTTAACAGGTGGTTAACAGTTTGTGTTAAAGGCAGATTTCAAAATCAGCCGTGGATGTTCTGTTGATTTCTTCACGTGAAGAATATACCTGACTTTTAAAAATGACATCTTTTTAAAGAATCTTCCACATAAACCATTCACTTCATGGAACTTCCCACTTTGTATACTGCTGAGGGAAATGGAGAGGACTGGAGATACTAATTATTCAGAATTCAAATATGGTGTCTAAAGATAGTGTCAGGAACAATAACCCAGAACTCCAGATTCAGAGATCTCCACTCAAACACAAAGTCCACATTACAGCTTTGTTTTGAAAATCTCTGATCTGGTTATTTATTTCACTTGTGGGATGAGGGCTACACTGAATACAGTTAAAGTTTAGGAGAGGCCAATTTTTTTTGGCAATTGTTCTTTTTTAACACAAAAGCCGAAATTGAACATGAGCTTACTAATATAATTTAAGATATAGCTTTCTTTCAGTGAAATATTAAGATACTTTAGAAAGGTGTTTATAAATATATTCCCTACCCACAAACACATACGGATTAGTTGTGTAAATCATGCCCACACGTGCTATATTTTTCCCTTTGTTTATTTCTGAGCTCCACTTACATGCTCTTCCTTCTAATCTCTGAATGATTTAGGAAAGGTAATTTATGTCAATCCTACAGGTTGACTGACTGACATTTATTATTATTTTATTTATTATTAATTTATTATTATATTTTATTATTATTTTTTAAAGATTGCAATATTAGAACAAAATTGTCATTTTTATTGACAAAGCTGGAAAGACTCATAGGATTATTAATTTGGAGCTGGAATGGATCCTTCTGCCTCCTCATCTTACAGATGGGGAAGCTGAGGCTCAGAGTTCGGATTTGAATGCGGGGCCTCAGTCTCCATAGCCAGTTCTCTTTCTACAATACCACTGTGCCTCATACCATTTCCCAACTTTCTTCTAGCAACTTGTCACTTATGGAACTTGAACTGACATCGCGGAGATGAAGTTTCTGTATTGCCTTTTCCTTCCTGAATATTATAAGCTAAGGTCTTAATTCTTATTTGTCTCTGCAGAGTGAGATATATCCACCAATGATATGTTGTTAACACTATTCAGGTCCTGGTATTTATAAAGAAGCTTTTGTCTAGACTTTAATTTGGGTCTCTTTTCCAATATTTAGATCCCAGTTAAGAAAGACTTCCAGAACTGGACTGCAGGAAAGAACCTTAGAAATCACCAAATCCAACTTCACATTTGAGAGCTGAAGGAAACAGACACAGAAAGGGTACTAATCAAGTTAATGCCAGAGTCAATATATGTTTATTTTCTCAGAGAAGTGGATGCATACAAGGAATGCTGCCAAAGTAGAAATGACAAGATTTGGACAGATAGGACATGTGAAGTAAGCGTGAGTAAGGAGTTGAGGATGACGCCAAGGCTGTGAGCCTGGAGAGACTGGGAGTGTGTCAGTCCATCGATCATAGACCAGCTCTCACGTTTTACAGCTGATAAAACTGAGACATAGAAAGGGAGAATCACCAAACAAGAGCCAGAGTCAGTATAAAATTCATGTTCTATATTGAAGTAGGTGAGCTCATCTGATCTCTTACATGTAGGTGGCCCTGAGAAATGAATAACTCCTAATTTTAATACTTTTTGAACCTTAAAGTCCTACAGAAATGTGATTTAATCCTGGAAGGCCAGAGTAAAAATGAAGAATAAATTCACACCCACCTACTCTAAATGACAGCATGAAACAAATCTTCCCACAGAAGAAAAAAGAGAGAGAGAGAGCAGCAACGAAAAATGAGCAAGAGTTGACATCTGTTTCATCCCCTTAGAATGTCGACTCCTCAAACAGAGGGCAGCATGGTGCCCACTGCATGCTAACAGGTGAACAGAAGTCTGATTAAGACAGGCAGCAGCTAAAGGACCAAAAGTGATTTGGTTAGATATAGTTCTACCTTCATTTTTTTGCTGCTTTTCTGACTGGTTTAGCAGTGTAAAGGAAAACAGGATGAAATCCTGGGCTATTAATAGCCTCCTTGCTAATTTAAAACAACTAACTTGATCATTTTGGGTAGTTTATCTATATTTACCTCATAAAATTTAGAGATAATCTAAGCCAAAGCCCTCATTTTATGAGGAGGCTAAGTCCCAGAGAGGTATAATAATAACAACCACACATATAGGTATGATGCTAGGCACTGTGCCAAGTGCTTTATAAATATTATCTCATTTGATCCCCACAACAATCCTGGAAGGTAGGAAATTATTAAGTATTATATCTCCATTTTTTGAGTTGAGGAAACTGAGGCACACACAGGTTAAGTGACTTGTCCAAGGTCATGCAACAAGTGTTTGAGGCTGGATTTGAACTTAGGTCTTCCTGACTCCAGGTCCAGTGTTCTAAGCACTGTACCATACAGCTGCCTACATGACTTGTCCAAGGCCACACATACATCAAGTGGTTGAGCAGGGACATAAGCTCAGGTCTTCTGACTTCAAAGGAGTATGGCACAGTAGAAAGAGCATTGGGTTTGGCATCAGAAGAAATGGGTTCAAATCTCAGCCCTGCTACTTAGCACCAGTGAGTGGCTGGGTCAGTTGTTTAATTTCTGTGGGACTCAGTTTCCTCACCTAAATTAAAGGGGTTCAACCAATTAGATGCTGTCTCAGGGCCTTTCCAGTTATAAAGCCACAATGCTATAAGTCCATTTCTCTTCATACTACATTCTCAGTGTTAGCTATGATGAGAGTGATGATGATGATGATGCCTCCCAAAGTACCTCTGGAAAATTAAATCCCATTCTCCCTTGTGCCAAGTCCCAGATACTCAGAGTACTTAATTTACTCCTTTAGACTCACTGAAGTGGATTTGTGTGCTATTATCACCTTTAAAAAATAGACTAGCTTTTCATTTTCCTATTTGTTTTTTCCTTTTCCCTGGTTTTCAAAACAAACAAACAAAAACATTCTCCCTGCTAGTACCTTTCAGGCATTTCTCACTTTTTTGCATCTTTATATTTTTGCCCATTAGCTCAGGCACAGCCTGGAAAACATTTCATCACTCACTAATCATCATTGGAACCTGCCTTTTCCAGGGAGTCCTACCCTGGTGCCTCATCACGGCATGAAGACAGTAATGGGTTCTGGAAGGCTATGCCAATCGATTAATAATCAACAGACATTTATTATGTACCTATTGAATGCCAGGCACAGTGCTGGCAACTGTTGGAGTTACCAAGACTAAGTGAAACAGTCCCTATCCTCAAGAAAACTATATTATATCAGGAAAACAACATGTAATAACATAATAAACATGAATAGGCATAAATATATATATATACAAAATATATAAACTATATAGAAAATATATACAAATACACATAGAAAAATGTACAATTATATGGTATATGTGTGTACATAAATATGTGTGTATGTATGTATATACACACACAATTTTTTGACAGGGGAAAGGCACTGGGGTATTGGTTGCTTAGCAATGGCCTTACATAAAGGGGAAGAAAACTGGGGATTCTAAGAGGCAGAAGTGCAGGAGTGCATTCCAAGTATGGGGCATACACAGAGTACATAGATGGGAAAGGCAGTACCAAGTGTAAGGAGTCAGTTTAAATGTATAATAAGGCTGCAAAGTTATGATGGGGCCAAGTTGTGAAGGATTTTAAATGCCAAACCGAGGATTTTCCCCCTAGAGGTGATGGAGAACCACTGGAATTTATTGATAAGAGGAAAAGCATGGTCAGACCTGTGCTTTAGGAAAAAAATCACTTTGGTATTTGTGTGAAGGATGGACTGGAGAAGGGAGAAATGAAGCAAGGAGACCAAATAGAAGGCTCTTGTAATAGTCTAGAGAAGTGGTGATGAAGGCCTGGACTGGGCTAGTAATTTGTGTGGGTAGAAGTGACCTAAAAGATGAAGTGTTATGGAGCTAGACATGATATGTTTGGTCAAGTGATTGGATATGTGGGGTACATGGGTGTGAAGAGGTAAGGTTGTGTAACTGGATGACTAAAAGGATGGTGATATTTGATAGAAATAGGTAAGGAAGGAAGGTGTTTGAGTTAAGGGAACCATGATGAGCTCTGGTAAGCTCATGTTGATTTTGAGATGTCTCAAGGACATCCAGTTAAAAACTGTCCAGCTGGTCATGAGTGATGCAGGACTGAGGCTCAAGAGAAAGACTAGGGCTAGATATATCGGTCAGGGAGTTATCTGCAGAGAGGGTGTAATTAAACCGTAGGAACCGATGCAGTCAAGTGCTCTGGTAGGTTCTGCCAAGCCATCAGTCATGTGGTGGAGCAGGGATACAAGCTCAGATCTTCGGACTTTAATGGAGTATAGTGGAAAGTGCACTAGGTTTGGAGTTAGAAGAAATGGGTTCCACCACAGAAGTTCCTTAATAGATTTGGGCTGATTGGTTTAATATAACCCTCTTATTTTATAGAGAAGAGAACTGAGGCCCAGAGACAGGAAGTGACTTGATCAAGGTATTTTGAGCAGTAAGTCACAGAGCTGGCATTTCAAACCCAAGTTCTCTGACTTTAAATCTAATGTGCATCCCACTACACCACACTGTCTCACCCTTATCACATTTTAACAAATGTTTTAACCATGTTCCCTTATGTTGGGGCATTTGGGTTTCAAGCCAATTCTAAATCTGGAACAAAAGTCTTTCTTCAATTAATTAAATGTTGGGCACTACAGAATGTTTACTTATAAGCTTAGACCTCAAGGCAAACTTATTTAAGCCATTTAAAGATATCCAAGGGAAAGAGAGAAATCAGAAAATCCAGTGTTCTATGTACTCTCTTCCCACCCCTACATTGATCCCCTGCCTCTCTAGGCAAAAGGACAAAGTCTTAAATATTATGTAGGGCATGTGAGAGATCTGGAACCAGGAAATCTCTGATAAACTCACACTTTTGAATTTCTTGGTATAGATTTTGGTCCTCTGATTCAAAATGACTCAAGCATTCTTTTTAATCAAAGCGTTCATCTCTGTAAAGTAAATTAACCCCTCATACATACCAGACTTTGGTATCTCCTGGAAATAACCTTCACTATATAGAACAAGTCAACTGTGATTTTGTTGCTTGACTAAATTGAGTTCTTATTAAAAATAGCCCAGGTGTTTTCACATTGTCAAATGGTATTTAACAAACTTTGAGACCCATTTCCTCTGACTGTGCAGATTTTAAGGTGGAGAGTCAAACTGTATTCTGTCTGTTAACCTCACACTATCGGTATTGTTCCCTCTTCTATGCCTACAAAGGGTGGGTAATTCAGGAGCATCAACTCCATATGGGAAAATTACTCCTGTTACTCTGCAGAGGATATCACCTGGTCAACCTTCTAACATACCCCGAAGACCACCCACTGTATGCATGGGGTAGAGAGGTACTCTATCCTTATGTAAGACTGTATAAGGGCACATTCTCTGACCGTTAGATGACCTTCCTGAGCTGTGAAGGGAGAGGGAAATCATAAGGCTCAGCAACTGATGCATTTGTTAGGGAGTCTTCAATAAACATTTATTGTTTGGGATGTTCAAAGGTTAGAATAGGATATTTAGGGTTGTTTTTCTATGGTCTAATAACATCTACTACATATACATATACATACAGCTATATATTCAAAGGGACATATAATTGAGAGGTGGTTTTACCACCATAGCATCTCTTCCATCTGTCCTCTTTCCCCTTACTTGACCATTGTCCCCCATTCTGGCTCTTCATGGCCCCTTAACTACTCTAATAACCTTCTAATCAATGACATGGCTTTCAGTCTATCCACCTCTTCAATCTGTCCTTTGCACAGCTGCCAAAGTAATATGCCTAAGATACCTATGACCGTAGCACTCCTCAGCTCAAAAATCTTCATTGATTCCCTGTTGTTAGTATAAAACAGTGCAGGTGGGAGTCCTTGCCCTAGGTCTATGTTTTACATGACATTTAAAACCTTCCACAATCTCACCCCTATGTATGTATGTATCTTTCTGAATTTATTTCATAGTATTCCAACGTAATTTCTCTCTCTCTCTCTCTCTCTCTCTCTCTCTCTCTCTCTCTCTCTCTCTCACACACACACACACACACACACACACACACACACACACACACAATGATTCAGGCAAATTGGCCTATTAAGTGTTTCTCAAATTTAACATTCCATCTCCTATCTCTGCTTTTTACACAGGATGGAAAGCACCCTCTCTTCGCCTCTACCTCGACTTACCGCAGCATAATTTAAGGCTTGGCTCAGGTGTTACCTCCTCCACAAAGGCTCCCCTGATCTAAGTCCTAAGTTCTTTTTTTCCTCCTCAAATTACTTTATATTTACTTCTCTGTGCACATGGCTGATACCACTGGTAGTGGGGTGTTCCTTGAGAGACGTGAGTGTTTTTTTTCTGTCTTTGTATCAATAGTGCCCAGTGCAAAGCTTTTTGGTACATAGTAGGCACTTAGAAATATTTGTCGAATTGAAAGACATTCAATAAACTTTTGTAAGACTTCATGTATTCCTTGGCTCAAAGGGTTACAGAGGCCTTTTAGACAAGACTCACCTTATTGAGAGAGATTGATTACTCAATGCTCTGCACAGGTAGTGTTGGTGAGAGCTGGAGAAAAGAGAGATCTTGGTCTTCTGGCTGCCAGCTTCCAAAGAGAGAAGACATGTGGTTTCACCCCCTGGTCTGTATCAGCAAGGCAACATATGTGTATGTGTGTATGTATGTATGTATATGTTCACATACATACATACATACATATATACACACAAATAACAATATTAATTCTACAGCTTTGGTTATACACACACACACATACACACACACACATTCCTATTTAAAGACAAACACTGCTAGGCTATAATATAGCCAGCTTTTTGTGAGGAAAAAAACCAAAAATACAAACAAAGTTTTTATAAAAGTCCAGTAAAAAACTGAACATATGTCAGTGCCTCTTAAATTGATTATGGACATCATCTTCATGGTGCTTCCCCACATACCACAAAAGCACATCAACTTACCCCTACGCATACTTCCCTTCTAAACCACTCTGACTCCATGAAACCAAAAGATAGAGAGATTAGTCAAAACAAAACAAAAAAATTATAGACAGGGTGTCCCAAAAGTCTGAGTGAAGTTTTAAGTTTTAATGGCTTAAACTGCACTCAGACTTTTGGGACGCTGTGTATTTGGGTTTGGGACAAAGGTCTTCTCATTGTTACTATAATTGGTGTACATTTAGGACTTCAGAAGCAGTGATTATTATCTGTCTTCTTTTATCAGAGGCCAGCTGCAAGGTGTTAGGATAGATGTTCTAGTTTTGCCAAGATATTTAAAGGAAGAACTTTGTTCCCCCTTGGTACTGAAGATAATTCACTTAGCTGTTCTGACGCACATAGCTTGGTATGGCTGCAAAGAGTTAGCAATAATAGCCTCATGGGATTGGAAAGAAAAGTAGAAGGCTATTTAGGAACCATACTATTCTTTAAAGATTCTTAGAGAAGGAGTTGCCTTACCTTTCAGGTATCATCCTGCATCACTACCTGCCAGGATCTGAGAATTTTTTGTCGGTGAAGTTTCCCTACGACAGTTGTCTATTCTTTCTCCTCTCTTGGACAAATCCATTGTATCCTCTATCCCACTACTTCTTTATATCGTTATTTTCATTATTACTATTAATTCACTAGTATGTAACACTGATTTATCAAGTACTTTCCTCATGCCAGTCCTGTGAAGGAGGGAGGTTGTACAGGTATTACTATCTTCATTTTACAGCTGAGGAAATACACTTATAGAGCACCCAAGGTGGTGCAAATGTAAACGTTAAAGCTGGCACTCAAATGTTCTTTTCTCTCTCTCTCTCTCTCTTTCTCTGTCTCTCTCTCTCTTTCTCTCCCTCTCTCTCCCCCCCCTCTTTTTATAATAGCCTTCATTTAACTAAATGTTCTGAACCAAATGTTTACATCTAATGCCTCCATTTCCTTATCATTCATTCTTTCTTTAACTCTCTGTAATGTAGCTTTTACCCTTACTGAAACTATATGCTTGACGGTCTCCTGTGATCTCATTCTTGCACCAATTATCTGATTTTTCTTCATTCATAATTTTATTTAATAGCTAGTAATATTAAGGTTTCCAAAGGGCTTTCCATGTATTATCTCGGTTGATCCTCAGAACAACCCTGTAAGGTGCTATCATTACCCATGTTGTTCAGATGAAGAAACTGAGGCAGACAGATTAAAGTGACTTGCCCAGGATCAGATAGCCAGTAAGTGTCTAAGACAGGATTTGAATGCCACTATTCTTGACACCAGGTTCAGTGCTTTATTCTTGACATTGCTATAATGGTAGACACTTTACCACTCAGTCTTTATGACTCTCTCAACTTACGTTCTATAACACAGAACTTTCTTTCCTCTTTTTTGTTTTCTTTGATGTGGCCTCATCTTTCCCTTAAATGAATATTTTTCAAGGCTCCCAGTTTTTCTTTCTCAATATTCTCATACTTAGTGAACTAATTCTATCTCACAGCTTCCAGAGTCAAAATCTCTGTACTGATGACTATCGAATCTGTATCTTTAGCCTTTACTTCTTCCTTGCAAGGTCTTGTTCCAGTCCTGAATTTTTAACTATCTGTATGGTACCTCAGCTTTGACGACCTGCTATCACCTTAATAGCATCTGAGACCATATTTGTCCAGAGGCCCCTTAGTGCTCCCTCTGCAGAATCCTCTAAGTAAAGTGAACACTACTGCTCTCTGGGCTGCCCTTGGTGAGGCTCAGAAGAATAAATTAAGGCCATCAACACTCAGTTGTACCATCAAGATAAAGACAGCCCTTGGTAACAGAACAGGGATTCCTTTGGCAACTTGCACCACCTGACCAGGGAAGAGTTTCATTTTGGGGCAGTGGCAGAACATTTTATTTCTTACTTCACACCAAGGTTTAGTGTTGTCTGACCAGACTTTTTCAGTAATTCCTTGTCTCTGGGGGATGCACAAGTGGAGAGAACACCATATCACGAGGCCAACTTTACCTGAATTAAGCTTGACAAAAGAACAAATTTTGAACTGATGTATTAAAACAGTCAATGTAGTAACTATGGAGCTTGTAACTTACTAGCAACAGCTGCCCAATGCCATGTGAAATAACAGACTGGTTTGGTTTTGATTTCTTTTCTTTCTTTCTTTTCTTCCTTCCTTTCTTTCTTTCTTTCTTTCTTTCTTCCTTCCTTCCTTCCTTAAACTCTTAATGTCTCCCCAGAAAACTGTCTACTACCCTTAATTACAGGTAAGTTGCTGACCTGTTTCAGTGAATGAGATGTCCAGGCTGAGAGGTCTCCATACTGATCTCTTGGGGTGGGAATTGTGCCCCCTAAAAAAATACTGCTATACAAATTATATTTATAATTTACAAATTATTTTTAATTGCTTCCCGAAGTTATTTTCCAAAGGTCGCTGTTCAGACTCAGGCCTTCCTTAATGGTCACAAAGCTGGTAATTGTTCGACTGGCACTTGAACCCAAGTCTTTTTGACTATAAGACCAATATACTCTGCCATATTCAGACAGACAGACAGATAAATGGAGCATATATAATGCATTCACTATGTATATGACACTGCACTAAGCCCCAGTAATAAAAATATAAACAAGACAGTCTTTACTTTCAAAAAGCTTATATTCTAAGGCAGAGAAATTTTACAAGACTTATTTTTTAAAAATATACAACAGTACTTTGTATTTGTAACACAGCTTCATAGAATCATAAATTTAGAGCTATAAAAGACTTCAGGGATTATGGAGTCCAATCACCTTATTTTAAAGGTGAGAAAATTAAGGCCCAGAGAAGGGAAGTCACTTGCCCAAGATCTTATCACAACTGACAAAACTTAAACCCTTCCAGCAGGCTTAAATTCTTTTGGATACTCCACCATATTTTTTGAAGGGCATGAAAGTTCAGATATCGGGGTTTTTATGGGGTAGAGGTATGATAAACCAGAATATGGTGGTTCACCGAATATGTTTTTAACATGTAGGCCCCTTGCAACCTCACAAAAGACATGTTTACATTCTTTTCAAAACCAAGAAGCACCGAATTGAAAGAATTCCAATATTCCTAGGGCAGGGGGTGTAGTGGATCATTTCTTGTTGTCCTTTACATTGTATATTCAAGAAAAATTTCACACAAAAATAATAGGGTTCATGCTGAAGAGTTAGAGATCTTGACTGCTCACTTTCAGGTGCCAAGTAGAGGGCATGAAGAACCCATGTTTTGTTTGGATGAAAACATAAGAATTCAGATAAGCCAAACCAAACATTATGGATGAGAAAGTGATTCAGCTTATTTGATTCTGAGGGAGAAGGCAAAGGAAAAAAAGGAAAAAAGAGGAGGAGAAGAAAGAAGGAAAAAGAGGAGGAAAAGAGAGAGAAGAAACTAAATTTATCACTTCCCTTAGGCCAGGGCAAAACATCTTCGACAACGACAAATAAATAGATCCATAAGATCTATATCATGGATCCATAGATCCGTAACTTTTAAGAAAAGAAAGTAATGATACTATGGCATAGAATAACAGCAAAGTGAAAGAAAAATTTCATAAATAAACCAAAACATATGCAGTATGGCCAAGATTTTCTAAGTGATTTCTTTACTGATTTGAAGTAGACAATCTTCTCCCGGTTTGTGACTGTGAAGAGGATGAGCAGCTTTTAAAGGGGGGCAGAAAGGGGAAACACAAGAGTGAGCGAACTTGTTCATCAAGCATGTTTTTTTTTCTTCCCCTTGTCCTTACAGCTCATCTGAAAACAAGAAGTGGAGCAGGTCAGGAAAGGGGTTATGGTTAACACTGCAAGATGAAAGATAAGCAGCCAGGCAGTTAGAAGCCAAAGCATTTTATCTAGAAGAGCAGGTCTGGCCTTGTTTCTATCTTGATAAGCATTAGATTGGAGAGCTTGTTTGTGTGTAGCCTAGGTTGGGAGAGGGAGGTAGGGAGTAATATGTGGTCTATGAGTTGCAAACCACCAAGTGTACAAGTGAGTTAATAGTTTTTGCTTTCTATGGCTTTTCTCAATCCCTAATCCAAACTGCTACAGTGTGCATACACTACAGAATTTCTACCCAATAAAAGGAGATAGCTCTTTTAATAGAGTTTCGGGGGACCTACACAAAACTCTCTTCCCTGGCTGTATGGTTTAATGTATTCACCTGCTGAGCCCTGGAAGAGGGGTTAACATTTTACAACATAATCTAGTGGCTGGATTGGAGTCAGAGGATCTAGGCATTAACCTAGTTCCTCTAGTGACTATTCGAAGACTTTGAGGAATTAAAACTCCTCAAAGGACTTAAAAATTATTAAGCCACCTGCAAAAGGTTTCCTACACTCAAGGAGTTAAGATTCTATTTGAGAGATTTGCTGTTGTTTAGTTATTTCAGCCACAATTGACTTTGTGACCCCATTTGGGGCTTTCTTGGCAAATACACTAAAGCAGCTTGCCATTTCTTTCTCCAGCTCATTTTATATATGAGGAAACTGAGACAAACAGAATTAAGCGACTTGCCCAGGGCTAGCAAGTAAGTAAATGAAAAAGAATATACAAAGTCATACAAAATAATTTCGATAAAGAAAATGAAGGTTCCTTATTTCATCACCAGCCGCCTACATTAGACGTCTCAAAGAGGATGTCCTACAGGTATGTCAAACTCAAAATATCCCAAACAGAACTCATTATCTTTCCTTCTAAGCTTCCCAGGTACTATTCGGGCCACCACTATCCTCCCAGCTGTCCACCCTCACTCTTATGGCATCATCCTTCCACTCTTCACTAACACTCACCCCAGTTATCCAATGTGATGCCAAATCCTGTCATTTTTACCTTCACAATATCTCATATACCCTCCCTTCTCTCCACTCACACAACTACTACCCTGGGTGCAGGCCCTCATAGCCTCACACCTTGACTATTACAATAGTGTTCTGATTGGTTTCCAAGCCTCAAACAGATCTCTGCTTTCCAATTTACCCTCCCCTCAGCTGCCAAAATTATTTTCCCAAAACACAAGTCTGACTATATCACTCTCCTAACACAGTAAACTACGGTGGCTGTTGTTACCCCCCAGATCAAATATAAAATCCTCTTTTTTGCTTTTAAAGCCCTTTACAACCTGATCCCTTCCTAATTTTCCATTCTTCTTACACTTTTCTAATGTTCTCCCTCTTTATCTCCTCTTCTTGCCTTCCAAGTTTTCCTTCAAGGCTCAGCTCAAATCCCACCTTATGTAAGAGGCCTTCCTGGTTTCTTCCCTGTTCACTCTACTAGGTGCCTGCCCCGGGGATCTCTTCCACTTACATTGTATATATTATATACGAACATAGTTTGTATATTGTCTCTTCTATTAGAATGTGAGCTTGAGGTCCTTGACATCCATGGCCATGATTTTGCCTCACATCCCCAGCACTTTTTACAATGCTTCCCACATTGTAAGTGTTGACTGACTGACTTTCAAAGAAGAGATTAAAAGAGATAATCTCTAAGGTTCTTTGTAGCTCTAAATTCAATTTTAAAAATTAACTAAGTATTTTGAAAGCCTCTAAAATTATTTGATTTGACATTTCTCAAAGATTTGAAATAGCTTTGCTTTTTTAAAAAATTAGACTGGATCCATGCTGCATATTAAATCACTCAACCGGGATTTATTGGGTGCCCACAGGATGACTAATATCAGAGGAGGCACAATGAAGTAGGTGTAAACAACACACCGAAGATTCACTCTTTGCCTTTGGGGCCTTACAATTTATACAGGTCAGACCCTAGTTAGTCCAAATGGTTAGATACATAGATTGGAGTAAAGAGTCTCTGTTATCTATGATTACCTTAGCTACATACATTGTAAATTATTTAGAACTTGAGGCTTTTTGCACACTTCCAAAGAGTTGGATTCAAGAGCAATTAGATTTGGACAATTCCCTCTAGAACAGAAGTGTTCCTCATTTCTCTTCTTTCTCCTTCCTTTCTCAAGCTATTTAATAGTATCAATGCCTTTCTTTTCACATTTCTGAAAAAAGTTTTACTTAAATAATAGCTTAAAATATTACATAACAAACTAAAAAGAAAGAAAGAAATGAAGGAAGGAAGGAAGGAAGGAAATCAAAACCAAACCAGTCCATTATTTCACATGGCATTGGGCAGCTGTTGCTAGTAAGTTACAAGCTCCATAGTTACTACATTGACTGTTTTAATATATCAGTTCAAAATTTGTTCTTTTTGTCAAGTTTAATTCAGGTAAAGTTGGCCTCGCGATATGGTGTTCTCTCCACTTGTGCATCCCCCAGAGGCAAGGAACTACTGAAAAAGTCTGGTCAGACAACACTAAACCTTGGTGTGAAGTAAGAAATAAAATGTCCTGCCACTGCCCCAAAATGAAACTCTTCCCTGGTCAGGTGGTGCAAGTTGCCAAAGGAATCCCTGTTCTACCAAGGGCTGTCTTTATCTTGATAGTACAACTGGGTGTTGATGGACGTAATTTATTCTTCTGACCCTTACCAAGGGCAGCTCAGAGAGCAGTAGTCTTCACTTAAATAGACAGCAGATTCTGCAGAGGGAGCACTGAGGAGCCTCTGGATAAACACGGTCTCAGATGCTATTAAGACTTGACTGAAACACCTAATTTTTTGCATTTCAGGCTTTATCTCTGTTTCAATGAGGGATTGCAAGACTGGACAGCATGGCTCTTTTCAGTTTTTTAGGTGAATGAGTTAGACTAGTCCAAGTTAAACAGTAGAGAGAGGTGTATGACTGGAGAAGAAAATGGGCCCATTATTACAGGAGTGAGAGATATGTGATAAATATATAGTAAATTCCACTAAAGCACTCATGTTGCACTAGCACCTTCACAATGTCAAGAGAACTAGAAGGCCCCCAGAACTCTGGGTAGGGTGCCCCAGTGGTTTTACAGGAGGACATAGACGAGAATTTCCCAGGATGAGAGGATATAGAAAAGTTGTGACCCGTGCATTAAAAAGAATACTCACATTAATGAGACCACAGATCTAAGAATGGCATCAAATTATCTATTCAAGCAAACCATAAAGAACAAGCATAGACTATTAAGTGGATTCCATTTGAAGAAACAGGCTTATCATGAAGGATCTTTGTGAAACTTGATGTTCATCATTAATAAGGATCTTTTTGTTACTGATCAGTCCCATTAGCCATAAAAGCATTACAAACCTGTAAACACATTTTAATAGAATATGATTTCACAGGATTCTCGAGCTGAAATGATCTATCACTCTGATGGAGTTCAATCTTAAAGGTTTCTTTCATATCATGGGTTGAGAGTGTTCTCTTAACAGAACTCATGAAAATAGCATTAGAAATTTCACTATGTACCAACTGTGCCTATAGGTGGATTGGTTGAAGTCCAATTTTTACGGATATATTAGTGGTTAAATGAAGACTAAGATGATCAGAAATGGGAAAACCTTCTTAATGTATGCCAACATAAATCAGAGTTAGAATTTAGTACCAGAGAAGTTTACGTAGGAAAAAATAACAATATGAAAGCTTTGAAGTTTGTTCCAACACTGTAAGTTTTGTGTCTTTCGATCATACCATTAATTCAATTAGAATATTTCCCAGTCATTTTAGAACTAATTAGAAAGAAAAAATATAGTATATAATAAATCCATGTGTTAGAAGCTCTAATTTCCTCATCTATAAAATGAAATCTTTGGGTTAGATGATCTCAAGGTCTGTTCAAGGTCTAAAGCATGCCAATGGCTTCATTATGTGGTTGACATGTGTGGAAGAATAAATTTACTTTAAATGCATTCCTATTTTTCAAAAGACACATATTTAAAAATATAGGAATAAAAAGGAATCACATTCTATAGTAATGTGAAGTTATCTTCTTGGACATCTCTACATTTGCTATCCTTTTATGTTTTTGGCCTGTGCCAATGATTTCACCAGCATAGAAACTCCCAAGTAAAGGAAATTTCATTTACCAATCAGATCAGTACCTGCTCTGTTCTTAGAGTTTCAGAGAGTTGTCTGGGGCACTTAGAGGTTCAGCTACCCAGAGTCACACAGCCACAGCAGGAAGAGTTCTTTCTCGCACTGGGGCTGGATCTACTTACTATATCACACTGCTTCTCAGTTAACTATTTATTTATTACATTGTAATAACTAACCCTCAGAGTTAGTTTATATGCTCATTTCTTTTAAAAGTGCTTTAGGAGGATACTCATTTAATAAGGAACTTTTAACATATGCAGGATGTACTTTTCCTAAATGGCTATTTAGTGGCATTTTATCTACAGTAGTATTTCCAGGATCATTCACATTATAGAGAGCTTTAAAGTTTGCAAAATGCTTCATATACATTATCTCATTTGAACAACACAATCACTCTCTAAGGAAGATTCTCCATTTTATGGAAGAACAAGGGCTCAAATAGGTTTAAGTAACTTTCTCAGACCATATAACCATGAAGTGTCTAAGTTGGGATTCGAACCCAGTTCTTCTTGACCATAAACCTGGTGTTCTGGTCATAACTTGTGTATTTCTTTAGAAATCTATATATTCCCTATGCCTTTATTTATTTGGATTGAACCTGTGACTTCATTGGTACTTGAAATATCCTGTTTTTGTATTTCATCTTCCCAAAACCTACCCCACTATCTTCTCCTTCATCCAATTTAATTTTATTTCAAATGACTCTTTTTCTTGCCAAGGCAAACTCTACTGACTGCTTGCCTGATGCCCACAAACATACTCAGGTCTCCCTCATAAAAAACCCTACTTGATCTGACCAACTCCAACAATTATCATCCCATATCCCTCCTCTTTTCCTGGCTAAATTCCTTGAGAAAGCTATCTATAGTCAGTGATTCCCCTTCCTTTCCTCTCATTTGCTATTGTTTATCTACTGGCTTCTGATCTCAACATGGATTAAAACTAGCTATTTCAAAGTTACCAATGATCTCTTAAGTGATTAATTAATCACTTGATAACCTCTTAATCGGTCTTTCTCAATCCTCATCCTTCTACAGCCATACCTCTGTCAATCACCCACTTCTAGATTCTTTCTCCCATCTAGGTTTTCATGACACCGATCTCTCCTGACTCTCCTATATGTTTAATCACTCCTTCTCAGTCTTCTTTCCTAGATCTTCATCCAGGTTATACCCATCTATTGTGGGTGTCCACCAAAGGTATGTCCTTGGCCCTCTTATTTTTATCTCTATACTATCTCCTTTAGTGATAGCATCATCTCCTGTGTATTCAGTTATCATCTTTATATAGCAGATGTGCAAATCTATTTATGTAGCCCTAACCTCTCTCCTAGCCTCCAGTCTGGCATCACCAATTGCCTATTGGACATTTCAAATTGTATGTGTCACAGACATCTTAAAGTCAACATGTCCAAAATAAACTCATTTTCTTTCCTCTGCAAATACTCTCCTCTTCTGGACTTTCCTATTACTGTTCAGCATACCACTACACATATTTCCAGTTTCTCAAGCTTGCAACCTAGGTGTTATTATCTTTAATTCCTCACTCACACTTATCCCACATATCAAATATGTTATAAGTCCTATCATTCTCACCTTTACAATATCGCATATTCATCCTCTTCCCTCCACTCACATGTTGGCCACCCTTATATAGTCTCTCATCACCTCACACCTTGACTAATGCAACAGTGTTCTGACTGGACTCCAAGCCTCAAGCAGATCTTTTCCCTTTCTAATGCATCTTCCACTCAGCTGCCAAAAATGATTTTACTAAAACACAGATCTGACCATATCAGTCTCTTGCACAGTAAACTCCAGTGGCTCCTTATTACATCTAAGATAAAATATAAAATACCCTGTTTGGCTTTTAAAGCTCTTCACAACAAAGCTCTTCTTTTCTACCACTCCACTGTTTTTATACTTTATTTCTTTTCATGTACTCTATGATCCAATATTACTGGGTTTTTTTGTAATACCTCCCACACAAAATTCCATCTCCTATCTGTATGCCTTCTGTATGCCTGGCTCTCTTCTATGCCTGGAATGTTCTCCCTCCTTGTTTCTACCTCCTGGCCTTCCAGGCTTCCTTCAACACACAACTAGCTCAAAATTTACTTCCTGCAAGAAGCCTTGCCTACTGTTCCCTTCTTTCTCCCTGCTTCCCTACTCCTAATGCCTTCACCCTGAGGTTACTTCTGATTTATCCTCTATCTCTCGTACATGTAGTTGTTACATAGTTGTTTGCATGTTGTCTTCACTATTAAAATGTGGTCTCCTTTAGGGTAGGGATTGAATTTTTATCCTCTTTTTGTATCCCTAGCACTTACTATGGTGCCTCAAACATAATAAGTACCGATTAAGTGCTGGATGACTATAGTTTGACATTGTGGCTCTATGCTTGTTCCAAGGAAACAAATTGACTGGAAGCCAACTATACACTATATGAAATAGGCTGGGATCATAATGTGAAAACCATAGAATCAATTACTCCCCATTTTTTCAGGGTCCTCTCCTCTGATAAGTTACTTTTCTCCAGTTTTCTGGAGTGTTAAGTTTGAAGGATCATTAGGTACTTAAAGAATTCGTGCATTTTACTACCTTATTTATAGCAGGACTGGATTAATCAAATTCAGATTTTAAAATCATCATATATATATATATATATACATATACATACATATATATTAACATATGTACAGAATGTATTCAACTTAGAGAATGGATCCCATGGGACCATTAGGATCTGACCAGGAAGGCCAGAACTCAAGTGGATGAGACAATGCTTTGATTGTTTCAAACAAATATGGAAACAACACAAGATGATCACTTCTGTTATGTGAATCTGCTATATGTGTTATACAATGAGCCTCATTATCATTATGGCACATAAAGAAGATGATGAGAATATTCCTGACATAGGTCATTGAGATCAACAGCTTTAGGGGCCATGGAAGTCATCTAGTCTAATCCATTTATTTTATAGATGAGAAAACTGAGGCTTTCTAACACTACATTTGAAATGGGGTTCTACCATGTCAGGTTGTAATAGTTTTCCCTACTAGACTATAAGCTCACTGAGGGCAGGAACCCTGTCTTATTTATTTGTGTCTCCCTCAATACCTAGCCCAGTGCTTAGTACATAAAATTTGCTTAATAATACACATTGTATGAATGAATAAGTGCATAAAAAGAAAAGGACTCGGAATTCATATATTGTAACAACTATAGCATTGTAAATGATGAACCAGATCAATACTTTTAGGGTATGGCATATCTAAACTGTCTTAAAATAACATTTTGTCCTTCTCTCTACTCCCCAATCCTACCTTCTTACTTTAAAAAAATGAATCATTAAAAAGTTGCTTCTTGTAAATACATTGCCTCATTTATAACCTAGTTCCCAAAGACCTCAAAAGTCCAGAAAAGAAATGACTAGAAAATACACAGATTGGGAACTTTACAACCCATTAATATATCATCTAATCAAAATCCATTCCTGGTCCTCTTTTTAAGGAGTAATACTCTCTGTCCAGAAATAGGTTGGTATGTTGCTATACTTATATTGCCAAAGCCACTTAAAAATGTCTACACTTCACAGTATAGTGACTAGTTTAACTACCCGATTTACACATTGAAATTATAATAGTGGCCACCTATCAGTACCAGTAGGAGCAATGCACATATGCAAAAGAGTAAGCATAGTCTTCATGACCACCTTGGTCAAGAACAGTCTTCTAATAATATTACCCTTATTTGGGCATTGCTACCAGAGAGAAATTTAGGAACCCTATTTTTCTGATCATATCTAGGGCTCTTACTCCATGCACCAAATATAGATTTTATTAAGAGTGATATGACGCTGGTGCTAAGTACACAAAGTGAATGACATAACTATGATAAATCAAATATTTTACTAACTTCAGGTCAGTAGGAGACAAAACAACGTTCATGGGGGAAGTTAATTCATCGAACAGTGAATGAGTACTTACTAAGTGCCAAGGAGTATTTTTGGCAGTGTTCCAAATTACCCCAAAGCCATCAGTGAGTAGTAGACTCCTGGAGAGAAAGAACTGTGCTACAGGGTAGAGGTTATACTTTAAAGCAGGGCTGTCCAAAATGCAGCCCTCAGTGCAATTTGATGGATGCGGCATGCCCATGGGTTTCAATTTTCATGAGCAAAAAAATAAAATAATAATTTGCATGGAATGCATATTAGATTTTTTAATTCCATCACTAATAAATTATCTCATTGACGTTAATTTTCTTTGGTGCTTTTAAGCAGTATTACGGACGGAACATATTGCATGGAATTTTCAATTGATCTGTGGGTTGCATTCTGTCTGTATGATGCAGACTGGTCAGTATGCACCTACCTTTAGTGTTGTCTCTTTGTTGTTTTGTGTTTGCTTTCGCACTTCGGGCCTTCCCCTGTCTTATTGATGATGCGTGTTCCCCGATTTTCCATTAGTGTGCTGTATTTTTTATTCTGGGTGCAGCCCTCGAATAATTATTTTATTTTAATGGGGCCCTAAGATAACCTAAGATAACCCTGCTTTAAAGCATAAAGACATTAAGGAGTCGAAGAGAAGATGCAAAACATATTAGTGCCAGGTGGTAATATGAGCAGATTATCAAGGGTGGGAGGGTGGGAGAGATATCTTCAGACTTTGCTTTTTTTTTTTTTAGTAGACAAACAAATAAAAAAGTTGGGGAGGAAAGCAAGCTCAGAAAAAATGTTCTTAACTAAGATTTTTAAAATGTGCATGAATCAATTAAAATCTAATAAAATTCAGGTCTTTCCTCTGTGTGGCTATTTTAGAATTTCAATTTCTTTTACTTAGAAAAATTTCAGAGATATAAGAATAGAAGAATATTAGCAATGCATAGTGGAAAGGAATGGTGGCCATTCATTTTTTAACAGAACAAGGCCAATGACCCAAGCTCATATTCAATAAGTTTATCCAGAGAACTCAGTAAATAAAAGCAAGGAGGCCCACAAAGTATATCTCTATTGCCCAGGCATGAGGTATTTCCTCAAGGTAAACAGATAATCAAGTATGCAATTTGCTTGTTTAATCAGACTTGTCAGAGCAGTAAGGAAGAAAGCAAAAGATTTTAGGCTTATACTTGTAGCTGTGGTATAGCCAAACAACCATTTGTTAAGATGACTAAAAGGTAATTTGGCTAAGACTATGGAAAAACATGAGTCATCTGCTGTCCCAGTTTTTTTCCTCTGAGTCTTATCAAATGATAGTGTTATATATGCAGGTTTTAATCTGATGAAAAAATGGGGGGAGGGGGAGGGGAGAAGAGGAGACAAAAGGCCAGACTTTTAAAGCCAAAAAACAGGCTTCTACTTACAGTATAGAAGTGAGAAGAGTAGAAAAGTCTACGGTAGAAGACTGGAGAGATGTGCCGGGGTATATCAGGCTTCAGTCCAAAACCTTCACATAGCAACACTAGGCTTTGTTCCTATAACAGAAAGCATGAAGTAGGATTGATGGTAAATACATCACCTCATGGTAAATGAGGAGAAGGAGGGTTTGCAAGCTCTTTTTTGTAAAACTAAAGGTAAGGAAACATCAGCTAGCACTAGGAAAAGTTGTCTAAAACATGTCACTAGGTATAGGTAGCATAGTTTAATTCAATGTCTCTTAACTGGTAGCTTCTTGTAGCTCATTTGGAAAGTACTCAAAACCAGAAACTGCTTCAGCAACAGCAGATGCTTGAGGGAATAAAGCCTAGGGAATGGAAGGGATATCTCATTCTGAAAAAAAAAAAAACAGCAACGAAGGCCTCCATTTAATAGGGCAAACGGGCAAAAAGAAGATCTGGAAATGAGTCAACAGGGACGGAAGTTTAGGTAAGCAAAATGAAAATTAATTTAATAAAACATCATATTTCAACAGAAGTCACGGTCAAATTTATTTTAATCACGTAGACAAAGGCATCTTTATGTAGCACTTTCAATATATCACTAATGTGGTGAGTTTCTGAAAGCCTTGTGCTTACTTAGCACAGGCTCAGGTGCTAAGGGTGGAGGATCCCAGGAGAAGCCACTACAGCACAATTGGTCTGCTCTCTTCCCCTTTAATACTTGGCTGTAGGGATAACCTCAAAATATATACAAACATACATACATACATATATGCATGCATACATACATGCAGATATCTAGGGGAACGATGGCTTGGATTAAAATCTGTGCTTTGTATTTCTGTTTACTTAAGGTTACTTGGTTTTTTTAGATGACTGAAATAAATGTGACCATGACTTCTATTGATATGTGATAGTTTTATTAAATTTATTTTTTCATACTTAAATTTTCCTCTCTGTTAGCTAATTTCCAGATGCTATTTTTAACCATTGTCTTCCCTATTCAGTGGAGCCATCTTGGGTTGGCTAAAAGCTGCTACTGTTGAGGAACCAGCAGATAGTAATTGCTTGTGAGGGGTGGGGAGAAATGGAAATCATTATTCAGTTACTTCTTTGCCCAATGCCAATTTCAGTAGTGGCATTGGATAAGTCCAGTTTTTATTTCAGACTTTCTCTCACTGATACCAAATAACAACTCAACACAGGTTAGCACACTAAGTTCTTTTATGTAATGGGTGTACCTAATATCAAAGAAGGGACAGACAAAATACATGAGGGGAAAGAAGAACAGGAATGTCTAGCCAGTTCAATCCATTACAGCAACCAATGC
The DNA here is from genome assembly GCF_011100635.1 of Trichosurus vulpecula. Classification (NCBI taxonomy): domain Eukaryota; kingdom Metazoa; phylum Chordata; class Mammalia; order Diprotodontia; family Phalangeridae; genus Trichosurus; species Trichosurus vulpecula. Next base: position 288,065,493 of record NC_050576.1, on the reverse strand, counting down.
TAAGTGCTTTTGACTTCAAGGGCTGCGAACAGCTACTACCTATTTTGAATCCCAGCAATGGGCAGTTACCACATGGCTTTCTCCACAGCTTGGAGAGATCACAGAGGGAAGAAGGAGAGTTTCTTTGAGGTGGGAGGGAGGTTTCATGAATCAGGTATGTTTAACACCACATCATTCAAACCATGTATCTCTTGACAGTGACAATTGGTTGCCCACTGCTGTTTCCTTCTTTGTATAACTAATGGATCCTCTTTTTACCTCATCATCCACCACGGTAACTGTCCATTTCTTCTCTTTTCCTGTTCATTGAAAAGTCAAACTATCTTTCCTATGGGCAGTAAGTGGTTGCAGTGAATTATCTCATAGCCTCTCTGACTGAAAGCACTGAGAAAAAGCAGTCTGGGGAATCCATGTCTTCCCAACATGTTCCTTCCAAAATTGGCAGATCTTCCTGCACACTTAAAGTCTCTGTGAACCATTCCCAGTGCCATGTTCATATACAGCCTTCTCAGAGTTTCTGCTCTGAAATATCCTTGCTGTGCGTTCTGGGATTGCTGTGTTCATAGGGCAGGGCATCATTCCTCTCTAGAGCCAGAAATTTTATAGTTGCTTAAAGTCAGCCATGGTATGCTTGGCACCTGAAACTATATAGCAGAAACACAAACACTAACACTTTCTAACAAAAGGGTGATTTTCCTGGTATCCTAGGTAACCATCTTATGGTACATTTGAAAAAAAATTTTCAACAGTACATGCAACAGACATGATACTATACAAAGCATCATTCCAGAGTGATACTTCATTGACAACTTGTCTTGGTTACATGTAGGACATAGCACATTCACTTCTCAAGATTACATGCATTTGATAAAAAACATTTTTAAAAAGCCTATAAAGATGGCATAACTATAATTAGCAGATACAGACACAAAAATGAGTAAAACACTTAAATAGACATTGCTATACTACAAACATAACATGGAAAATAGGCAAATGAACATAACAGCAACATAAAGTAAGTATAACATGCAAATGTTACTTGTAATGTATAGCAGTAAACATGTAATTTCATGCAAGGGCCATGCTTCACATGGGCAATCTCTAATATTGTCATTTGGATATGTGTGTAACAATGTCAGGTTCACTTGTAACATCTTAAGTTTGTTTAGTGACTGGTTTCTGGGTCTAGTCCTCTGTCACTGACTTACCTTTCTGCTCCTATACATGAACTAGTAACTGGTATGGTTGAGCATCATCATCATCATTATAGATTGCTAGTTTACATTTGAACTTGTAGCAAAGGATTGTCTATCAGTAGTTTTGTGACATCTGGATGGCATCTACACCCGACTAGTCTCTATAGTTGCAGTTCTAGGCAATAAAAGAGTCATCTCTGGGGGCAATTGTCTTGCCCTGTCTGTACTTGCTTTAGGGTAATAATAGTCAATTCACTGGAAACTCACTGGAAACACTATCTTCAGAGCCTGTGGCTGTTTCAATGGATGATCCACTATGACTAGTGGATCATCTTTTTAACTCAACATTCACTAGGGTAACTGTCCATCACTTTTTTCTACCTGCTCTTTGGAAAAGTCCAATTATCTCTCCTATGGGAAATAAGCCATTGCAGTGAATTATCTGAATGGGACCCCTTCTACTATCTGGAAGCTATTCTGCAAACTGCCAGGTTGCCATATCTCTTACCATATTTGTACAGGTTTGATTTTCTGTAAGTCATCTAACCTGTGAGTCTCTTTGATACCAAGGTTTTTCAGTAGACCTCTTTGTTGAAGGTCTTGATGTATTCTTGAATTATATTATCTTTTGCTTTGGCCACAGCTCTTTTTAGCCAAAGTTGTGGCTAATAAGTTTAACTTCTCTCTTAATTGAGAAATATACTGATTGTGAAAATTTGCATTACCACCTTCATCTGAAAATCTAAGTCAATACTTAAGTGTGACCCTTGTCCAAACATGATCAAGTAGGGCATCAAGTCTGTTACATCATTCTTGGTGGAATTGAGTGCATGGGCTACAGATTGCACCTGTTGACTCCACTGATATTTCTCTTCTGGTTTTAGAGCTCCTAACATATTAACAATTTTGGAACACTCAAGCTGTGGGTCTCTTTGTGGAAGGTAAACTATAGTTCTAGACTTTTTAATACATGCTAAAGCAGAAATTTACTAAAGTAATTTGCTCCCAAAGTCTCTGGAACTTTTACAATGAGAAAAACTTTCCCCACAATACTTGAGCAACTACGATGCCTTCTTGTTCTTGGTTAGGCAAGTTCGTGCATATGTGCTAAGACATAATTTATATTTTTTATTTTTATATTTTTATTATCTTCTTCCAGAGATTAAAAAGTCAGTGTATTTAAACTCAGAAGGTTTACTGGTAATTTTTATCTTCATATATGCATCATAAGTTTTCAGTGCTTTTCTTTGCACATATTGGGCACAAGGTTCACATTTTTGGGTGACAGTAGACATGGAGTGCAGCAAAATCTCTTTCTTACCAGATTTAGATCCTTTTGACCTTTATGTCCAGGTAATGCTTTCATAGCTCAATAGTGAATTATTCTGGATTACCACAATTGCTTCTTGGTTTCATACATGGGATCAGTCAAAGTCTGGTACAACACTCTTACACAGATATGCCTTCTGCCATTGTCTCAATAACAAAGGGCCTTCTGGAGACTAGACCCTTGAATTCTTTTGCATCATTTCCTTTCTTTTTGGATTTTATCACTTTTCTTAATCCTTCATCGGCCATCTGTTTTAGATGCCAATCATCCACAAACAACTGAGGCAGGGAAAGTTGGTTCAATGAAACAAGGTTCACATACACAGCTGGTATGCCATCTGATGGAAGCCCTAAGTTTTCAGCTAAGTTTGCATGTGAGTGTAGTCCTAAGTATTACACATAGCTCTCATCTTCTTTTGGTAGCATGTAGCCTTCAGGATAGGGCACCCAAATCCCCATTCATCATCCCTGGCCTGTACTGTATTTAGAAGTCATAATTGGCTGGTGCTGCTATCAGTGTACAATTTGGCCTTGTCAAAATGTAAGTGAATGGATTATTATCAGTCTGCACTTTGAATTTTGAACTATACAAATAGACTGTGAACTTTTCAGTGATAGCCCACTTCAAGGCCAAGAACTCAAGCTTAGAGATGGAGCAACATGTCTCACTGTGTCAGTCAAGCTTCTGCTGATAAATGAAACTGGTCTCTGGTGACTATTACTCTCTTGGTACAAGTCAGCTCCCAATCCTTCTAGGTTAGCATATTTGTAGAGAGAGGACAAAAGTTTTGCTTGGGTTCATGCAGGCCAGCATTGTTGCATCCATACTGTTGTTTGTTGATCAAGTCTCTTTAGGTTTTGTCATATTCGTTCAACGATTGATTTCCAATGAGCTTTATTGGTTTTATGACAGTGCTACATCTCTTGCCCTTCTGGTTCTGAATCTCTTTGATCATATATGCATGATTGGGGCCATTCAGTAGTTCAGCAATGAGATGTGGTTTTTAACAAATTTGCAATAACTGCCAAATCCCAGAAAGTTAAGTCTCTAAGATTCCATGGCTGTGACCAAAAGAGAAGTGCTTGTACCTTCTCTAAATTAATAATTACTCTTGGTTGGAAGGTAATGTGCCCCATGTAGTTGATAGAAGTTCTGCAAAGTTGGCACTTACCTATTAACAGCTTCAGATAGATTTCTTTCAACTGATCCAGTACTTTCACGAGTCTCTCATACTGTTCCAGTATCTTCAAAAACAATGATGCCATTAGAGCACATCAACACTTGTAGGTGGTTCAGATCTCCATCTGTTTTCTCCAACAGTTTTTGGAAAATGGCAGGTGCCTCAGAGATGGGGGCATATACTCAAACTGGTAAAATCCAGCTGGACAGAATAAAAACAGTCTTTTCCTTATCTTCCTCAATCTTTGGTATAACATAGTGCCCACTACACAAGTCCAAGACTGAGAACCAATGGATGCTTTGTGAATCTGTGGCATATAGCGCTAGTTTATTTTTGTTCTTTCGTTCAAAGTTTGGTAGTCTACACATATTCATATCTTTTTATTCTTCTTTATTTTTTATTCCCACTATTGACGATAATGTCTCTAAATAGGAATTTTTTTGAGATTGTTTCTGAGGTCTTCCATATTAAATAGAGAAATTAGGAAAATATTACTGCTGTCTTGCGGAGATTCTGCCTCAACTGGTCCTTACATAATATGATTATGGAGTCACCAATGTCAGATTCCTCAGGATCCAGTCCTATGTTTGAAAAGTCAGTGCTCTTGTGACAATGAGTGGCACCTCTTGCAATTAATAAAATACATAAATATGAAGTAATTAAGCAAAGCAATATCATTGTAATAGCCATGAACTTAGAATCATGAAAATAGTATGAATAACTTTTTTTTCAAGTACCAACATACAGAAAATAATTATGCAAAGAGCAGGCATTCAGAACTTGCTTACAAACCATGTAGCGTACCACAATTCTGTTACAGATATACTGAATAACAGCATAACTGAATAACAGTATCTACTTGGGTTTTAGGCTGCCAAAAAGACATTCACAATAGATACACATATACACACACATATAGGATGTCTCAAAAGTCTTAGTGCAGTTTTAAGCTTTAGCAAATTCAGAAGAACAAATGCTACAAACTTATAAACAAAACAATGTTTGGAAGGACAATTAATTTAAACACATTAGTATTTTTCTTATAAAAATTCAAGATAACTACCATCTTGTGCTAGATATCACTCAAGTCAATTTTTGAACTTTGTAAAAAACTTTTATAAGTTGCTGTTCAGTGATTGAAATGATTGTATTTAAAATCTTAGCCATAAGATCATCCAAGAATGAGGTTTTCATGAATACATAACATTTTTGACAAGAACCTGAAAGAAACAATCTAATGGCAAGGGATCAGGTAACCAACATGGTCAAACAAGAGAAATTTCTCTCTTCAAAGATAGCAGTTTGAGGAAATGTCATCCATAAACTGTCACATATGCAATGCATAATGATAGGGTACCTTATCTTGTTGAAATTTATAAAATTATTATTAAATTTGGAAATGTTTTCATGATTTTATATGTATAATTGATAGCATATTGCTTGCTTTCTTGATGGGAGGGGCTGGAGGGAAAGAATTTGGAAGTCAATTTTTTAAAAATCTGAATATTAAAAATAAATAACAAATTTTGAAAATTTTTTATTCAAAATTCATAAAATCAGTGTAAATACATTTAAATAATTAAACTTTCAAATTCTATGTTTTTAAAATTTAGTAGCCTTTATATTTCTGAAGCTATTAAAGCTTAAAACTGCACTAAAACTTTTAAATATCTTTTAAATATAAATACACTCATATAAACACATATATGGTCTAGAGAGGAATGATGAAAGATTAAAATAGCTATCTCAGCTTTTCCTCTCTTTATTATCACCCTGGACTGGCTAAAAGCTGCTACTGCTGAGGAATCACCAGGTAGTAACTGCTTGATGGGGAAAAATACTTTTTTCAATTGCTTCTTTCCCCACTGCCAACATTAGTAGTGGGCACAAGAGGAATCCAGCTTTTATTCCAGACTCATTCCCACTCTCCATCGCTACCAAATAACAACTCAACACAGGCTAGCACACTAAATTGTTTCTATCTAATGGGGTGTATTCACTATCAAAGGAGGGACAGACAGAAAACATGAGGGGGAAAAGAAACATGAATGTCTAACCAGCTCAGTCCATTGGCGGTTCAGTAGCCATTGCTAAGTCCTTTTGACTTCAAGGGCAGAGAACAGCTATTCCCTGCTTGAACCCCAGAGAGTAGCAGTTAGCATTTGGTTTCCTCTATAGCTTGGAAGGCTCATGGTGGGGGTGGGGAAGAAAGAGAAGGTCTTTGAATGAGGAAAGTCTCATGAAGCAGGTTTATTCAGCACTAAACCATTCAGGCTGAATCTCCCTTAGAAGCACACTGGGAGTTGGTTGCCTTCATGGTCTCTCTGACTAAAAGCAGTGAGAGGAAAACAGTTCAGGGAATCAATGTTTCCCTGACATGTTCCTTCCAAAAATGGCAGCCTTTCTTGCACACTTCAGTTCTGCTTCTACTTCTTTTGTCTCTGTGAACCATTCCTGGTTCCACCCTCACAAACCTTTCCAGAGTGTCTGTCCCAAAGCATCAATTACAGTTCATTCTGGGACTTCTGTCCCTTGCAATAAAGGGCTACATTCAGAAAATCTACATCATCTATGACAGCAAAGTGTAATTCTTCACTAGATTTTACTCTGCCACTTGTTTGTCATTTCTGGATTTGCCATGAAATCATTTGAAATGCCCAGGCAATTACCTTAATAAAAGGTACCATTTACAGAGCAAATCTACCTTCCCAAATCATGTGATTGAGTCCAAAGTCAGACACTTGTGACTTTCCAAATTCCCCATAAAACAGATGATCCATAGAACAGAGCCAATTCATTAGTGCAATTAAGAATTAATTGTACTGATTTAGTGGGGGAAAAATTGGACTAGGAATGTGTGAAATTATGATCCAGTAGCAGCCTTCTCATTGATACAGTGTGGGTAAATTGGATGGATAAATTCATTTAGTCAATTCTGAAACTTTTACTTCATCAAGTACAGTACTGAGCCACCCCGTATTTTCTAATTGTGGGAGGATGAATTATATGGATCCGGCAATGGCTATAATTATCTGAAAAGTAATCTGTACATAAGGGATAGTTGTATTTTGTTTACAAAATAAATTATTCATATTAAAACAACTTTATGATCACCTAAATGTGGTAATAAAGTGGGTTGGGAGAAAGATGGAAAAGGACAAAATATATGCATGTGCGTGTGTGTGTGTGTAGAAGGAGGGAGAGGGAGGGTGGGGAGAGAGAGATAGAGAGAGAAAATAACAAATTTGGGACTTGGGGAAATTGGAAAAAGGATAAAGGAATAGGAAAAGGGAATTTGACAGGTGTTGAGAAGGAAATATGAGAGGGAAGAGAGTTCAATGTCACTTTCCAATAGAATGTAAGTTCTCTAAGACTTGGTTCTGTTTCACTTTTATATGTGTATCTCCAGCACCTAGCACAGTACCTGCAATCTAGTAGGTGGTTAGTAAGTACTCCCCGATCGCTCATAGGTCAGGATCCAGATGCCAAGATCCTTCACTATGGTCCTTTGACTCTAAATTTCCAAGTGAGATTGACCATATCATCCCTAGCGGATAAATGTAATTAGTAAAAGCTAAATAACTGAATGGGATTCCCCTCCCTGATCCTATCCCCTTTTTGATAACACTGGAAAAGATCCTTCTTGTAGTATTTAGATCTGAGCTCTTCAGTCATTTTTATTAACTTCTACTAAAAACTATTACTAAAAGCAACTATTATTGCAATCTCTAACCAGGAAGATTAAAAATGACCTAATGCTTATAAGCCATTATGAGTATTTCCCAGTTTCTCTTAATCCTGATTCCCTCAATAGTTGCTTAATTCAGGTGCCTATGGCAATTCTCACATCCTCACCTCTTATTTTTCTTTTTTTCTTCTTTTTTCTTGCTAGGATCTCACTGAAGATCTTTATCATATTATTTTGGTCTCTACCCCCTGAATCATTGCAGGCCTAAATTATCATTTCCACTGACATTCCCCCACTCCCATTATTTATAGGCTTGACTAAGGGCACTTGCATCCCACCAAAAGCGTCTAACCCCTTCTCTCCATACCTTTTGTTCTCACTGGAACACCTGAAGATGCTCATCCTCTGTAGATGCTCCCATCATGACTCTTGATTGGGTCCCCTTGGCTCTTTAGAGTTGCATATTTCATCATGATGTGAACAGTCTATGTTAGCATGAATCCCATCTTCTTCTGCTCCATGGGATTTCAGGATTCTCATCTGATAAACTGTTAGCTTGAACCAGGAGGCCACATTCGAGATAATTTTCAGGACCATGTGCATCCAAGACAGGAAGGAAAAACCCAGAATAAATGGACTTTATTCATGCTATTTCAAATTTTCCAGTAGAATGACCCCTTTAACTTGGTATTTGATTTTTAAACTATAGTAATCAGGTTTCTTTCTCCTTTCTATTATCTTATCAGGCATTTCACAATCTCATTTCCATGGAAGAATTTGGAGATCAGAGGAGAAATATGTTAATGTAATTATCTCAGAGGAAAGTTTAGAGTGGCAAGCTTAAATGACACAGGGATATAATTCAAGAGAAACATTCACTATAATGGTGTATCTAAGGTAGACCTCATGTAAGAGAATTGCATATAAATCCCAAAGTATTCCATCACAAACCAATATTGGGATGGTAATTAGATTGATTCTTCAAATTACAATCATTTCAATTTTTCATGCTCTTTAGCCCTACACTATAGAGAATCCGGAGATATTTTTGCATTCTTTTACTGATTCTCTCTTATAATGTTTAGTAAGTGCCATGAACAATGGAAATCATAAAAATGTTTTGGTGAAGATCTTTATATACTATATGAGAAGAATTCAAGGGACGATTACCGTTTTATGTCAATTAACTTATTTCTTACTTTTAGGACCCCTAAGATAAGTTAGTTCTTTTTAAAAGAGACATTCAAAGAAAGAAATGTTCATTCGAATGTCCAAAGCTTTATAGTCTTTAAAAATTAAAATATTGATAGCTGTGATCACCTATCACAAATCTATACATTTATATCTGGAAGGATCCTTCATTGGACTTTCAAATGATTTGAGACTGGGAAGTGAGGGTGGGGATAAACCTTTGGGGTTATGATAAATGTGCAAATTGGCCTGAGAGAAATAGTCCTAGACAGCTATTGCTGATGTAGCCTTTATCCTGATCATTACTTCAGGTATCACATTTCTTTTTTCATTTCCCAGAAGTAGTCCTTGGGTACTTGAGGGTAGGCACTACTGTTTTGGTTTTCCTACTTCCAGTGCCTAGTCATTAAAAAGTCTGACTTGAATATTTTAAAAACCTATCCATATAACTATAGAGAAGTAAAATTGTTCCTTCTAAAAGAAATGTTAGATCATTAGGATTTTGCAAATTAAAGACTCAAAACAACATCAGTTAATGATTTGGGAGAGGCAACATGGTGTAGCAGAATGACCCTTGCCTTGGAATCATAGATCCTGAGTTCCAAGTTCTGCCTTTACAACTTACTTTGCTAGTGATGTGAACATGGAACTGTCATAACCCCCAAGGACCTTTTGCCAATCTCAGACACAAGGACCTGAGAGATTTGGAAGAGAACTGGGTGTAGAAGATGATATCCTCAATTATCAGCTATAATTTGTTTTAAAAGCTTTATTAGGAAGAAGTAGCCACATGATCTTAGAACAGGGTTGGGGAACCTGCCGCCTTGAGGCCACATGTGGCCCTCTAGGTCCTCAAGTGTGGCTCTTTGACTAAACCCAAATTTCATAGAACAAGGGTGTGACATTCTAAGTTTTAAAACATCTCATCAAGATCAGCATTTGAAAATGCATATCTTTTTATTATTATTAAAGAATTTATCTTGAATATTGATATAACTAATGAATTAAAAGTTCCCTTTGGCTAATGCCTTTTCCTGTTTTTTCTTCTTTCTGTGCATAGATATACATGCATACATATATGTACATGTACATATGTATGTGTGTGTGTATACACACACATACATATTTGTCCAGGGTGACTCACACATCTGCTAAGCGTATGAGGCCATTTGAATTCAAGGCTTTCTGACTCCAGGCCCATGGGGTCATGTTACTTCCTTTATGCACAGTAAAGTACTTTGTAGACCTTAAAGTGCTGTACAAAAATAAGCTATTATTACCATTAAGTCATCAAATATTAAGTTGCATGGGATTTCTGGGCTGTGTAATAAAGGTAGACAAAAAATGTTGTGAAGTGTTAATAATTTCAGTTGCTTCTAAACATGTCATGAAAAAATGTGTATTTAATTAGCACATAGTTAATGACAGCATCCTATTTGATCCATTTTAAACAAGCTTGTTACCATCAAATATTTCAAACTTTTTTGTACGGAACAAGATGTGAATATCATTTTCACCGAAGGGTGTGTTTTTTTTATAAAAAGGCCTTTTTATGTCAGAAGTTTATTTTTATTGGTAAAATATTAAATAATATACAGAATTAAAAACTGCACTTACACTTCTGAAAAGAAATAAATCTTGGACAAATTATATGCTTGTTCCTGAGATTCCCTAAATTTATTCCAGTAGCTGTGCACTCAGACAGTACAAACCTTTATAATATAATCCTTTTCACAAAGTATTACAAAGTTTCTGCAGATTCTTTAGTTTTACACACACACACAGACACTCACACATGCATATACAACACTCATACACATTTACAGCACACACATACACGTAGAAACCATGTACGCATGTGTATCAAAGTAAAAAAAAATACAAATCCTGTATTTCAGTCTGCAGTGATAAAACCATTTAGCAGAGGTCTTCAATAAGATAAAGAACAGGGTGATTTGTGATGTGGCTGCAAAGGCTATATCTGAACTTTACATAGTAAACCCCATCACTGGAGGTAAATATTTAAGCCCTAAAAATGACACCCAAACTGAAGAAGCCTGGCATACAAGGTCTGAGATATGTATTTCTACATATATATATATATATATATGTTCATACCTGTATCTATATACCTATATATGTCTATGTCTATATGGCGTACACATACATAGACATAGATATATATATATAATATATAAATAATAGGCTTTTCTTTTTTCCAAATAAGTTTGAAAAAATGAGGTTTACTGGTTGGAACTATTTTTTGCTTCTAAAACTCAAAATATCCTAGGAATTTGTCAAGCAATTATTAGTCTGTAAGATAGTCCAATTACCTTTGGTATTGTTAAAAGAAAACATAAATCTAAAATGGCCAAGACACATGGCTACTGTACAAATGTAGTAAACTGCTTTTAAAAGAAATGCCACAGATTTTTTTATTTATCTTTTACCTAACCATGTATTTACATAACAGCAGTTTTCTACAGGGAACAGATGTAAAACACACACACACACACACACACACACACACACACACACACACACACACACCAAAGCAAAACAAAACAAAAAAACAAAACCCCAGCACACTACATATAAATACGTATGATATGTAAAATAATCCTCACCTAAATTTATGAAAATGAGATTGCTCCAAATAAATTTTTCTGTACTCTCAGACAATATGTATATTTTTTTAAAAAAATTATGTTAAGTGCTTTTCTTTACATTTAAAGAAATTGTTTTAAAAAGAAAAAAAAGCATTCCTTAATTTATAACATTGGACAAGAGTCAAAACAGGAGAATAAGTTTTAAATTTTAAAATGTCAACTTTCAGGCCTATTTATTCCTCTAAAGTCCCACCGTTTTAAATGGAGAATTTAGTCTGAATAAATATACTGTGAAATTAGGGCTGTGTCTTCCACACTTCATTTCTATAGCCTCTTCATTATTGGGTGCTTCCTCTTAATTTTTTGCTTTTTTTGTTGTTCTTTAAAATACTGTAACTTGAAGGTATTGGTGTGTACTAAGTGTAGGTCAAAAAAGGGGTAAAAACCAACTCCATTTTTAAGATTTCTAGGGAAGTATTGCACTTGAACAGAAATAAAATGAATGGATCTTGTGAACTGAATAGCATAAGTAATCATTCTGAATTTGCAAACAGCATATTCTGAAAGGTCCATCTATGAAGAGCAAAGGTGGGGTCTAGGAAAATCCCCAACCTGGAATACCAATAATAATATTTTTAAAGCATTTTCTTCCAAGAGAAAAAGTAAAAGACTTTTTACTTTACAATTTTTAAATCTTTCTAAACATCTGCATGAAAAGTTCCCAATGTCTTATAAAACAATTTATATTTGGGGTAGAGAGGAGGGGAAAATACAACCAGCAAGTAAAAATCAACAAAAAAGGCAAGCATACCATAGGTACAATTATATAATTTATGGAGTTATATTTTCAGGTACCCTATTTGTGAAAGTGAAAGTGTTACAAAGACTATGTACCTTATATTTTTCATTAAGTTTACTATTTTTCTTTTTTTTTTCTTTTTAATATAAAACTACACTTGAGTACAAAAATATGTAAACAGACTATACAGCCAATGAACAAAAGGGGAAAAAAACACAGAGATGGAAATAATTGGAAAAAATAGGTAGCCTAGTCTTCAAATTGAGGTAAAGAGACAGAAATAGGGTGAGATTTTACATAATTTAACACAGAGACGATAAAGAGAACTTTGCTACATGGAACAGGAAGTGAATATATTCAAGATCTGAGAGTGCTTGACAGTTATTTAAATTGTTGATCACAGCTTCAGAATTTTAGCTACTACAAAATAAAAAACAAAACCCAAGTCCTTCCCTTGTTACAGTGTATTCAGAGAAACAATAATAACAACCAAACAACAAAACACAAACATCCATTTCCAGTAAGTAATATCAAATCCTGGTAAGTGCATAGTAGGGGATTCAGTGACCTCTACCCCCGTTCAAGAAGCTTTTCTTACTGTGTGTCACTTGAGGTAATCCGAAGGGCCCAATTCACTGCAAGCTGGCTTATTTGTACCTACATGAAGTCATATCTGTACTTTGTGGTGCTTAGCAGAGGGCCTCTCCATTTTATATTTTATTCACAATAAAAAGAAAACCATAGAAAACTAGTCATCCTTGTACCACTCTTTGTATGGGATAAAGATTAATTCACAAACTTATATAGAGAAACACACATATACAGTGTTGTATGGGAAAAGTGCCCATAAATAGAATTGTGAATATGTTCCCAGGCAGAAAGTGCATGTGATTACCACAAACTTACAGTACTGCAAGAGAAGACTAAATGGGCAGAAAGAGAATTTTTCTTAAATACCATATGGAAATGTCAATTTTAAATTTCTGTAAGAATAATAAAAATTTATCAGGTCATATTATTTTGGCCTAACAATATACTATGATGCGGAGGAACACTAGCATATCACAGCTTCTTGGTCATATTTTGTTAGCTTCTTGTAACCAGCAGCTCATTTTTAAAAAGCTGTCATATACAAATAAACCTACAGCAGATAAATATACAACCACAATATATCACCCATTGACCTTGCATTTGGAGAGTAACAACGTGATCTGACTGCTCTATTCAGTTTTGTTCAAGGACTGTGAATTACCTGACTTTTTAGGACTATTCTACTGACGATCAGTTAAGAGATTGAGGACTCATGACTAGAATACTAGTCCATTTCTGAGAGTACCAACACAATACTGCATTTTATTTTAACAAAGAATTAAACTAATAAAACCTTATGATACAGAACTCATTCTTCCTGAAAAAAAATCACACAGCTTAATATTTCACAGCTAAGTTTTTTTTTTCTCCATCTCAAATCTCATCTGCACAATCTAGTAGGTAGTGGTCAGTCTGAAATACCATCAAATTTCATAAGAGATATTCAAAAGTGTTTTAAAAGTTATTTTCTTTAGACAGTTGAGCAATAAGTCTCTGCGTTTGTAAGCATATGTTACCATAGCAGTTTTGTCCTATTTTTACAAGGCTGAAATATAGGATGCTCAGTTTTTAAGTGATTTTTAAAAAATATATATTAAAGCTGTCTAAACCAATACTTAGATAACTGACTTTCTAACTGTATTTTGAAAGGCACAAATATAATTAAATTTTAGAAGTATTTAATACACTAAATTTCAGTATCTTAAGATTCCAGTTACTATAAACTTCAATTAATTTGTAGAAACCCAGGGTTTAAAAACCAAAAATGCTCAAAAGTCTACTGAAACTATTAGAAAAAAATACACAAAAAACTCAACATTTTAAACTCAATTCTTTTCTTTGGGGTATCTGTTGGAGAGTTTTCTATTTTAAGATCAGCCTCATTCACACAGTTCTCATGAAAATCATATAAAAGTAGAGAACTCAGAGTAGAGCAATGTAATCCACAGGAAAAGGGGGGGGGTGTTAACTATCAGTTAAACAAATGCTACTCATTCTTTTATCCAGCGCAAACAATCTGTAGTTTTTGAAAATATATTAAATCTTTCTCATGGTAATTATGTTTTGGTGATAATAGCTGCTAGACTCTTTTTTTTTGCTTTTGTCCTGAATACCCCAGGGAGTGATTTAGAGGTGATATGAATTAAATCACTTCAAAATGACTTAGAAAGTATTATGTTTTCTCTGGCATAAATTCTGTTTTTCACTTGTAAACAGCAACAGACATTGCATGATTTTTCTGAAATAAGTAGCTGAGATATTAATACTCTGGGTAAAAGTTGATCAAACTTACTAATGAATTCCTCTCTCTCTTTTCCATATACCAACAAGGAAATATGGTTCCTCATTTCTTTCCTTTTTTATGGACTGCCCTTAGGAAGTCAAACTTATTTAAATATTTGGATATGTGTGATAAGCTGGTCTTGCAGAAAATCCTTTCTATAAGACAGTGACTGTAATAACGGAACAATCACTACTGATCCTAAACAGGAGCTCATGAAGGTTTTGTGCACCAAGAGAAGCTCCTTCAGTGGTTTTTTGTCACAGTCTAGCAAATTAAAAGGAGAAAACAAAATTAAACATCTCAGGAATTAGCCATAATTTTGTTGTGTTTTTTCATGCATTTTTCCCAACAATGACAACTGCATTTTCATATCAAAAGTTTTTTTAAAAAAAAATTCTTATCGAAGTCTATTTCCCTTATCCATATCTAAAAAAAAAAATCCAGTGACTGTGACTCACGCTCACCAACTGCTCTTATGTAGGAGTGACACTCCTTACTTTGCAGCTGGGTATAAATCCTATTCAGAATAAATCCCATTTTCTCCTTCAAGAAAACTCTCAACAATTATTTTTTAATAATACAAAATCTCTTTGAATTAGCCTGCTGATGACTTTCACTTGTTGACAGCCCAACTATAATTTTCTTTTTAGAGGAAATTATTACCAGTTGGCATATAGGAAGCACACAGCAAGGGCTTGGGGAGGGGTGGGGGAGTGGGGTGGAGGGAGACAAAAAGGTAGCTGCCTATGGTGCAACTTATGGAGGTGGTTGAGTTGGTAACTGAGGTTTTTAATATTACTTTTCATAAATGCCCATTTTTAATGCCAGGAAACCCTACTAAACACGGCATGTATTTGTTTACCTAAGACAAGTCCTATATGATAGAATGAAAACTCAAAGTCTTGCTTAGATTGTAACACAAAGGGTACCATTTTCAAACCTTGCCTTGGGCCCAACTAAACCTTGTTGTCCTGGCTCTGGCACATTATTTCTCGTCTTAAACAAGAACTGGAATCAAATGAATATGGATCGATTTTATAAATGTCTGAATTTTTGCCAAAAAAGAAAGTACAGGTTACCCATAATTCTCTTCAGTACATTCTGTGATGTACAGTTTCACTGAAATAAACTGTATGTAAACAATGCCTATAATAAAATTTCCTACCTGATTATTTGGTATCTAATTGTCACATTAGTCATGTTATCTTTCACATTTTCTTTACAGAAAATGCTATAATTAGAGTCCTTCAGAGCCTTTTTCCCATACTACTACTTCTCCCAAGATATTATTTACCTACAAAATTTGCAATGACCCCGTCTCTTTTGGCCACTCTCCCTACTTATGCTAATACCACCTTCATACTGAAAATCTCCATCCATTTAGGCTAAGGATAAAAGTCTATGCTTGCAGCAGACGTATTGTCAAGAACATAGACTAGAAGGAATAGTAAAGTAGAGCATGAGTGATTTGGGGGGGCCTCTATATAATTCTTTGGGGTCATTTGTTTATGCCCAAAACATATGTTTCTAGGTGACCTAATGAACTGACAGAAAAAAGCAGGAAAATTCACAAGTGGTGTCAGCAGAAATTTCCAAGTTAAGTTCTTAGCATATTGGTTGTTGCCCAAAGTGCTTCTTAAATGCAAAGGGCCACCACCACAAATAACTCCCAACCCCCTACAATACTGTTGATTAT
Source organism: Trichosurus vulpecula (assembly GCF_011100635.1). NCBI lineage: Eukaryota > Metazoa > Chordata > Mammalia > Diprotodontia > Phalangeridae > Trichosurus > Trichosurus vulpecula. The sequence continues at coordinate 288,049,430 of NC_050576.1, read as the reverse complement.
TGGTCACTTGTCTTCTCTAGAAATGTGAAAATAGAAAGAAGAAAAAACAAGATCAGGAAGAACTGGGAGAAGAACAAGTAGTAATTGCTAAATAGATTTTTTTTTCCTTTCGTGGCTCATTGTACAAGATCTTATAGCAAAATAAAATTGATGTTCACAATGTACCATGAGGCAAAGAAGAAATGATACAGCTAACATTCTAATGTGTTTCTCATTCATGTGTTGATGGATACTTTTGGATTAAAAAATAAGTGGTCATTACCAATAGATTAGTTTTATCAAGGTCTGGGGGGAAAAAGATGAGAAGGGAGCGGTGAGTTGTAACCAGTTCTCCCTAGTTCTATGTGACTCCATTTGCATGAGTGCTTAGGAGCTATCTGGATAAGAAGTAGAAGACAAAGTGGAAAACTGAGTTGAGTAATACAGACTAGATTTTTATATCTGAGCCCTATTCATGTTCAGCTTTCTCTACTCTTGATCATTCTCACGTTGTACCATGAAAAGAAATGCATCATGCTGCATTATATCTGATGCACTTCTGCAGTAGTCATTAACTACCACTTAATGGTATTTCATGTCAAAAATGGCCATCAGGTATAATCTGACCACCGTCTAGCCTATCCTTCCTAAAGACAGGTTACATGTTCTATCTGCCAAGTATGTCCCTGTAAAAATAAACAAATGAACAAAAACTTTAATCACTATACCACTCAGCTGTTCCCTTCTAATGCTGTTGGACTGTGTTGAATAAAATTAGCACCCTCATAAATACAAGGAACATCTACCTATGCAAAATGTCCATCTATAGTAAGCACAGATAGAGTAAGCACAGATAGAGAGGAGGAAAATAGGGTGTTAAAGGCCTATAGTTCATATCTCAAAGTCTAAGCAACAGAGGAAACAATTGTTGAAAGGGATTAGTAAAAAGGAAGCAAGTGATTTTGGCCAAGAGACCATCTAAGTAATAATTCTGTCCCTATCCAGGGTCAAAGGAAGGGTGAAAGTGAACGTTATTATTATATTTTTAATCTGCAGCCCAACCAAAATATTGCAAAGCAGTTTTCTTTTTCCTCAACTTAAATGTGCTAAATATCAACACTGGAAAAAAATCACAGAAAAACAGCCATAGTTGGTATCAGCACTAGGTATACTTTTTGTTTTTGATCACCTTTTTTTTTTAAATAAGCACATTCAAGTCAAACTGAGCATTGACCTTTGAAGATTTATAGAATAGAAAGAGACAGTAGGCAAGACTTAAAAGACTTGACTATGGAGCAGAATACTGGGGAGTTGCAGATTAAACAAACTAACACACTATCAGAAAAGAGGTTTCTAGTGTTTTCCCAACTGTCAGCCTTAATAGTGTATGCTGCTGACTGGTTTAACACTGTTGCTGATAAAATGACAACTGAATGCATATCTTAAAAAAAACCAAGCACATTCTACTACCAGGACATAGTTTATAACTTAATTTTTTTTTCAAAGAGCAGCAGAACACCTCCAGAAAACTACTGCCTCATAGCCACTCCTAAACTGTATTACTCTGAAAACCAGGTAAAAATATTAATCATAAAACATATTAAAAGTAAGGCTGTCAGGGTGTCTACAAAATGCCAGTCCCCAAAACTATGGAAAAACAGCAAGTCTAAAAAGGTGCTTCTTTAGTTTAGAAAAATAAGACAGCAGGACTTTAAAAGTACTGTAGGTGGTCCTAACCCCTTGTAATATGAAACTGCTAAGTGGTACAATGGTCTATAGATCATATTAGAAGTTCCAGAAAAGGAAGTAAACACAGAACCCATGACCATAGCTCATCCTAGGAAGTATCATTGAAAAGAATATTGTGTTTGATTTATGATCAAAGATCTTTACAGAAAAACAATTTATATTTTGAAAACATTTCTTCTTTAGAGAGTAAAAATTCCTTCTACTCTTTTTTTTTTACTATTGTTACAAGAAAGTCTTACTATGAAAACTCTCCACTTTCCTGTCCAAGATCACCATCCTGAAAATGAATGGCAAATCAGCCTCTTTTAGTTGAACCTAATGTGAGCTGAGTGACTTTTCAAAGCATAATATAACTTACAGCCAACCATTGCAAAAGTGAACTGCCCTTCAATTCCCACAAAATAAGCCAAGTGACAAAAAGAAAAAAAACAGCAATTAGTCCCATCCCTTCCCTCCCTCTTTTCCTTCCTGATAGTTAGGTAGAGCAAATGAGACTGGGTCCATAAAATAAGAATTATTGACCGTAATAATTTTTCTTTTTTTTTGTAAAAAGGTTAAGTTAATGTCTGAGCAAGTGGGATTGTAAGTGCAGTATTTCTTCATGTGCAGTTTTTTACTTCATAAGGGTCCCCTTTGGAAAGAAAAAGGCCTAGTGGAATGTGTGCTCCCCTCGAACAATGTGTGATGAGAACTCGTAACGGTCCTGGCTTCGGTAGCCACAGATGTTGCATTCTAACGGGTCCCGATAGCCATGACAACCCATGTGAATTGTGTACATGACATGGTCTAGGAACAGGACTCTGCAGTGCTCACACTTAAAGGCTCTAATCTGTTCCCCCTCTCCATTGAAGACCTTGTAGATGTCCTTCAGAGAGCCCTTAGAAGCCTTTGTGGCATCCAAAGCCTTCACATCCTCCTTCATGTAAGTTGGGCTTTGCTTCCTTTTGGGATTTAAGGCAGGGTTTCCTTGGTAGGACTGGCGATCATCATGGCTGCTTTCTGAGTCAGTAGAATCCAGGCAGCTATGGCTGGGAGAGGCCTCTCTTTCCTGGGGTCGACTCTTTGGTCTGATGAGAGAAATGGGGCCATCCATGTTGTTCTCATGACTATCAGAGGTTTCCCTGCTAACGGGCCTTTCTATCCTATTAGGATGATAGACCTGAGTATAAGCCGAGCCGATGACTGGGGCGACCTCTGCGATTGTGTTTGGTGTGTGCTGCATCAGGGGGTGAAGTGCTTCAGCTCCAAGGTAGGTGATTGCGTTGTTGATCGCTTGGTCCATCATATGAGACTGCATCAGCTCAGCCTCTTTTTCATAGGTTAAGTTCATATCAAAGTGAATGTCTGGGTAGCCGAATCTCATGAGCTTCTCTCCTAGACAATGACAAAAACATAAACAAAAAACCAAAATTTGTAAAAGAAAAACATTCTTTTAGATTATTGAAAGGAGGCAAATTCAACCCAACCCTCTAATTTCATAAAATTCTTTGTTTTCCATCCTTTTTCAATTGACTCTACTAAAATGAACAACTTGTATATTATGTGGGATTAACCCCAAAGCATAATTAGTCACAAAAATTTCAATAATCATTTACGTTTAGAGGAATGGCCCTTTTAAGGATGTATTTTTCACTGATGTTGACAGCAATAATAAGAACCAAAGTCTTAGCGTCACCGTGTCATTTTTAGTTTTCAATATTTGTTATTTAATATTTTTAAAAATCAGGTCATCATTAATAAAAATAGAGATTCAATACATATTATGAGGAATTATTCAAACAAACCTGTGCAAATAAAAGTAATCAGAAAGAAAAAAAACAAGACCTAAAGAAAGTAGTTAATTTTGATCTTAATGAATTAAAGGTTAGAAAGAAGAGGTTAATAATGAGGGAAAACAATCACCATCATCACAACAGAGTCTTCCTTGTGCAGAACCTAGAACTAGATTAAACCAGTTGCAAAAGAGCAGATGCCTGTAGGTCCATAGAGTCATCTGCACTTTTTGTGCCTTTCCAGAGTAGGAGTAATGATTATATCACATCATTGACATTGTTTATGTTGTTAATATCATTTTATTTAATATCCATTTATTTAACAATATTTCAATAAACTGTTTATTTATTATTTAATAATTATTTAATAATATTTATTATTAAATATTTATTATATTTTAAATATTTAATAACACTTTTAAATTTCTTCTATATTCTCTCAGTAATCACAGGATCCTGTTAGTTAGTGTTCCTAGGATTATCACATGCCTTAGACCAGGGGTGGGGAACCTGTGGCCTTGAGGCCACAGGGGGCTTTCTAGGTCCTCAAGTGAAGCCATTTCACTGAATCCAAATGTCACAGAACAAATCCCCTTAATAAGACAATTTGTTCTGTAAGACTTGGACTTGGTCAAAAGGCCACACCCAAAGACCTAGGAGGCCACATGTGGCCTTGAAGCTGCAGGTTCCACACTCCTGCCTTAGACAATATGGAACAGCTCAGAAAGTCTTTTTAAGGAAAAGGGCATGTTGCTGGCCACAATTTCATTACTTTCTGTCCCTATGGTATGTTCTGAGCCTAAAACTTGACCAAGCAGCTTATGGTGCTTTGCATATTGCAGGGAGCAGCTAAGTGGTGCAGTGGATAAAGCACTGGGCCTGGGGTCTGGAAGACCTGAGTTCAAATTTGGCCTCAGAAACTTAGTAACTGTGTGACCCCAGGAAAGTCACTTAACTGTTTGCCTCAGTTTCCTCATCTGTAAAACTAGCTTATGGTGCTTTGTATATTGTAAGAGCTTAACAAATGTTTAATGAATGAATGAATGAAGAAATAAGATATGATGAAATGAACTGAAGGGTAACTCAGTTTCCAGAGACAAACACACTAGAGGGTAATACACATACCAGATATATAGGGAAAAATAGGCTCTCCAGACAAGGATGTCTAACCTGGTTCTAATGCTCCCTTCTCCTATCACCCCACTTAGCAATGTGGTCAAAGCATAAGGGTTAGATTAGGGAATATCAGGACAGAGAACTTCTCTGTTACTACTCCCATAGTATGGAAGAGAGGATGAGGCCCTTGGAAGGGCTCTGGCTGCTGCTTTCTGCTCTCACAGATGAACTTCCCAGGATCCATTCCCAGCCTCCCTAGGTATGATAACAACATCTGTGAGGAAAGAAGAAGTCTTGGTCCCACTCCTGCCATGACTGTATTAGAACAGCTATTCCTATGGAAAGGATGTATTTAAATCAGGGACTCCCTAGAGAATAATGTCATCAAAAAATAAAAAAGTGAAGTCTTCTATTAAATGAGAATAAATGTATATGGCTATTTACAGTTTAATTGGAAACTCTGACACAGACATGTTGATATCTCTGTATTGATTTAAAAGCATTATTACTTCCTATACGTTGCTATATTTATTCAAAACCATAAATGTGATAGAGTGTGTACAAGTACACCATAACTTTGTTTTCCATATATGAAAAATCTTTGTAGTTTACATATGTATCAATATGCATGTGTATACATATAGATTTATATACATGTCTATGTAAGCATATGGATGGTGATTTTTTATGCACACAAACATACACACACACACACATATACACACACGTTTGTATAATTGTATATACAGATTGGAAATGCTTTATAAAATGCAAAAGAGCATCTATGTTTAACTCGAAAAATAATTTCTCTCTCTCAATGATCATTAGCTTTGGACAGTTCATTTCATCTTTTAAAATATCAGGCATCAAACAGATTGTGATCTGTAACCTAGGCTCCTCAGAGATGTGGTGACCACAAAAAGCAGAGTCACTGGATAGGTAATGCAGACATATTTACACTTTTTCTAATATGTCTGACCTTCTAAATGTCAGTGTACTGTTTTAGAAAGATGCCATACTTGAAGGAATTTTAATCCAGATGACTGTATACTGGTAAACACTATACAAGAATGCTGATATAAATTAACCCTTATTTTTACTCCTAGGAAAAGCACTTTAGAGTGGGGAAAATTAAGGGAAAAAATACCAGATTACAACACAGCTTCCAACTAATATTATCTCAGTGCCAAAGGCTTCGAAGAATTCCAAGGTAAGAGTCATAAGATTTATTCATTTTAGATATGTATCTATAGTTGTAGTTAAGAAGCCAGCAGACAAAGAAGAAACAACTACCATGGCTAAGGAACATTATCTGAGGCATAAACTAATATAAAAAAGTTTTTTAAAAGTTCTTAAGAAATTCAATGATCATTATTTGTGAAGTATATTGTAACAAAGAAGGAACCTGTTTCTTTTATTGTTTCCTCAGGAAAGTGATCACATTCGATGGGTACTATGTTCCCTCTAAGACTCTGAAAACACTGAAATGTGGTCATGAAGAGTGATAATCAACAAATTCGAAGACCAGAAAGGAAAGTAAAATACTGAGAAGCTGCTGGTAAACAGACACAGCTGTTCTTGTTGTTACAACTTGGAATTTTCTTCACTCCTCCATCCCTTTTTCCTCTAACTTTAAAGGGAAAGGAAGAAATATGTGAGTGGAAGAGTATGTGGGGGTTAAGAATTCTTTTAGACTGTGACTATTTACTATTTTTTCTTACTTTAAAATAACAATAAACACCTCAGAAAAGCTGAGTCCTTACTTTAGAGTCAGGACAGCAAGGGAAAACTGAAGCTAGTTTCTTCTGTTCTACAGTGGGCTGGGAAAGAAAAACAAATCAAAACAAGCTGGAAGGCAGGGGTGATTGCTGTGGAAAGGGAAGAAAACCACTAAGTCTGAAGACTAGAAGAAGGAATTGACAGGCCTGGAATAAGCAGTTTTCATGGAGATTATAAAAGGAATGAGCCATTGACTTCCACAAATCCTTACTCCCTATGGTAGGATTTTCCATTTCTCTTTCCATTCCCTCCTACCGCCCCCACTTCCTGCCTTTATACAAGCCGCCCAGAATCTTGGAACTCAAGGAAATATAGCTCCTAGTACCTGGACGATAAAAAGGACTGAAGTAGAACTATCCATTCTAAGTCAAAATAGCTGGACTACCAGCAGTGTTCTGCACTTGGCCTCCAATGCCAGCATACAGTATTTCCTCTACCTTAGAATCCAAAGTTTGCTTCAAAGTGCAATTCAGGAGGCACTTCTTTCCTAATTTTGTATGCTCTCTCTCTCTTGAAACTACATTGTGTTTACCTACCTGCATTTAATAGGTTCTATAACCAAAGCAGATTAAAAGCTACCTGAGAGCAGGGACTGTTTTGTTTCTTTGTAACCCTGGCAATCTAATACGGTGCCTTGCACATGATAAAGGCCTAATCCAGCTTTGTCAAATTGAAATAAGAGGGGAAATTGTGGATTCTGTTTGTAGGGAAGGCAGGGGTAAGAAAGAGATAGTAAGAATGTCTTTCACATAAACAGAGCTTGATAATTGATAGATGAATAAATGAATGTGAATGTATCAACAGCATTTCAAATTAGAATTTTTAACATGGTTTTTCCATATAGAGAGTAAGTATAGTCTATTTTAGAGATCTAGATTTACTTCTCAGAGCATGTTGTTAGCTGCATGACTAGGGGCAAGTCATATGTCTACAGCCTCAGTCTCCCTGACTATAAGTAGAGATAATACCTCTACTACTCATAAGATTATTGCTAGGATCAAATAAAATACAGGTTGCAAATTATTTTGTCACAGTATAAGCTACATAAATGTCAGCTATTACTAACATAGAAAAATGATTATATATGGTGACTAAGTTACAGAATCTGACTTGTACAGTACTACATTTCAGATATATTCGAAGTCAAACAGGCTTTAGGAAGACTGGTATGGGTACCTAACCACCATTTATATTACTTCCAGGGGGAAAAAATGTGTTCCAATACCTAACAGCAGGCTGGGAAATTAGTTTTTGGAGCAAGACCATTTTATACATTGAGGACTACAAAGGTAAACAACAAAAACAAAGCAAGTGTCAGGTTGAGACAGAGAACTGACTAAACACAAATGAGCTAGAGTTAATGTAAGAAAGAGATGATGCTTGATGGGCATTATCCAAAGAATATTGCTGAAGCAATCTTGGTTTCTGCCATAGCAGGGATGAGTTTAGCTTTTTCAAGGAAGTTCATAACCTCTCCTGCATGAACAACTGTTTTTGAAATACCAGCATCTAATTCATGACCTCCACAGCACTTAATTCATAGTGATCTCTCTCTCCTAGGAATACTTCATATTCAATTATGTACTGGCTACCTCATGACATCTCTTGTGTAATTGCATTGTAGTATTATTTAATTTTTTACATTTGTACATCTTGTCTTCCAAACTAAAGTCTCAGATTTTTGAGGGAAGCTTTATAATTATATACTTCTCTATATCCAGGTAGTAGCCAAATAGCATTATAAACATAGCAAGCACTAAATATCTGTTAAATAAATTTTATGAATGAAGTGCCATGGACTTTGGTGGGATTTTTCTACCATATGAGTCACCTCAGGTTCAAGGTAGACCTTCTAGTATAGCTTTTCTTTGTATATCTCAATCTATGTCCATATCCAGATTAATATTTTATATTAAATGGGGGTAAATATGAAATCTCATCTTAGAATTAGAGAAATTTGAGAAATAAATCTAATAATTTCATTACATATGCAGATGGCATGTCAAGTCTAGATATTTAGTTATAGCTATAGACACTGAACCAGCATAAATATAGACCTTGTGGCACCTCCACAGCCCTTTTATTTTTTTCCCAGTTCTGGCGCCTTTCTAATAGAAATCACTGTTTTTAGGAAACAAATAGCACTTCTGTAAATTTTTTTACAGTGTTTCTTACTTTGATCTTAATTTAAGTAACACTAGGAAGACCTCAATAGCTTTTATTTTCCTTTTTAATTTAAAAAAAAAGTTGTTGCCGTTTTTCCCCAAGATACAAAGATTTTGCCCTTGCATAAAAAAACAGTGCCCGAACGATGACACGAGGACTCACAAGACTCACTGCATGTCACCGACACTAGGACTCCTAATCACTACCATGCCAGGTCTCCTCTACCCCGTAACCGGACTGTCAGCCTGAAGAACAGAGCTTCGATTCTCAATTTTAGTTTTTGTTACAAAAAAAAAAAAGTCAAAGAAACATTAAAAAAAAAAAAAGAAAACAAACATCTCGTTTCAGTTTCACACGTCTGGGCTGTGGGGTGCTTTGCTCAGGCTCTTTTTCGCTTTATAAATATAGAGACAGGATGGAACTCTGTTTTCAAGTAAAATCGCCCATCTGCCTTTTTCCTCCGGCCTCCAGGACGCCCAGCGGCGGCAGCCCGGGACACCTGACTTTGGGGACACCCCGCCCCAGAAAGTGCAGCTGGCCCTGGTACAGAGCCAGGGGGAGCTCATTCACCAAAGTGCTTGGGCTGCTCTGGAAGGATTGGGGGAAGCCTGAGGTGGTGGGGCTGGGGGGTCACCCGCTCTACAGCCCTTTTATAATGGTCTTAGTCAATATCCTCCCACTCCCTTTTGGATTTTTTTATAATGTAATAAACTGGAGTCTCCAATGTGTAAAAAGGAAGGACTCTGCAGATTTGGAAAAAGGTGAAGGAATTTGGCAGACAAAAAAAGGATAGGTGCAGACTATTTTTCTCCTTCTTATGCACTAATATAAACAGTGAAAAGCTGTTGTGATGGGAATTAGGAATACGCCTTACTATGAGATTCAACATTAGTGCATATATAAGTCAAAAGATTTTCTGATAATCATCTGTGTGTGTAAAAGGTATTTAATTATAAAACAATGTTTCTATGGATGACATGTAGATGTATGATATATCTTGTACATATGTTAGCACTTTAGATTTCAGACCCAGTCTTCTCCAAGTTTGAAGACCAGATCCTGTATTTGTTCTCCATTTAATGTAAAATATTACAAAACAAGATCTCTATAAAGCATAAGGGTTGAAACCAGGATTTCAAAAAACATGCAGTTCCCTTGTACAGGTTCAGAAACTATTTGGTTTCTTCCTTTAAGTTTTTTACATATACTACTTAGAATCTTATTATGCTAGGTTACTACTCAAATGTCATGTTACTTGAGACAAATTTATTATTTTAGTCCTACTTTTCGTTACTTCATACAACTCATATTTCTCCTTTTGTTGAAAAGTTATTTCTTTAATGGATTTGAATTTACTTAAAACTGAAAAAACGATAGTTTTACTTGCACATTAAGATTAATTTATCATTGCTAAAAATTACTACTGCAAAAAGTATTTGTCACGCTTACCCACAAACTTCTGTGGGGTGGAGCTTTTACGTTTTCCCATGTTCCCTGTCAGCTTCTCTATGACAGCAGGTCTCTCAAAAGGCACCAGAGAAATATTGTTGTCCATCACAGGCTCTTGTTCCTTACAATCTTCCATAGGAGGTACTACACAAAACCAAAAAATTACATCAGATAAATCTTTCTATTAAATAAAAAAGAGAATAAAGAGAAGTGGGAAAAATGCCTGGAAAGAAGTCTTTGCTGAAAGAGTCCCCCAAACAAGTAGCAAGACATCAACAATGTTCATTAAGGTATACTAATACATGCATTTGGTTTCCATGTTCCAACATATACAGAAGGCAATTTTTATTTAGCTCATTTGGATGGATGATATAAATTGTTACCTCTCTTGGTGGCAAATACATTCATCTTGTTCCTCATCTTATTCCTCTGAAAATATTTTTTTAAAACATCGATTAAAATTAATACTGCTTTACTGATTAAAATTAATAGTACTTTAAGACACTGCACTATTTTCAAAGTTTTGTGGTTTAATTTTAAAAACAGTTTCTATCAACTGATCAATCTTTGCAGTGATACACAACAGCATCACAATACATGTGTAATATTACCTTTCAGGTGTTTCCTAATGGAAAGAGAAGTTCACTATTCCAGCACGTGAGCTTCTAGGGCCTTTGCCCTGCTCTCAGTGATTTGAATGCCTCTAGAAAAGCAGTCTTCATGAAAAAGCTCCAACTCTACATGTTGCTATACTAAATAAACCACAGCAGCTTTATTATGGTGACTTACAGAAAAGAAAACTCTTCAACAGTCTAAAATGATGTTTCAAAATGTAGCATGGTTTTACTGAACTACTTTTCTAATTCCTGTAGTCAACATTCCCTGCTGATTCCCCTTCATCTCATTTCTTCTGGAGCTAAGACGATTCTTCCACAACCACTGTGGTCTAGTACCCCGATCTCAAGCAGGCAGATGTTTGTTGGCACAACATCATGCAAACAAAGCATCTATAAAAGCATTGCTTTTGACTGTCAGCACTGTCAGAGAACCTTAACTGAAGGAGAAGATGAACGTTTGGAGCAGTTCAGATCAACTTCTTCACAGCTCGTGTTCACAAAAAAGAGTCTAACAATCTAGTCGGTCCCCCCCCCACTCCCCACCCCAGGCTTTCCGCTTCCACTTCTGCCAGTCCTATTTGGAAAACTATGCGCGTTGTGCCTCAGGATTCAGCCTGCACTGTAAAATGATTTACTCCACTGCTTTCATTTGTACAGGATGCTCCCACTGAGAAACACAATGGCTTCTCACTTGCAAGGGAATCCAGCTGGCACCCGCAAAAATGGAGTGGGAAAGCAGGAGAGCAAGAGACGAAAGTTGAGAAAATTCACTGCACAATGCAGGTGACCTATTTAATAGCTAATGCAGATTACTAAATTTGCCAAAATCAAAAGTGGAGTTGGGAAAAGACTTTTAAATGTGGGGCAGGTTCAAGGAAATCCAGAGTTGTTTTATCTGAGTCTGACTAAACTAGTATGTACTCTGATTAGATGGGTTAAAGAACATTTGTTGCTACTATGCACTTTATAGAAGGCCTTGAAAGACAAGGGAATTTGCAAAGTAGACATTAAATTGAACAAAAAAAAAAGTCAGGAAGAAATTAGAAACAAAGCAACACTTAGCAGGCTACTTCCTAAATGCAATGCAGTTTGTGAACCAATTTTTCCTATAAACTTCTGTTTCTAATGAGGTCCTGAGATGGAGGAGAAAAGCAACCCAAGTTCATTATTTTTCTAAAAAGTAGCAAATTTTTGAGGCTTGTCCCAAGTTGATGAAGTTAATTGGCTATGAACTGAATTATAAAAATGGACAGTTTTGCTACAAATCTTGCCCTGAGGTTTTTGTATCTATACAAGCCCAATACTCAAAATGAAACTGGGGGTGGGGTGGGGTGGGGGACAGGACTGCACGCACCTTATTCATCTGACTAAGTTTAAACTCAGCTGAGCTTCAATGAAACTCATGAACTGAACACAAACTGCAGCACAGTTCAACTTTCCCTCCAAACCCTGCTCATTATTTTAACTTTAATCCCGCTTCTACATCATATCCACAAACTCCCCATGACTGATAACTTGTTGATCAAGTCATTACGTGCACCATTAAGAAAGACCAGTATAAATTCTTCAACTTAGCTTATTAGGTTTCTTTTTCTCTTTTTCAGGGAATTTGACATGCCTCATCAGAATGTTCAAGGACACACACATTTCATGAAATACAAATTCACATCTAAAGACACCTCAAGAATTCTGCTATTCTTATAAAGAAACTTGCTTGTTACCTATTTTTCAAACATATAGAATAAATAGGCAAGGGTTTCAATTTCACTTCTGAAAAGAATGTTTCACAAAATAAACCCTTCTTCTGTATTATTTTGGTTTTGGGTAAGTGGTGGTAGTGGTAAAGAACTAGGTCTGGACCAGTGATTTCATCAGTGTGGAAAATTCCCATTGCAGAAACTTTTCCCGCAATGGAGATCTACAACTCTGTAACTTACCACCTATGGTAATGAGTCTGAGTGACTTACACATGGTCATATACCTCGCAGAGATGAGAGGTAAGGTTTGACTCTTAGGCTAGGTCTTTATTTCTCTATTATGCCATGCTCTCTCTTTCCTGTTATTACTATGAGAACATTGAGAATACATGAAAAGAAAGGCTTATGTCATGACCTTCTTTCATTACGTATTGGGCAATGTTTATCCCTAAGGATTTCAAATACAAACTTAAAACACACAAATGTTTATCCCGAATTTCGTTTCTTTAAAATATCACATTAGAAATAAGTATGAATCACCAATCCATTTTATCTATCTATCCATCCATCCATCTATCTATATTTAATTTTATCTGAAGGGTTTAACTGGAAAGCTAGATGCTTGATTTCTTAACTGCCAGATTTGTTAGCCTAACTAGTCCCTATTAGTCTCAATCTCTGTACATTTTTTAAGACCCAGGCAATTTAGTGTAGTATATACAGTACAGTGATACAACTGGAATCAGCATAATCTGAGTTCAAATCCTGCTTCAGATACTTACTGTGTGAGCCTGAGGTCTTTAAATCGGAGATATTGATAACACCTGTCACACAGGGTTGTCTTAATGGTTAAGTTAGATATTTACACAGGGCTTTTGTTCTCATTGCTGTTGTTACTGACCATTTTATCTTCTGAGATATTTTTCCTCTATGGGTTTGAGGACACTGCTTTTGCTTCTTTCTTTTTTAAGACCATCATCCACATTATACCCCGACCTGTGGGTATATCCCAAAGCTCTACATTGGACCCTCTTCTCTTCTGACCCTATACTCTTTCTTGGTGACATCAGCAGTTTGAATAGATTTAATTATGATGCCTACGGAGAGGATTCACAGATCTATATATTCAGCCCAAGTTTCTTCCTAATCTCACATCGTCAACTACCTCCAGAATATTACAAACTGGATGGACTGCTGACATCACAAACTCAACATGTAGAAAACAGAAACTATCATGCGCTCCCCTCTACAACTGAAAAATTTGGGGTCCTCATTGACTCTTCATTCTCCCTTATCCCACATGATCAAAACAGTTGCCAAATATTCCCAATTTTACCTGCACAATATCTTTTGTACCCAATTCTTTGTACTCACACAGATACTACCTTAGTTCAGGATCTCTTCACATATCTCTGGGACTATTGCTTCCTCATTGGTCTCCCCTTGTCCCCCCACTCCATTCCATCTTCCACAGAGCTGCCAAAGTGATTTCTTTAATGCACTTCTGTCACTCCCTTTCTCAATAAACTCTAATGTCTCTCTACTGCTGTGAAGGTAAAAATAGGATTTCTCTGTTTAGCTTTTAAAGCTCTTCACAACCTGGCCTCAACCTATCTTCCTAGCCTTATCAAAAATCCTCTTTTACAATCTATGGTCCTGAAAAACTAGGTTTCTTTCTCATATTTTTACTCTCTCTCTCTTCTTTTTGCCGTTTCATTAGACCATTAATTCCTCATATCTGGGATGGACTCTCTCCTTCCTATCACAGAATCCCTAAATTCCTTCAAGATTCAGCATAAGCACCAATGATACCTTTCTTGATCCTGCCAAGTATTAGTGACCTACATCCTCAGACTATATTTTATTTAACCACCTTCTATTTCTTTTCTATTTATTTGGCATATATTAATTCTGTTTATACTAACATATGTACCTGTTATCTCCCCAAATAGTATGTAAACTCTTTTGAGAGCAGAGACTATTTAATTTTTGTAAATTTAATTTTCTAAAAACAGTACCTGACACATAGTAGGTATTGATATATTTTTGAACGAATGATGAAATTGAAAAATTCAAAAGGAAAAAATGCAAACTTGTCATAATGTCTCTAGTATGTGATAAGAGGAGCTATAGCAGAAAAATGTGCTTTTGGGTTAGCTGATAAATAAATTAATTGTTTACAACTAAGCAGTGATACCTTGGAACAATGTAAAGGCTAGGATAGGGAAATAAACAGAATTATACCCAAAAGAAAAGCTTTTGTTAATAGGTCAATTTACCTTAATGATTATCTTCTGCTTTGGCAAATATTGAAAAGAGTTTGTGCTCCCTATGTAAGCATCAACTGATGGTGGGAAAAAGTATCCTTAAAGCATGCTAGATAGGACAGGTAGAGCAGCTAGACAGAAAATAGGTCTATAAATTGAAGATGAACAAAATGTAGAATTCAAATGCAGTTAAGTGTGAGATAAACAGAACGCTAAAAGCATTGTTTTATCATTTACATTTAGGAAATTTTTAGAATGAGTTAATTTCTTTCAATGGCCACCTATATTGGTGGATTTTCTTTCTGATACTTAAACTACCTCAAAAGATCTAAGATTCCATCAGTGTCTTAGTAGATGGTCTTTCTATGTTGTTGTGGCCAACTGTTTTGCCACTGTGGAAAAGTGTGAGAACCACTCAAATTGTTATCTGCTCTCTCACTTACAGCTTTGATATTCTATGAATCTCTGTAGAAGAAATAGTAAATAATCTACGGATAACCTAATTATGCAGAGCCAGGGAATAATCAACAAAAACCTTTTAAAAAAAGTTTTCCCATTGAGAAATTGTGGATAAACTAGAATTATCTGTGATGAGTCTCACACATGTCTGATATACTTTGCCTTCACATTTAAAAAAAGGAAATAAAATCAAAACAAAAAATGCTCTTCATTTCACAGTTCAGTCCCTAGCTCAAGTTCTTATCTCCTACCTAATCGACTTTCAACCTTTCTAGTGAGAGCTTCACATATAAAGAAAAATATTCCAGGGTGGGGGTTGGAGGCGTGAAATAGAGAAGAGCCAAGTAGCCAGAAAGGCTGCTTCCCCCTTCCCCTTTTCATCCTCCAACTGTCTTCAATACTACTTGCCTATGAACGTCACTAGGACACACAATGGAACTTCTCCGGCAACCTTCTAAATAATAACTTAAAGAATACTTTAAGGTTTCCCTAGGCTCAGAGAAGTTTAACAATTTGCTCATAGTTTGAGACAAGGTTCAAATCCAGGTCATCTGACTTCAAATCCAGAGCTATACTCTATATCTCCCTGAATTTCCTAAAACAAATCCAAATTCAACAAACAGTGACTTAGCATTTCCTATGTGCAAGTGTGGATGATAAAATAGGCAGAGAGAAGAACACAGTGGAGGTGAACTGGGGTGGGGGATGGGAGGACTGGGGGGAGTGAGTCGGTGATTAAATGTATACATAATAGTCCTATTAGGGGATGAGAATGTGACAGTAAATATATACGCAAGCAACAATTTTTGAGCAAAACTGTGTTTTTCCAAGTATTCCCAAGCCTGTTATAATAACATAACTCCTGACTTCAGATTCTCCTAAGGTCAAAGAAAGCAATAAAATATTCCAAGAATCTCCTAACATCTGTTCCTCTAGGGATAACTGGTATTTGTAATGGATTCTAAGGAAATGCTAGAGGACTAAAGGAAACCAAATTATATGCAGTCCAAGAACCATCTGGTTTTCCAAAACAAAATACCAAATTCTCTCCAGTGCAGTCATAGGTAGTAGGATAGGTGGCATTAATTCTTTCTAAGTAATCAGCACATTACTTTGTATAAGTGCTACCCTAGCAGTTTAAACTAACACTATTTCACAATATTTAGCTTACTACTACAGATTTAGGAGTTAGGGAAGAATAAAGCCCAGTAGGTCTCTTCTGATCATATAAATAAATAATCCTTAGTCATTTAAGATAGGCAAACATACCTCTATGCCAATAGCTTATCACTGGTTGCTCAATACAAATAATAATAACTAATAATAAGTAGCATTTATATTGTGCTTTAAGGTTTGTGAAGCACTTTACATATGTTATCTCACATGTAAATAACTCTATATACAGCATCATCTCATAGTTCTACATTGTGCTTTACCAAAGGCAAGACACTTCTCAAATTTCAGAACTTTCTCTAAAGCAGGACAAAAGAAAATCCAAGAGGAACGTGACTGTGACAAATCAAATTTTACAGCCGATTTCCACAAATGTCATTAAAAAATAAGAAGTCTTCTATTCCATCCCAAATAAACAAAGGCAAAAAATACAAAAATATAATGTAAGAATTTAAAAGATAAAAATACTGATTTTTTCCATTTAAAGACAGTAGCAATTTTTGGTAGCCAATGTGTAGAAAAAGATGACAAAAATCTCCAAATCTAAACATGTGAAGTTACTTTTCACTTATAAGGCAAATTTTCCTAAAAGTCTACCAAGTATCTTTCTTCATTATTGGCAAACAAAGAAACAAACCACCATTTTGTTTTAGATATTGTGGTCTTTAATTTCATATAAGTGTGCCTAGTTTGGGGTACAGTGTGGATTGATTCCCATAAAATAAACAGATTAAACAATCTGAACATTTTTTCTACAAAAAAACAATAATTCAGAAATTACTTAGCTAAGTTGTGAAATTTATTTGTGGTATCTTTGATTACCAGACTACTTAAGATAGTAAAAAACACGCATAAATAAACCTTATTTTAAACCAGTTCATTCTTCTGAAAAATCTAAGACCTGTTTGGCACTATTTCTAAAGGCTAGGGTTCAGCCAACAAAAAAAAGGTATGACCATCTTTTTAGTCTCATATGGCAATCCCAAGGTGCCATCATAGATCTCAAAGTCAAAAGCATGCTAAATCATTTTGCTTATCGATCCCACTTTTTGAAAAAAATCACAAAAACACAAAGGTACTCTTTGGTAAAGAATACAAAGACTCCTAATATATGATGGGGAAATTTTCCCTTTAGAACATGATACTCTAAGAGGATTATAATGTTAATAGACATAGGGGTTATTTGAATCTTTAGGGAAATAAGTTAAATGAGAAAAACAGAACAACAAAAGTGGTGGTAGAGGAACCAACAAAAAGTCCTGAATGTCATTTCCACCCACCATGGTGACTCATGACCTGCCCAGAAGCCTCCATACTGACATTCTGAAGATAATTGTGGCAACGTTCCTTGTGTTCCTCCAGTGAACTGCGCTGTTTGTAGCTCCGTCCACAGTAGTTGCACTTGTGAGGTTTACCCACTGTAAAGTGAAGAGAGTTAAGCATTAGTACACCACAAGCCTCCTCCAAAGCAAAACCAGTGCCTACATTTATCATAGCCCAGAAAAGCACTTAGAAGTATTATTTAGACCCAAATGCCTTCACCATTCAGGGCTGGCCTCCCACACTGGCAAAAATATAGTGTCATTCCCCACAAATACCAAGAGAGAAAAGATGACAGTATATAAAGCTGATGATACCTATGGTGATGGGGAAATCCTGAATCAAGTTCATGTTTTGACTAAATCCCATGCCATGATAGGCCAATCAGACACACTTTCTTCAAAATATTTGCACTTCGTTCCCACTGGTAACCTGATCTATGGTTCTCATTAGTCTTTCTTACTGTGATTTGAGTCAATGCAAAGACAGATCAGGAGCATCTGAAAATGACCTTTCCCTCCTCTAAACTCCAATGATACTTAAACTCCAGTGATATTTTGTTTTCCTATTAAAATCTCACTCTGTGTTTCATTATAGTTTTAGCTCATGTATTTGTAATGGATTCTAAGAAAATGCTAGAGGACTGAAGGAAACCAAATTATATGTAATCAAAGAACCATACTTTGCACAGCTCTCCCTCACTTAAATCTAATTCACTTACAAGTCATGATATCACCTTCCTGATGTCCTAGTTGTCTTCAAGAATGAAGGACAAACAGCAACAGACAATCAGGACAAGAATACGAGTTCAATTCCAAGAGGGAATCATCTTTGCTCAGAGAAACATACCTCCAACCTGGACTAAAATTACATTCCTAATAGCAATAGTAAATTACTTGTAAGGTGAAACTAAGGGACTATAAATGATCCAGGAAAACTTACTACCCACAACTACTAGAAAAATAACTCACATTACATGTGCCAAATGATCCCTCATTTAAAATGCTGAGTAAAATTTCAATCATATATGCAAATAATTTTATGTTGTTTTTGTCATGGTGCTACAAACTTTATCCATGCATGGTGAAGATTAAAATATAGTTCATTCTTTTCTAGGTTTTGCAGGTGTTACTTTATCATTTTAATCTTTAACTGCTAAATATGTATGAAAATTACAGGAAGAACATAATTTTAACACAAAGAGACTGGTATTGATATCTGCATGAAAATCATGCTATAGGGGATATTTAAAAAGTCACAGTGCATACTAAAATTGTTTCACAATAAACATAGTCATAAATATTTTTCACAAATGCTACATGAAGCGTAATTAATCTTTTTTAAAGATGCTGATAGTCTTAGAATGCAAAGACCCTGAAAGTAGGGATCATTCTAAACTGTGAATGCTATACAACAAATACATAATATCTAATGATATTTCAATTCAAAGTATTCAGGACATTATAACTATATTTCATGATAATGTATCTCTGTATTGATACTATTCTTCATATATGAATAAAGATGTTGTTAATATTGCTTCACTGCCAATAAGTAAGGCACTTGAGTTATTTCCCTATGAGTGGATATGGATTTACACTGGCCCAATTAACAAAAATTTCCAGAGTGCTCACAATATGCAGTCTATCCACATCTCATCCAGTCTTCACCAGAACCAACAGGAGTTGTCTACAAAATAGCTAGATAAGGTTCAGGAACCTCCACCAGGATGAAATTAACGGCCTCCTAATTCACATTTATGTAACACTTAAAAGTTTATAAGGCATTATCCTCCTAAGAACCCTATAGGACAGGTAATAGTGTATATACCCCTATTTTACAGTTAAAGAAACTGAGACTTGGAAAAAGCAGTCTCCATTACCACAAGGTTAGAAACAATCTCTGAGGCAGCTACGTGGTACAGTGGATAGAACTCTGGGCATGGAAGCAGTAAGACCAGAGTTCAAATCCAGCCTCAGGAACTTAATAGTTGTGTGACCCTGGGCAAGTCACTTAACCTGTGTTTGTTTCAGATTCTTCAACTATAAACGGGGATAATAAAAACAACTATCTTGCAGGGTTGTTATGAGGATCAAATGACATAATACTTTTAAAGTACACTATAAAAATATTTATCCCCCCCAATTAGTGACAAAATTTTAGAATGGCCTTCCCAGTCTTGAGTCTGGTGAGCTTTCTACATGCTTTCTGTACGTAAAATAATCCGTAATACTAAGCTAATTCAAAAAATTACCACTCGAGTCACCTAAAAAGCACATGACAACATTGCTATAACAAAATTTTTCCGACTACACTGATCCTAATTGTAATTAATAATATTTCTTTAAACAGAACTATTTTCTTCTGTTCAAGGCCGAGATGGGATGCTTAAAAATCTCTATTGAAGTTTACAGGTTTTCTTTCTTTTTTCTGAGAGATTAAAATTATTGGATATTCAAGGATTTTTCTGTAAATAACCAATGTGGGGGGAACATAGTGCTGCCTGAAAAAATTAAGGCATCACAGACTCTGAGCAACTTTCAAATTTCCGAACGGATAAACAGGTTTTGTTTTGTTTTTTTGTCAGTTTATATATTGTAACCTGTAAATAAATGAGTAGTTACTCCATTTGGACTGGAACCAGATCACAATCTGCCAAATCAGTTCCACTTTTGTATAAATAGAGGGAAAAGATTTTTAAAGAAATGAAAAGTAGAGAAAAATGATAGAAATGTTTATAAGCCAAAAGGAGAATTTAAGAAAATTTCTAAAATGACTATCCTAACAATCTATAAAGATATAATTGAGAATGAAATAATTTTTTAACCTTCTTAGAACTATCTGTAGTAAAAGTTTCTATATCCCAGGTTTTTTATTTATCTTTATGCTATAATGCAACTAATGGTGGTTTATGAGTCTAAAACTATATGACTAGCTAAAATAACGAGAAGGAAAATGACAAATGTTGTAGGGGATGTGGAAAAATTGGGACACTCATACACTGTTGGTGGAACTGATGCAACCATTTTGGAGAGTAATCATGATTTATGCCCAAAGAGTTATAAAATTTTGTATACCCTTTGACCTAGCAATACCACTCTGAGGTATGCTTCCCAAGGTGATCCAGGGAAAAAGGAAAAGAACCTATATATTCTAAAATATTATAGCAGCTCTCTTTGCGGTAGCAAGCAATGAAGTGGAAATTGAGGGGATGCCCATCAATTGGGGAATGGCTAAACAAGTTGTGGTATATGATTATGATGGAATACTACTGTGCTGTAAGAAATGATGAGCAAGATGATTTTAGAAAAACAGGGAAAGCTTTGCATGAAATACTGAAAAGTGCAATCAGTAGAACCAAGAGAGCAATGTATGCAGTAATGGCAATATTGTTCGAAGAATAACTGTGACTGACTAAGCTATACTAAATTAGAAATATTCAAGTCAATTATAAAAAACTAAACTTTTAATGTAAAGACAATATTTTCATTTTAATTAAATGGGAAATAGAGACCAAGTGACTTGTCCCAAGGTAATATGTGGGAAGCACCTGAGATAAGATTTAAACCATTCTATATGTGTTTTTACTGTCTCTAAGTCAAGTAATAGACTACTCCTTATGTTTACAGTGTGCCAGAGAGAGAAGGCACATTCACATTTTACAAAGGAGAAAGGTCAGATCTAGTCAGATTATTAGTTGGGAGGGATTAGCATCCAAGCTTCTGTTCCTGATTTGCTAAATATCAGGAAGTCGTGGGTTAAACTCATAATCTACTATTAGCCTTTATAGAAAAGATAATTATGTATGTCTGCTGCAGCAAAAATTGCTTAGTTTCAATATAAAACTTTCTATCCTTCAATTAAACTTTCCATCAATTCTGCTCTGGCTGTGCCCACATCTTTTATTTGCCCAGAAACAGCTAAATACTAACAAATCTTAATCTAGTTCAAGATATTCCACTTAACAAAATTTCAATCAGGTCCCTGCCCCAGGTTCTGCTGGCTATGCCATTTCTTTCTGGTGGAAAGGGGGAGGGTTAGAAAGAACTTACATAAGAAATCATAGTTATCAAAGTAAAGTAACCATTTCTACTTGTCGAATAAAAAATTTCTTATCAGAAAGCTAAATATAAATGTTACTGGTTCAACTACATTTGCACTAAGTAAAGAAGTGCCAAACAGTACATACCATTAGCTCACAGCTTGAATTATTCAACCCCTTTCCTGACTATGAGGTTTGAGCACTTTTGATGCTTAGAGTACATGAAAGGAGAAAAAAAAGCCAGAGTAGAAAGAGGTGTAGTTTTATAGGGGCTGCTCCTCACTTGGAAGATTCTAATGAGACTGGAAAGGAAGAAGGGAGCACTGCCAGGGAGGAGAAAGCAGAATTCCCTTTTTTTAAGACAAGCAGGTATGTTATGTTAAAACAAGGGCTGCTCTTAGTGAGGCAGGGTTACAGATGAATGGATTCAGTACCTGTACACTTGCCGCCTTCTACAAATAAGCTGAGAATTTTACTAAGTCTTTTTATGAAGACCAAAACAGCTTCCATAATTACTTCTATTTCCTAATGATTTAGACTATCCCACTTATTGTCTATCTCCTAATAACTTAAGATAGTACGCCGGAAGAGAGGTAAAGAATCTTAATGACACAATTCACTCTCTAAATTATCTAATTTCTTCAGAGAAAGGCTTATTTTGCTATGTGACTAATATAATACAAACACATTCTAATTCCTTTTCTTTAATGTGGAAAAAATAAGTTTAATTAATGTGGGCTATGACAAATTATACTCATGCACATTCCTATTTTAATTCACTTAAATAGTAGATATGTGATACCCTAGTTTTCAAAGTTTCAATACCAGGTTAATTCAGGACCTTCAAAACAGTTCCTATAAATTGTTTAACTTTAACTCTAAGAAGACATATTACAATATTAATAGGGCAAGGTCACTGAGAAAGGAGGGAGAACCATAAGCGAATTAAACAATCAAGCCCATTGTCACTAGTCCTTGATTCATTAATATTAAAAACATAAAAAACTGGAAAAACAAATAAATGGATCATTCATACACACATATACAGTAAAAAATATGGAAACATAGAGCCAAAAGTGATATTCGTGGTAATTTAGACCATACCATCCCCCACCCCCTTTTATTAAATCAGTTGCTTGGTCTTAGCAATTCTACCTCTATTACATTTCTGACCTTCATTCCCCTTCCTCTACTTTAAGTGGGACACGAATGAACTTCATTTTTGCCTAGATTTTTGTAATAATCTCCTAACTGGTCTTCCAGCTTCCAAGCCTTTTTTCTCTCTAATCTACTTTCCTCATAGGCTTTTTAAGGCACAAGCTGGACCATGTTATTTCCATGCTGAGAAAAACATCAACAAAACGTAACTTTAAAGCTTTTTTATTGTTACTTCAACAACCTCCACAATCTGAGCTCAATCTACCTTTCTAGACATTTCACATCTTTCCCCTTCAAGAACCCTACACTCCATTCAAACTGAACTACCAGCTGTTGCCTGATCATGACATTTTATCTTTGTCCTCGAAGCAATCAATAGGCATTTTTAAATGCCTACTATGTGCCAGGCAATAGGTAAAGCTGAACAAGTCACCTCCTTTACTTGAGTTCCTTATGTTCATCCAAAAATAATCAACTCAGATGTCACCTCTTCTCTGAATCCTTCTCAGTTGTTCATATCTATTTCCCCCCCCCCCCCGCAAACTGCTTCTGCGTTTACTTATATTGACATATATTCTCTAGGAGAACATAAGCTCCTTGAGGGCAGGGATTTTTGTCTTGGTATCCCTAAAAACCTAATCTTGTGCACATTTTAAGCACTTAATGTTGTTTAACTGAATTGAATCCATTTTTGAATTCTGAAGTCAGAAATGAAAAAACAAAACAAAACATGGAAAGTTTGCAACAGAAAAGTATACAACCGACAACATTTGTGACAGAAATTTTAATAGGTTCAATGGACTATTTACACCACCTATTCTGGTCTCATTTTATAGTGGGGAAACTGAGGCCATGAAACATTAAATGCTTTGGAGTGACAGAACTAGTCAAGGACAGACAGCTCTGGGACTAGAAGAAATTAAGTCTCTTGGACAGAGTTCTACTGTCTTTCAGAAGCTATGACCTTAGAATGTCTTAATGGCCTAAACAATGGATGCTGTTTGAAAGTTTCTGAAAATAAATTCAGCACTTTTTCTTCTTAGAGGGGGAGGAAGAGTAGCTTTCTATTTTTAAAATGTGAAAAAGACATCATTCCTTACATTCACTCCAAACAGCTGTCATAAGGAAGAATTAGTCCAATGTCTTATAAAGCTGTATGAATAATAACATTTTGTACATAATCCATACAATCTCTAGGAACAGGAAACATCTTAGTCCTAGCTCCCATACACTTACTTGGGAAAAACTTATATCCTTTTCTACCAAAACCAATAAAGAAAAATCACCCCCAAACCATGCATGATAATAAAAGTATTTCCACACCCTCCCCTCATTCAGCATATATGTATGTACATACATGATACATACACATATATATGTATCTACTGTGCATACACATATATAGCATACTATTTAATAAAATCAGTAGCAGAACAAATTTTAAACCCATTTTGTTCTCCTTGGTTCACTTTTTCATGGATCTATTTCTTCTAAAAATACCTACAAGGCACAAAACAGCCTGACATCGGCTTTTACCTCTCAATTGTTTACAGAACTGTAAAGCTGAAGACAGATTAACACTGACTGTGCAATCAACATTTTTTCCTATCTTGAACTTTTGCAATCAGGAATGTTAAAACATCAGGTTACTAATTAATACTGACATTTTTTATCCATATTATAAAACAGGGTTCCTAAGCCTTGGTATAAAGAAGATGGAAATACTTTATATTTCCATGGACTGAAAACAATGGTGAGAACCAAGTCAAGTGTTCTATTTTGATCTTATAGTTGGCCCTAAATGAAATGCCAAAGATTACTTGATCAAATCATAAAGAAATCTTTGATGATTAAAACCATTTTGTTCCTTTGCTACTGATTAAGCTAGATTTCAGAAACCAAAATTTCAACCAAATGATCCAATTAAGATCCACCAGGTAAACGGAATCAAACTCTGGAAACTATGAGGATCAAGATTAGCATCAGAATCCCCAAAATGATAGTTACTAATACATGAAGTAGGAGTAATTTCAAAAGAAAAAAAGTCCTCAACGATTGTTACATTCCTAGGGATAAGTAAAAATGACAAAACTTTATAAATCATGTTTAACTCTGATTTTTAAGAAATGTGAAATGCTTGGGACAGTTCATTAATGTTGGAGACCTTAACTATGGCACCAATTAAACAAGCAATAGAGTCAAAGTATAGCAGATACCCAAAGACCAAATGTGAAGGAAAAATTTAGAAGTAAAAGTAAAATTTTATTTTCAAAATGTATTCCAAATATTTTGCTTTGTTGTTTGAAAAGTGAGGAAAATGGAAATCATATTTAGGAGATTTCTTGCTTTTTTCAGTTGGGATGTTCATTTGGAGTTCTTAAAGCAGTTTCAATTTTTCTTATCTTTCCAAAGTAAGATAGTGGCAAGTGTACTCGGCTTAAGAGTCACAAGATTTGGGTTCAAATCTTTGCTTTTCCATTTACTATTTCCATTTACAACCTAAAATACTTCACTTTTCTAGACCAGAATTTCCTTATCCATGAAGTGAGAGCTTTGGGTAGGTGGTCAGACTCTCCCCTCTCTTCCTGCTCTAACATCCTATGATCCTTTTAGTATTTCCTACAAAACGGATCTCCTTCTCTCTCAGTGCTGTTGGGGGAAGAGAATGACAGGGAAGAATCCCTGACATTTTGTAGAGGAAGCTTCCCCCAAGGTTTCTTCACAAGCAATAGTCCTTATGCCCTGCAAAGCTGATTGTGGATGTTAAGTGTTGGTCTGGGGGAGAGGTTTCCTCTGCCGTGTCTGAAATGTATGGTCAGCTCCATGCAAAATGTACTATCAAGAAGAAAGAAGAGGTTGCAGAATCTGGGAAAGGCCGAAGTTTTTCCAGTAAAAACATACACAAAAACTGCAACTAGTGCAATAGGGTAAGTGGGCCATAAATATTCAACAGGAGGGGAAAACCCTTCAGCTGCATGTCTAGAATTCAAATCAGCAGACATACCATGGTTATCAATGATTTCCCTAAAGGTGTTTTCCATTGAAAAGACAAGAGAAAAGATATCAAAATAAATAATGAAATAAAGGATTCACAAGCATGATACCTAAGTGGTCTTCTAAGTCAGCATGGGAATTTAAGAGTTGTACAGAGAAAGCTCTATCAAAAGGGAACAGAAATAAAGAAAATCTAGCCTGGGAATATCTTGAAAACAGTGCATTATCATTAAAAAAAACTGATGGTGGCCCTTTCTGTAATTCTGCCCCATTAAAATATATACTTACAGGTAATAAAAGAGCACAGACTCCACTCCCCACCTTTGGTATTTTGCCAAGTCAGAGTGCTAATTTCTGGACCAATAAAAATAACAATTAGGCCATTGGTTCTTTAGGGACCCTTATCTGAGAAAATGAGACACATAAACTAACATCATCATTATTCCAAACTTAACTTTCCTTGTGATAAGGATTTGCTTGTTTTCTCCCCAGTTCTACTATACCTGGGATGCTATCAAAATTTCTTCTCATAATAGGTTTACTTTAATGATTCTCAGGGAAAATGAATCAATCAACACACAAAAGAGTGAAATCCTTGGACTATTAAGAATACATACTACTCTAGCACTAATTCTCTCCCCTTTGACCCCCTTCACATACTCCCTAATAAATCTATTTGATTTATTATCATTTTTGAAATTTTATCCCAAACTGACCATATCCTGGACTCATACAGCCCAAGGAAGTCACATAAGCCAGGTATATTTTAAGGAAAGATTTAATTAATAAACAAATATTTGGGAACTAGGTAGTACAGTGGATAGAGTACCAGGCCTGGAGTCAGGAAGACTCATCTTACCGAGTTCAAATCTGGCCTCAGACATGCATTAGCTGAGTGACCCTGGACAAGTCACTTAACCCTGCTTGCTTCAGCTTTCTCATCTGTAAAAGGAGCTGGAGAAGGAAATGGCAAACCACTCCAGTATCTTTGCCAATAAAACCCCAATGGCATCATGAAGAGTTGGACCCAATTCAAAAACAACTGAACAACAACCACAACAGGTTAAACACCTATGTTCTAGGTCTTATGCTAAGTGCAAAGGTCAAAGTGTCCTTGACCTCAAGGAGTTTAAATTACAATGAATTCCATCATTCCTGAGCCTCTCACAGCTCCCCCCTTTTTTCACCTCCCTCACCAGAGGACCTCACCTCATAATTCATTGAAAAAACTGAGGCTACTCCCGAACAACTCCCTCTTCTTCCTCATGTCCTATCTGTCACCTGTCTTCTCCCTCTATAGCCTCCTTCACTCCTGCCTCTCATAAAAATATGGCCTTTCTCCTTGCCAAGGCAAACCTTTCTACAGGCATCCTTAATCTAATCCTATCAGTTCTTCTCTAGACCCCTCTATCATCCTGATTCTCTCTCTCTCTGATACTCAAGTTCTCCTTAACTACTGGCTACTTTCCTGATGCCTCTACAAAACAATGTCTCCCCCAACCTTAAAAGCCCTCACTTGATTGCATACCATCTCAGATGTGTATCATCAGTGTATATCTCTTCTCCCCTTCCCAGATACTCTTTGAGAAGAAAGACTGTTTACAAGCAATGCTTCTATTTCTCCTCCTCTGACTTGATTCTAAAGCCAATGCAATCTGGCTTCCAACCTGATCATTGAACTAAAATTACTTACTTCAAAATGACCAATGATTCCAGCTGCCAAAGCTAATGGCCTTTTCTCAGTCCTCATCCTCTTTGACTTCTCTACAATCTCTCTCACTTTGGATCACTTTCCTCTCTTAGACATTCTCTCCTCTCTAAGTTTTCATGATGCTGCTTTCTACTGGGTCAAATCTACCTGACCACAGCTTCTCAATGTCCTTTGCTGGTTCTTCATCCAGATCAAGCCCACTAAATCAGTGTTCCTAAAGCTCTATCCTGGGTCCTCTTTTCTTTTCCTATGCTATCTCATTTCTGATGGTTCAATTATCAACTATCTGCAGATTATTCTCAGTCATACCATAACCAGTAATACCTCTTAAATCTCTCCCCACTTCAATCTACCTTCCACACAGCTGTCAAAGGGATCTTCATAAAGTTCAAGCCTGTCTATGTCATTTACCTACTTAATAAAAACTCCAACGTTTCCCTATTGCCTCTAGCACAAAATCTATACTACTGTTTGGCAAACCCTTGTCTCCTTCCTACCCTATCAGCCTTCGTATATTTTACTTCCCCCTTCCACATTCTTTAAGATCCAGAAAACCTGCTTTCTTACCTCCATACCATTTCCACCTACTGGCTTCCCTGGCATCCTTCAAGACTCAGCTCAAATCCTACATTCTGTAGGACTTCTTTCCCAGCCCTCTTCCACCTCCCCCCTTCCTACACTCATTGGTAAATCATTCTGGTTATCAAAGTAGAGAATATTTACCTATAAAGGCATGCATTAAATATATAAAATATTGGGAGAGTACTAACAGTTACGAAAAATGTTTCATGTACAAATGATTCTTAAGATGAATTCTGAAGGAAATTAGGGCTTAAAAGAGGCAAAAGTGGGTGAAGAAGGAATGCATTTCAGGCATGTGGCCCACTGAATACAAAGTCATTGAGATGGGAGATGAAGTGCTACGTATGAAGACTTAAGAAGGGCTTTATACTTAAGGACATATAAAACCAGATATACCCAGGATCATAAATTGCTAAAATAAAACTCAAACCTCAGCAATCATGGTGGAAAATACTTCTATTCAGGTAAGTATATTTAAGATAAAACTGCTATTAAACATCTGACTAAATACTGGTCAAGTCCTGATATAATATTACTGTATGTATGTTACTTCTTTCCTTCTACCGTCTCCCATATTCCTGTGTTCTTCACTGGATTTTAACTTTAGTGAAACTACCACCATTATATGATTAAATTCATAATACTTTAGAAGTTGATAATTGTGCTCTAATTACTTTTTTTACTTGCAGATAAATGTTTGATATTAGCTTTATTTTCCCTATCTGTCCTGATTTTTTTCCCTGTCATTTGGGAATCTTCCAAGATCTGGCAAGATAGTACAGGCTGTGGATGAACAGGTTTCTTTGACTCATCTACATGGATCAAATAGGAAAAATAAAGGGAAAGGGTGGAGGTTAGCTTTAACAACAACAAAAAAAAATGTGACGTGCTCTTCTGGTACTGAGTGAGTAACGAACCTGGCATGCAGCCTTACCATTGGGCCATGGAGTTCCAAGCATGCCAAACCTGCAGACTCAGCTTTTTAGAAAGGAAAGGTGGAAGATTTTTCAAACAGAAACATAGGATTCAGAGCTAAAATGGCTCATGGAAATGATCTAGTCCAAGTTCCTCACTTTACAGACGAGGAAAGTGATGCTCTGAAAGAAGGTAATCACACACAGAAATATGTGGTGGGGACAGGAGCTCTCAAAGTTGGGTACAACACGGTCAGATCATTTGTAACTTCAGAGATACTTCCAAAAGTATTTATTTAACAGAGCAGACAAGAGCAGTGTCACTAAAAGTACTTTAAGGAATGAAGAGTCTTATGATCCCTCCTTTGTGCTTTTGAACTCCTTGTTATGGGAATATAGAGTCAAGATCCCAGTTTATATCTGATCTGATTGACATATTAAAAAGGCTATGCTAAGGTGAAAGTTAGAAATGGAGTCTTTTCATTCCTGATACAAATTTTTTCCCTCTTGTGACAGTGATCTTACCTTTGTAAGCATGTGCTCTACAAGCAAAGCAGAACAGAAACAGGTCAAAAGAAATGCAAAATGCACAAATTTGGAGATTCCACCCAAAATGTTCACATGGACTATTTGTGCCCAACCTCTGGTAGAACATTATGAGCTCGTATTGGTCTGATCACCTACAGTGGGACACACTGAAATTTGACATAGTATAGTGATGTCATTTTGGTCCTCTTTGAGAATGAAGGACAACAACCAGTATGTAAACAAAAGACCTATAAACACATAACACATAGTAGCATTAAGAAAATGATTCCTTTGTTGAGAATAAGAAAAAAAATATTTTACTGTTTTGGAAGGTTGTGGATTGTTTTACTGACTGATCTGACTCTAAATAGCTTTTCTCTCCTGGTCAAATTTCAGTGGGCAGGGTATAAATGTGCTTCTCTGGATTATGAGCAGAAATTAAGATACATCGTTTTTTTCCAGTTTGTATTGCACAGTGCACCAACAAGGGCAGAGGATACTAACTCCAGTGCACACCACGTGTGCGAAATCAGCACAGCACAGTTATGCAAATCATGTGTGCAACTGACACTGCTTGTGTAATTCTCAGCGTAATCCACCTCCACCAGTGCCTCCAGGAAGGAAGGAGGGGCAGAGGGTGGGGAAAGTTCACACTTGGGAGATCAAACAGTGAGTCGGTCAGATGCCAGTGCTACAGATCAGGTGAAAACAGTTTCTTCTCATGGGAAGCCTCCAGGACAAATTTTACTATACTCAACACAGGGCTATTACAAGGCAGGCAGTGAGCCACACATGGACTGGCTTCTGAGTCAGTATAAGCTGAACTACTGGTGTCCATCAGCATCCTAGCCCTGGATTATTCTAATGCTACTGTAGCTGCTAAATAATTTAGTGCACAAATAGACAGAAAACATCCATAGTTCTGTTAATATAGGGTTTAAAAATATTATCTTTTTAAAAAGTTGGTTGTCAAAATCTGCTAGTCAAGTGCTATATTGACTCTTTTCTGTCAGAACATTCATATAAAACAGACAACAATACACATGCAACTTAGCTTTCAGTAACTTCTATATTCTAAAAAGGCTAGTAAAAGGGCTTATATTTATATTCCAAAAAAGGCTTATAAGTTCCAGTAATTAGCATGTTTTAAAAGGTCTAGGGGTAACTGGTATTTCTTCCTTCAATTATATCAGAAAACGGATGATGTGGTTAAGAAATCCTTGATGACCAGCTGAAGCAATGACAGAAGGGATACATCACACAACTCATTTTAAGGTAGAGCTATAACATCATGTCTCAATTAAAAGCTTTCAGTGACTTTCTACTGCTCAACAAATGAAGTTCAGATTTCTTTGCTTCCCTCTCAAGAACCTTCCAAGTCGATTCCAACCTTTCCTTGCCATATCTCATACTGTTCTTGAAATTTATGTTCAAGCCAACAAGGACTACTGATCTTTCCAAGTGACTTGGCTATCCCTATCCCTCATCAATGGAATGTGCTTCATTCTCCCACCAACCCCATCCATCTCCATTAAAAAAATCCTATCCATTCTTTAAGGTCCAGCTCAAGTGGCAGCTTCTTCATAGTTTTCCCTCTTATGTTTCAGAAAGAAGTGATATTTCTTCCTTCCACAGCATTTGTTCCAATTCAGTCAATGAACATTTTATCTAGTTATGCAATTCTTCATCTTTTTTCCTCTTAGCTAAATAGTTAAGTAAAATCCTCCTTTCTCTCCTGCCCTCCAACTTCTTCATTTTCTGCTCTTTTCTAAAAGAAAGGTTTTCCCTTCATTTTATTTATTTGTTCTCTTGTTTTACTGTCTATATTAAACTTTTATTTTGGGGTACATGGTCCTCATCCTTATTTATTTCTTGTTTAGTCTCTGTTCCTTATGGAATTAAAGCTTTTAAAGTACCCACTTTGAGTTCCTACTTCTAAACAATTTCTATGTTACTGCCTTGTGAACTGGTCCCTCTCCCCTTTTCCTACTGTCTTAGAAGTTTCAATTCCTGCAGAAGTATGGCCCTATGGTAGAGATTTTCTTTTGTCACTCATTTTGCAGTCCACTTCTACCCCCAGCCTTTCCCATGATCATTGTATTTACCATTTTCAATGTAATCTTCTCTTAGACCCATGCCCTCTTGCCCTTCTGATTGTTGGTTTTTCCTACAAGTTCTGTTTCCCCCGGAGGCACAATATTCTCTCAGGGACAGCTGTCTCTCTGAGGACTGAATCCTTGAAAATTTTACCCACTGTAAGGTCTCCACTTCCTGTTACAGAATAAATCTCTCCTCCTCTGAGAGTGTTCTTCCAGTGTTTTTCCCTCTTTCCCCTATTTCGATCCTTCCATTTGCCACTTCACCCATTCTCCTGTAGTTCTGCTTCTAACGACTATGGGACCTTTCCATCTGACTTGCAGCTGAAACCTTCCTTTTGTCCTTGAGAACAGAGACTACCTTAATTATCTATTTGTACTCCTAGGGCTTAGTATAGTGCTTTGCACATAGTAAGTACTTAATAAATGCTTTCTTCATTTATTCTTGAGAAACTACGGGAACTATTTTCCCTTGATTCTTTACCATTGATTTGATTATGGTATACTGCATATTTTTCTCTATCTTCATCTTCCCCATTTGCTCACATCAGGCTACAGGGTGAAGATTTTTTCAGGTTACAACAATTCTTGTTGGCTACTTTTGGTATATGGAAGGTGACGGGATCTACATTAGTAGAGGGAATGTTGAGGCAATGCAATCCCTATGTAATGAATGGAGCTAATGTCAAACCTTCTAGGGACAGATCTGTGTGGCTTCAGACATTCTTTAAGAGAGGCATGAAGAGAGAAAAAAAAATTTGGAACTTAGCACTTGGAAAAGTTGTTTCCTCAGTGTCTCTGATTTGTAGCTTGCCTCCCTAAAAACTTTAGAGAGAAAATTTCTTGGGTGATATCAAAGTCATCTTTTTCTTGGTCCAAGCTGAGATCTCATTTCAGTATCATCTAAAGACCTCATTGACTCTTGTAGATTCTTTGTTGTATTCTTATCTGTGTAACTTCTCTTATTTCTGTTTGCTGCTTTTCTTGGATAAATGGCTTTTACTTGCTATTAAAAAAGACCATGCTCTAAGTCATAGAGAATTTATGATCTATGTCAATGATAAGAATTTCCACAATGAAAAAAAAGTCAGATCTATGAAGTATTCACTAATCTTGCTGCGGTAATCACTTCTTTAGAGTTAAGAATAAACACGTTACAGAGGACACAGTATTTATGATGAGTCAATATTCTTATCCTTCCCCATACCTCAAATAAGAATTCTGAAGACTAATATTTATCATAAATTTTACAAAGAAAGCAAAAATCACCTTCACCTTAATCTAACCTAATACTACTTTTGAAAACTATTTTCTAGGGGTATGAAGAAACATTCCAAATCCCCCACCTTTTTTTTTTACCAGCTTTCCTCTTTCCCCTCAGTGTCTAACACAGTACATGACACATGACCTAATCAATGTTTGTTAATTGACTGACATTATGCTAAAGGTGAATGGGCCATGTATATTATTATAATGATGCTTACACCCCCTGGAAAAAGAGGTAGTTTCAAGAAAAGTGCTTTATAAGCCCTAAAAAGTGTGATTAAGAAGATAAAGAGCAAAACCCTTGTACTTTTATGATTTGCAAAGTGCTTTCCTCACAATAATCCTGCAAGGTAAGTAATAATTATTATCTACCTTGGGGCAATATAGTATTGTATAGTGTGCTAGCTGCTGGTGTTAGGAAGACCCAGGTATAAATTCTATCTCTGACATTCACAAGCTATGTGACATGGAGTTTTCTTTGGTTCATTCATCTGTAAAATGAAGATAATTAAGCTAGTAGTGCCCTCCTACTTTACAAGGATTTTTTGAGGTTGAAATAAAGTAAGAATGTAAAGAGTACATTTCAGACCTTAACATGCTATAGACATGTGCCACCCTCCTCATATTACTACTACTACCACCACCACCACCACCCCCCATTTTTATTGTTTTTTTTTCCACAGGTAAGAATACCAGGGCTTAGAAGATTAAGTAACTTGACTATGGTAACAAAGCTAGTCAGTCTTGGAACTAGGCTTAAGAGAATGGCAAATCTTCTCCAGAGAATAATAAAATTTTATTCTGTAGGTTCTGTGTCATACTGGATTCGTACCAATTCAGCAAATACTTAAATACTGGAGAATAGTGAAATTTAAAAGGCTAAATAAAATAAGGGGGAAATATCATAGAGAGCAAACATCCATGACAACATTATATACTACATGACATGAATCAACCAAATGGGAAAAAGTACTAGAATCACACTACCAGGTGGATGTACATTTGACTTGCAAATTGCTTAGTAAAGAAGCATTTGTCAAGTGTTTGCTACATGCCCAGACTCCATGGTAAGCACTGAGGATACTAAGAAAGGCAAAAAGAGTCCCTACTGTTATATATGGTGAAATATGACTTTGGAGTCACATACATCAACTAGTATTCTATAAGGTCGAGTGCTATTTAGTATGCAGGTAATATACCGGCATAAATTAGTATTATCATCAAATTTGTGAATAATAGGAAATTAGGTAAAAAGTGCTTAGGACTCCTATCAGATCCAAAGGTCAAGTTTAAAAAACCCACAAATATAAGATAAAAAAGAATCGTGGAAAAAAGCTAAATTTTCTGATAGTATATCAAAAACTAAATATGAATTAACTATGTAATGTTACTTCAAAGATAATACCACAAAAAACAAATAAGTTATTACCCTTCATCCTAATAAGTAAATTGTATAGTAATTACCACAGGCATAAGATCACAGGATTTAAATCTGGCAGGGATGTGTTAGATCACCTAATCCAACCCCAACATTTTACAAGTTTACATTTTGCAAACCAAGGCTGAGTGTGGAAATAATTTGCCTAAGGTCACAAACATAATAAGTAGCAGAGTCACTCCAAATCCAGGGCTACTCAATACCATTTACCTTCATAAACTATTATTCAGTCTGGAGCTTCACTAGGTAAAAAGTGTAGTGAGCTGAAAAGGGGTTTAAAGAAAGGAAAGTGTATATACCATCACAACCAAAATACAAAGTTGAAATGGTTAGAGAATACAATCTAAGGGACAGGGTAAATTAATTGATATTATTTAGTCTAGAGAGATGTTTGGCTAGCTCAACTTGAAAGAACATTGTATTGGTCAGCCAAAGTCTCATATTCAGTGCTTTTATGACTCAAATAAGTTAGCTTTGTTCTGTTTAGAAGATACAAACTAGAATCTCAGCCAGAAGGCAAGAAAATTTATGAGAGGGACTGACCTAGAGAATAACACAAATCCTCTACAATCCATTATCACTACTGGGGAGGAAAACAAAACAAATAAACATTATTAGAGAAAACTGACAATACCAAGTCATTCAATATTTATTGAAGGATTAACTAATTTACTACATGTAAAGCTCTGTACTATTTCAAAAGGAGGAAAACCTACCTTCTGTCTTTAAGGAAATTAAAATCTAAAAGAGAGGGGACAGTCTTTCATTGAATATGGGAATATGAAGGAACTACTGTTCAGTTCCTCCTAATGAGGATATGACAGGTTTAAATTATATACTGGAAACCAAGAAAGGGTGGGGGGAGGCAGAACCACCAAAGCAGGTTGCTAAACACTGAATACAAAGCTAGGTAGTATAACCAACTTCTGCGTAGGGTTTTATAAATAAATTACAACTATTCATACACATATGCATACTTATACGGGTATATATATATATGTATAGATGTGTATGTCTGTATATGTACATCTGTCCAGATTTATACCTATAATCCAGGATCGCTACTGGATGCATGGGGGCCTAGAAAACCACAAATTAACATTATCTTTGTTCTATTATACTTTTATTTATGTTGTTAATCATTTCCCAATGACATTTTAACCTGCTTTAGGACTACACTTGGGAGTTTTGTGGGCTACTTGTGACCAGTGGGCTGTAATCTGACACAACTAGACTAAGTGGCTTCTCAAAGTTCTTCCACCTCCTAATTACTTAAGATTCATTAGAATTCATGTAAACTCAGAGAAAGCAAAAAATAAAAGTATTTAGTTCTGTGTATCAATCAGGAAATCACATAAAAGGACAAATACTGATCTGTATTTTTTTAAAACTCCAAGTAAATCCTGCATATCTAAAACTGATAACCAATCAAGAATAATAATTAGCAAAAAATTACAAGTAATTTGCAACATTTACAAGGAAATTTTGCCTGAAAGACTATAAGAAAACACCCTAATCTCATCCCTTTACAGAGATGGGAAGTACAGGTGTGTAGTAAAGTGAACATATTTTCAGACTTTTTTGTATTGATTAGTTTTGCTGATTGTTTTCTCTTCTTTTTTTGTCTTTAAAATTATTCTTTGTTACTTGGAATGGTTTTCTGAGAGGAAAAGAGTAAGGGAATGCCAGAAAAAATTTTGGTGATGTTAAAAATAAGATATGAATAAAAGCTTATTTAAAAAAATAATCAGAAAGCAACTCTAGTACTAGCATCCAAGGAAAGCTTTATTATTTTTCTTATTTCTAAATGAAAACACAACTTCTTTGCTTTTCAACTGATAATCATGTCAGAACTCCTGTAGCTATTAGATTTGAAAACCTGAAAGACATAATAAAGGTGAAAAAACATTTTTCAAGTGTGCATTGTCTATAGAGCAGTATGCTATGTTTTGGGAGAGACAAAAAAAGTAGATACCACATGGTTCCTGCCTTCATTGGAGTTTAGCTGAGGAAGAAATATTTGTTTATGATTTGATTTTTCAACCTTTTTCAAATAATTAACTTTGATCATTAAGATATCCTTAGTATTTTGGGAAATTAAAATGATTAATGATGGTCAACAGTCTCACTTTTGAGAAAACAGATACTAATTAACCTTCAAGGTCATATGAGACCTATTGTTCATCTTCTTTTGTTGTGAAAGCTGCTACAGGAGAATGTATGACAGGATAGTATAATGAAATATAATTTGCATAAGTGCCAAAAAATTATACATTTGTTCTATATTTTGTGGTGACGGCTGTAGCAAGATGGAATGTGTATAGAACACTGGACCTTGAGACAAGAAGACCTGGGTCCAAATCAGACCTCAAACACTGGGGAAAATCACTTTACTTCCATCTGCTTCAGTTAACTCAACTATAAAATGCTGATCATAAAGCACGTACTTCCATCCCACAGTTATGGATAGGATCAAATGAAGTAATCTTGTAAAATTGCTTAGCACAGCAGCTAGTGTATATTAAGCACTTAATAAATGCTTGCTTGCTTTCTTCCTTTATTTGAGCATAGCATAACCATGGTATGTTTAAAGAGAATAATAACAACACGAATCTGAAAAATACAGAATTTAAAGTATGCCAGGGCATTAGAAATCACTATCTAGTTCTAGTCCAGCCCCTTTATCTTATAGAAACATGAAGCTGCTCGCTCAAAGTCACGTGCAGCAAGCAACAGAACCAGGATTCAAACAGACTTTGTGACCCCAAATCCAGTGCTCTTTCTCTCATACCAAGCTCCGACCTAGTTCTTTCCAGATTTTTCTTGAACAACATAAATGCCAAACATTATTTTTATTGCCTTTAATTCAGGGCTTAATTAAAATATCACTTTTCCATAGAATTTCAGATTTAAAAAGGTTAATTGAAAGGGGGATATATAAAATAATATCCATGAATTAAAGGTACAGTAACGACAATACATCAACTAGTGCCACAACTACAAACCTCACAAACAATTCCAACTGATCTTTTTTTCCCTTTGGCATTATCGACTGATTCACCACTTCTCTGCAAGAAGATGAAAGTTTGTCACCTTGAATTTATGTTAAGCATATTCAATAATAATGTAAATTATAAAATAACAGCAGATGACCAATGAGATGGAGGACTAGATACTTCCAATCCTCATAACCTGTTAAACTTCTCCAAAAGAGATAGCATATACAAGACATAAAACAATTTCAGCTTTTTACACTCTCTAAGGTACTAAGAACCCTAAAAAGGTAACACCTGATAACCTAATGGCAAAGAAATTTAATCCCTAATCTTAAACAGGCTCAGCCTACCCACCATCCACCATGCTCTGGCAGGGCTACACAAGCACCCATAGGTTTGCTATCAACTCACCTCACTTCCAGCCCACTCTTTTTCTTCTCAGTGCTAAAGAAAATCAAAAGGCAAAAGCTTTCTCTGGATGGGATAGTACTAAGGAAGCACCCTCTACTGCAATAGAACTCAGCCAGAAAACTAAAAATCAGAGGAAATTAGAGTAGCATACCAGAGAGTGTGTGATTCACCAGACCTGGCAAATCAAAGGACCCAACATCTAGCTGAGGGCAGTTCTATCAAATCAAAACTCACTTGGGACACAGATTGAAGTTGGTGAAATGTAAATTGACCAGAATGGAAAGAGGCTACAACGGCTTTGAGAGCTAACCCTCAGGGAAACTGTAATAAAGGGTAAGTGAGCATAAGCAGAATATACGGAAATAAGGCAGAAAATAACAAAACTCTCAAGAGGAAGGAAAGTCAGTTAAAAACCTTAAGCGTAAACAGACAAGGATAAACAGGAAAGATATTATAACATTAAGGAATATGGCCTCCAGATCAACTAAAAGATTCCAGAACCTTATTAATGAATATGGTAAGACAAAGGAAAATGAATTAACACTGGATGAGGCAGAAGACATTGTCATTTCACAAGAAAGCATGGACTGCAGCAGAATGTATCCTAAACTGTTTAAAAGAGAAATAAGAATTATTAAAACAGAATTTTTGGCCTTCATAGCATTTATGGTGAAAGAAAAAAAATTAATCCACAATGGTAAATCTCATCAAAGAAACAAAAGAGAATAACTGATAAGAATACAAACAGACTGAAGTTAAAGACAGTCTGGAAGAAGAAAAGCAAAATCAATAACATTAAAGGAAAAAAATCTTCATACAAGCAAAACACATTGATCGTGAAGACAGAATGCATGGAGACAACTTAAGTCATAGGTCTGCCAGAAGAACCTAAGTCAAAAAAATTTGAGCACCTTATTCCAAGAAATAACGTAACAAAACTGCCCAGAACTTATAAACATAAAAGTAAAAAAAGAAAAAAAAAGAAAAACAAACCCTAAACATCTTAATCCAAGAAATAATACGAGAAAACTGTTCAGGCCTGAAATATCCTGGACTAATCTTATTTACAGGTGATTCAAGGTTTCTGTGGGACTAAAATGAAGAATGGGAGGGCACATAAAAGCGGAAAAGGGAGGAAGAATAGAGGGGAATGTATGATATACCCTAATTAAGTCAAAATTTAACAATGAAAGGATAATAACTCCTACAGTTTACTGGAAATTAGAGAGACTACAAGAAAATGGGCAAGGATATAAAGGGAGGGACTGAAATGGGAGAAATGGAGAAATCTTGTCCTAGCGTTGGGATGGAATACCACAAAAGAACTCTCCCATGGTGGAGAGACATATTCTAAAAGAAGATAAAGCACTTACAATGGGAATAATCTACAGAGGATTTGGTATTTAGAAAGACTCCTCATCCTACCTCAAGGGAAGGAAAATCAGAGCTGCTGGGGGCAACCAAACACCAAAAGAAGGAGAAGGCATGGACCCAGAGAGGAAATTTTATAGCAAATGGGAAAAAAAACATGACTCTGGGATGGTAAAGGTTAATAATGAACGGCACAATCAAGCACATAGGAATGTTTCTACCAACATCCTTTCTGTCACCTAAACTAAACTGCTATTTCTTAGAGTGAAGCACAATAGAGGAAAAAAAGGGCCAAGGGTAAGATCTACCAGGCTATAAGATCTACAATACAGAAATTGTTGAGAAGAGGGAGCCCAAAAATTTTAAAAATAAGATCAGACATTTATATCAAAGCTTAAAAGTTTGTGAGTCAAGTCCAAGTTTAGAAAGTAAGAAGAATTAGATATATGGGCCATATCAGTTTCTCAGTCCCAATTCTATAGCTTTGCAATGATGATGTTTTGAAAAGGAAAATATATATTCTTCATGTGGATGAAGAAAGAAATGAAATGAAAATCAATAGACATTTACTATATTCCTGGGCCAGTAGATGCCCAAGTTTGGCATTTCCTGTTTTAAAATGTTATTAAAAACTTTACATTGTGAACTTGAGTTAGTATGGGCAGGGGAAGATAAGGGTTTAGAATATCATTCCATGTTTAATACAACAGAGCCTAAGGTTACCTTTGAGATCTTTAGTAAGCTTGTTGGTTGGTGTGTTTATCCAGTATTTCTTTAAATGAAGAATATACAAGCTATCCTATTTATTTTTCTAAGTCTTCAAGTACTTTTTTACATTTAAAAATTACAATTTTTACCACAGGCATCCATTTTCTTTGGTTTAGCTGTTATGATAAAGTAAGACTCTAACAAGGCAGTTGAAAGCCCTATCTGTATAAATGTATGCCAACAAAAATTATGCTTTCTATAAAAAAGAAATTCTCCATAATGAAAGCAAAAAGTGCTGTGTCTTTCATCAAATCTCCTTGTAATTATCTATTTGTCTACATGTTGTATACAGTAAAATAAAAGCTACTTGAGGGTAGGGACTCTTTTTGTTGTTGTTTTTTGATATCCCAGCACCTACCATGATGCCTTACACATAGTATATAATACATTTTTGTTGAAGTGAATTGAAAATCAGTGAAGTCAAAAAGAAATGAAGTATCAACCTACGTTAATGAGACAAGTCACATGCAGTTCATAGCTGTACATCTCAACAAGACAACAAATGACATAAATTTAGGAACTACATTAAAAACAATAAGCTCTTATTCTGACACAAAGAACATAAATAGGAGAATTTATAGAAAATGTAGAAATAACAATTTATACATTACTTGCTCTAAAAATATATATGTAAACTATAGAGACAGCTTATTTAAAAAATATATCTTTATAATGGTGGAAATGTCTTTTTATTTGAAAACAAATTCCTATTTGCAAAATGTCAATATATTTTAAGGTTAATATAATTATTAACAGATACAACTACATGTGATAAATTTAAGAGAACCTCAAAGCACATAAAATAAAATTTTTAAGGTTGAATAGTCTACCAAACCAAATATCCAAGGTTTGATAGACTTAAATTAACAGTATAAAATGGAAATACATTAGGAAATTGCTCCTACAAAATGTCAACCCTTAAGAGGCATTACAAAGTATCTAATGAAAATTTAGCAACTTTTTTCTTCTCCCACTAGTGTTTTGCATGTCAACAGGTATCTTACTTACAATATTTAGCCAAAATCGAGGTTATTTCAAGATACAAGTCATAAGTGAAACAAGAGGACTAATATCACAGAATAAGGAGTACCTGACCTTAAATATCAGACAATAAATATGGCAACTGTGAGGTAATCATTATATACCCTTGTTTAAAAACAATCTTGTTTGTTCCAATGTGTTTTAACAGGTTTATAAACAACAACAAGAGGCAAGTCTCTTTAAGGAGAATTTTAAAAGAAGTTAGCGTCTAGTCAACTAGTTAAAGTGCAATCGTTAGCATTCCATACAAATTAGCTCTCAAACGGAGAGAGACCATTTCAGGGTGAGGGTTTCTGGCTTTTTTTCCTTTGGTCATAGGAGAAAGGGCAAGTAAAAAACCCCAATGGGAAATTTTGGGTTTTGGAGCCTTGGTACAGAGGTAGCCATATAGAATGAGTGAGGTTTAGTTTCTAGGCAATGAATAGATGGCTAAAACTAGCTTGCAACAAGAGATGAATAAATACCTTCTCTGTTCAACAGTAAACAGGTGAAGTCTTTGACCCTGCTCTTGAGATGAAAGGGCCTAGAAAGCTAAAGCAAGGCATTTACTCTCTAAAGATGCTTGCTTATAATGCAGAAGTTGAAGGAAGCAGCAAGCAGATTTGAGGACAAGCCTGAAGCACTACAAATAAGAAAAAAATTAAGGCTTTCCTGACCAAAAAAAAAAAAAAAAAACAAAACCAAAAACCAAAACCCAAGTTAAAGCAATGTAATTGTTTTACATATGTAATTTTATAATTTGCATTTTCACATATATTATTTTGCAAATAATTATTACTAACAGTTGAGTCTAAGAGTGAAAATTGTCCCACATAAATTTTGTTTCTAACCAATTATAAACAAGTATATATTTCTGAGCTGGACAGGATCTTAAGTATCACCTAATCCAACACTTTAATTTTATAAAGAAACCAAGAGGCTCTAACTTATCACCTGGTTAGAGTTCAAAGAGAGAACTAGAATCTGTGTCTCCTGACTTTTCTCATCATTACTCTTTCAACTATGACAATACTTCTCCAACTATAGAGATAAGCTATTATTTCCAAAATACATTAAAATTTTCTTAGTCTTTATACCAATCAGCCTATTGCTGACAAATTTTAAATAAAAAGTCATATTTTTGTATATGGTCCAATTGTATTAGGTCCAATATAAACCTAAGTGGCTTACTTCTATGCTTTATCTTTTATTTTTCTGCAATGGTTTTGTACAATTAAACCAAAGTATGGCCATTTACTCATGGACAGGTACAATTACAGTTTTAGTACCACAGAAGGGAATAAAAAGGGGAGGGGGAATATAGCATTGGATTTAATTCACAAATCTATTAAGTAATGACAAACACCACAATAGCATACTGAGGACACACATGCTTCATTAATGCCGAATGCATCTATTTTAATGAAAAGAACGTTGAGAAATAATGGTAGTATTTATCAAGTCAGTAATTACAATTAAGTTAAACCCTGTAAAGTGAGAAATGAATTGTAGAAATACAAACAATGAAATAATCAAATAAAGAAAAAAGTGACACTACCATAAAAATCGAAAAATATAAAAATCTTCCAGAAAAATACAAACAGGTCTTATATTCAAAGTATAAATAAGATTATAAAAAATTAATCTACTGATATATCAAGGATCTATCTTGAAAATATACAATGGATCAACAATAATTAGGTTAACTAGTACCAGAACAGCCAGCCTTTGAAGTCTGAGAATCTGCCAAATGGCTCCCTAAATTTTGAAAATGTTGACTTCACATAGAACGGGTATTATAGTAATTTTAAATACCATAGCTATATCTGCGGAGCAGATCATGAGCAGTAAATAACAATGAAGTATTCCAACAGAGGATGCTAACTCTACAAACTAAAAGCAATAACATTTTAAAGGCTATGATAGAGGAGGCAAAAATATATAACCTATTTTATGCAATGACTATATTTCTATACAAGTCAGAAAATTATTTTTGGTAATTCAAATAAAATAATATTTTAACTATAAAAGTGAATACAGTAAAAAGAAATCAACAGTGACTAAATGCTTTTTTAAAAAATAGTGAATCTATTTAAAGTAACCAATCTTTTCTTTAGTTATTCTTACTTTTTGAAGTTCAGAATTTTCTGCAATTTTTTTCTTTTAATTTTGAAATTTAGGATTTCTTAAATTAACTACATCTCTGCATAAAATATTATATTTTAGAAATGCATTTAGCAGCTTAAAACAGAAGAGCAATTCACTCAAAATATATTTCCTTTCTTTATCTCAACTTTTATTGTTGTTGATTGAACTTTTCTGGCATCAGACAATCCAGAAATTAAAGTTTGAAAGTATTGTAATCCCCTTGCATTCATGTTAAAAGGCCAAGTACAACAAGAGAAATCTTAAAAATGTAATATAAGCATTGCTTTACAAATCACAGCACTCTGTAATATGACTTGTCATTTTCGATAAAAACAGCACTTCCATCACATCTCTACATTAAAATTAAAATTTAATGTGTCATGATGGACAGGAGTATATAAAATGAGCATGACAGGGTTCTATATTAATTTTCCTTCTCTAACTTCTTTGTTAGAGCTGTACATGCTAAAAGTCAAATGAGATTCATTCAGTCCTGCAAGTGCAAGCTGAAACTAGTTTAAAAAAAAAAGGAAAAAAAACCGTTGAGCTATTTTTTTTTCTTTTCAGCATTACTGGAATTAAGTACTCATTCTCTATTTTTATGATGATGCATGAGGCCGGAAAAAGATACAGCTACATGACCATATATCGACAGTGGTTACAGAGCCAAAGAATCACACAGCTAATACTACAACTATGCTTTTAACAGCCAATTTTCTGATGAGGACTATTCTCAGGTTTATCAGTAGCACATACAGTGCTCAACTGTTCAGATGACCATCTGTGCCTTGAATTAAAGTTAAATTACCAGGGCTTTCCCCCCTCTATAGCTGGGTCATGGCAGCTCTCTTTTATTTCACTAAGAGGTTTACAGTTATCTTGGATTGATATAGTCAATGATGTAACGATTTCTCTGAAATTAAAAAGACCTTGGAGATTTGCATAACTGATACGTTTTTTTTCTTATTTCACTTGCCACAAATAACAGCATTTCCAGCTGATAGTGCTCACTTGGCCAGCCTGTCTTATTGCAAACAAACAAAAAAAAAGAGGACCACAAATGCTTTACATGGCTTTTCAAAGCATATTTAATATACATGAAGCACAACATAATATAGTTCAACAGTTACCTGGCTACATACCAAGGTGTAAGCAACTGGATTTTCTACAGTCCTTTCTTCCTTTGTTTTTAGCTCTTCTTTGAAGAGCTGTGTTAGATGAGAAGGACTGTTTCATGACTGTAGGTGAGCTTTGTCACTCTATAAGAATTATTCAGGAAGTTTAGATGCTGGTAGAAATATGTTGGGACCATCTTGAAAAGCAGCGGAGCTAACTTCATGGCCACTGATCTGGATGAAGAGTCAAGGGAAACAAGTAACCTGAGGGAACTTACCAGAGTGTGTCCTGAGGTGTCCTGTGAGGGCGTCCCTCCTCCGACAGGCATAGCTGCAGAAGGGACATTTGAACGGCTTCTCCCCAGAGTGCAACTTAATATGTCTCAGTAGGTTGCCCTTCTGAGTGAAAGAAGCTCCACACTGGTTACAGTGGAAGGGGCGCTCACCTTTAGGAAGGGAGAAATTAGGAAGGCATTAAAAAAGTTATGGTACAGCGATTCAAGTCCAACACACTGCTAACTCGTACCATTTCTCCATGCCAAAAGTTTGTTGCAGACTCTTTTCCGATATGAGTTTTCCAAATGTCTCCTTAAAATGTAGGACTG
Source organism: Trichosurus vulpecula (assembly GCF_011100635.1). Taxonomy (NCBI): domain Eukaryota; kingdom Metazoa; phylum Chordata; class Mammalia; order Diprotodontia; family Phalangeridae; genus Trichosurus; species Trichosurus vulpecula. Next base: position 288,004,724 of record NC_050576.1, on the reverse strand, counting down.
GATCATGGTAGGATTTCAAGCTTCACATCCATGACAGTGGACATTTTTCCTCCTCATATAAATTCAGTAGTGCTCCATTGCTTCGACTAAGGCTAGGTCTACCAGATCGAAAAATTTTATTAACCTGACCATTCAATTTAGTAATGCAACTAACATAACTCAAGTTTTTCATTGAATTCATAGCATTTTAGAAATGGAAGCAATATTAGAGAACACTTGGTCCCATACCTTCCTTTTATAGGTAAAGGAAGAGAAATCCAGAGAGACTGAGGGATTTTCTTTCACAATGTTATAGTTAGTGGCAGAACAACTCCTAACTCACGGTGCAGGGCTCTTATCACTCTGAAAGCCTACTGAGCATGCCAGTTTATGTCAGTTAGGTGGAACCCTGGCCCCAAATGACATATTTAAAATCCATTTTTCACTTTTAATGATTTTAATGACTCAAAACAAAACAACTTTAGTGACAGCTCCCTTATGAAACCTGTCACTAACAGCTCTTTAGCAAATTTGTGTCATCCTTAAGAAGAAGTGATAGAGACAAGAAGGAAAATATGAAGATACATTTCTATGCCAGGAATACTTATGTTGTTCCATTATAATACAGTTTTTCTTTCTGGCAACTCTAATTTAATATTAATAATCTTTTGTTTATGACATCTTGATCCATTACTGTGAACTGGTTGTCATTCACTGGATCAAGCATGAAATATGCTTGTTAATGTTAGCACAATCAAAGAGTGAGTACACTAGAGGTGTAGGCAACAATTTGGGTCTGGCTAGCTGGGTGGTTTCCTCTGCATTTGAATTCTTTGTGGTCCACCTGAGAAAAGTCTTGTACATTAATTAGCCTGTAAATCTAGTGGCCTCAAGTTTTTGACACATAAAACAAAGGACTAGACAAGATTAATTTTTGTTTTATAAAGTCATTTATGGTTCTATCTTTAACACAATATTTCTAAGGCCCTTCTCTAGTTTCTTGAACATTATAGTGTCATGGGACCAAGACAAAGAAATTTCAGTGAAACACCTCCAACTATTTTGGTAAACAGGTAAAAATGAATTAAGGCATACCTAAGCATCTAAGCTATGTGTAAGGCACTGTCTAGGGCAGTGGGGATACAAAGAAAAAGAAATTTATATAATCCCTGCCCTCAAGAAGCTCACATTCTTTTGGGGGAATCAACAGGTATACATATAAGCATAAATAACAAATACAAGGTAATTTGTGGGAAGGGAATAGTAGCAGTAGTGGTGGTAAGGAACCTGCAGTAGAGGAGCCTGGAAATCAGGAAAGGCTTCCCATGGGAGGTGGAATATAAACTCAGCTCAGAAATAAAAGGGATTCTAAGAGGGAGAAATAAGGAGAAAGGGCAATGAAGGTGTGGGGAAAAACTCTACAAAGGATAAGAAATAAGATGGCCTATTGGGCATGAGGTAAAGCAAAAGAGATAAATTAGCAGGATCATGTATGAGAGGGAATACTATGGAAATAATAAGGCTAGAAAGGGAAGTTGGAGCATAAATGTAAAAAAAAATATATAAATACCAAAGGATTTTGTATTTTTGTTTAGAGGAAAACAGCATGCCACTTATATTTATTGAACAGGTCAGGATCACTTTGGCAGCTACATGAAACATGAACTGAAGAGGGGAGACACCTGAGGAAGGACAACCAATCAGTCTAGGTACATGGTGATGATTTCTGATCTACAGTGTTGTTGTATGAGGATGAGAAAGGAGATGTAAGAGATGATGTAGAAGCACAATCAATAAGACTGGATGTGTGGGAGAGTGAGGAGCTGAGGATGGTAAAATAAACAAAATTATTGAAATGCTGGTGTTTTGAACCTGTCAACCTTTATCTACAATCTGCCAACCTACAACCCACAAATAAAATTATCCTCCTATAAAATTCTTCTCTGAACAATTGTTGACTAATATTGTCATATAATTCTCTAGGGACTCTTTTTATTATGAAAGGTGAAAATCAGGAAATATCTTAGCTCAAAAAAGCTTCTTCTGCTGTGGATTGCTCTACCAATACCTGAAAAATTATTTCATTGACTAATGTAATTGATTTTGCATTTAATTTTTAAGAGGATAAACCTGTTCTAGGTGATTTACAGTAACTGGGCAATTTTATATTTAGACTTGAAAAGAACAATCTGAAACCAGAACAGCTGCTAAGTGTGAATTTTTAAGGTTATCATTATTTTAAATTTCAGTGAGTAAAGGAAAATAAAAATAACTTCCTTTTTGATGATCTGGACCATTTATTTCCATGCTTAAAGATAAGTCATTAATTAAACACTGAGCTGCCTTTTCAAAGTTTCACTCTGAGTTGTCTAATCTTATTTAATAATTTTATCTGGAACACATATGGCATTTACTCCAGTGAAAAATCGGAATGAACACATCCTTAACTCTTGTTTCAAATTTCATGGAAGTTTGAGGCTCAAAGATTCTATAATTCTCAGAGAGTTAAAGTCTAAAAAGGCGCATCTGCAGTTATCTCCTTGTGGATATGTGTTCAAGGCAAGTTGGCTGCTGAATCTAAGGAACTGAAAGCACTTTGGACCAATGCATATGTTGTAAATGTTGATAATATATAATTATTGTCCTGAATGAGATACACCAGGGTTACGTTACTTCTTTAGGTAGGATTCAAGGCAGGATTACTGCTGAGAAATCTGAACATCTCTGGAGTTACAGTGCCACATTAAAATATAAATCCTTTGAATGCAGGAATTGTTTAATTCTTTGAATTTATATCCCCAGAACCTATCACACTAGCTGGCAAAGGCTTAATAAATGCTTGTTAATTGACTAATTTTTAAAAAACCACTTGAATGGGTGATACAGCTGACCAAAATGATAAGCTATGTTAACATCATGTAAACAGAGCTTAAATGAGGACAAAAATCAGGTCGCTCAAGGAAAAAAAATATTGCAATTAGTGGACTTTCTAAAATCTCCATATTTACACAGTTTTAGGTCTTTGAAAATCAGTGGTGTAGTGGATAGGGAGCAAGAACAGCCAGCAAGACCTGGCTTCAAGTCCTGCCTTGGACATACTGATTGTGTGACCCATGCCACATCAGTTCACCTCCTAAGACTATGAGTTGCAGAGATGGTGTCAGCTTCCCTTGGTAAAGGCAGTTTCTCACCCAGGAGTTCCCTATCCTAATGAAATCACAGGTTCAGTCCCTTTCCCTGTACCTTAGTTCTCTGATATGTGTTTGCTAGATGAATTAAATGCTTAACTAATAAAGGTTTCACTATTTTGCAATGAAAAATATCCAGAAATCCATGTATGTGTATTTTAAAAGCATTTAAGCAGCTCTTTGTACCGCTGAATCTGTTCATGAAAAGTTACAGCTGTCATTTCAGGTTTCAGTATACTTTTTAAACTATCATTTTTATCCCACAGTGTATGCTTTTGGAAGGACATAACCAAATAACTTTTTCTAATAACAGCGTGGGGGCAATGACTAACTTATACTTTATAAGGTAAGTGCCTTGAGTTTTGCTTTATGTAGTTGTCAACTAAGTCATAATAAAACCATGTCTCTATAAAGGGGCCTTCACCTTACTTTATGTACCCTGCCCCTGGAAAGTATTCTACCAGCCCTGCAAACCAGTGAAGTTGAAATGTCTAAACATTCTATCAAATCAATAATCTCTGTCAAAATTCCCAATGATTGTTAACTTTACCTATATGATTACAATGAATATTATTAATCCCCCCACAACAGATGAACTATTTTTTTTAAAAAAAGCTACATTTACTGAATTAATTCATTTATATGGTAGATTTAAATATTTTGGAGAAGGCATAGACTAATGTACATCCTTATTCATTTATCAATGCAGAACAAATCCTACGACTTCTGGATTCCCCATAACAACACTGAAGAGTAATCTAGTCCAAACAACCAAATAGAATACTATCCTACTATGACAACTGGACATAGAAAAAAGTTGTGTGCCAAAGCTATTTCTTGAGAAATAACTGGTTAACCTAGGGGAAGGGCTGTGACAGAACTAAGCACCATAGTATTCTCTCAGCCTTATTCTAAATTTTCACCCACTTCAAGAGAGTTTAGTTACTTCTTGGGATTATTTGTATTATTTCCATTACTGATATAAAGTACACCTGTGTGTTTGTGAGCAAAGACATGCATGAGCACATGCATGAAGATCAATAAGCAGAGTACGAGTTTATCTAGGCAAGAGGAATGCATATACACTTTTATATGCCTTAGTGAAACAGAGGCATGGGTCTTGTGCTGAGTAGAATACACAACCTGCAAAAATGCAGAATTTCCTAGTCAAAATGCTGTGATGAACAAGCCATCAAGGAGCAAGGGCATGACTCCAAAAAGCCACAATGTACTAAACATGGTACTGAAAGCTGGAAGAAAAAAGTGTTTTTTTATGTTTTGCCCATAAAGGGTCAAAATCAAAGAGAACGATCCACTTTATAACTTTCTTAATCTCCCCACAGATCAGTAGTTTTACATGAATTGATTTCACTCCCCCTACTTGTTTTCCTTTCCTTAATACCTTCCCATGAAGACTGCCTAGAGAATCCGATGATCATATTACCTGATTACTTGGCTAAAGTAGCAATACCAAAATAAAAATCCCAAACCATAAATGAGATGCTGGAATTGGCACTTTAGGAGAAAAGGAAAAAGAAAAACAGAGAGCTAATTAGATCTGATTCTCCATATGAGTGTCATGAGTTAGATGGTTTAGCATCATTCCTAATTTCAATCCTATATTTAATGTTTTGCAAATTGAAAAAATAATAAAAGAACTTTCCCTAAAATATTTAAGTTATATATGTATAAATTTGAGGAAGAAATTCTACTTCAAACTGTTGACAAAAATAATATTAATTCATAATTACTAAATTATGAATGAGTTATTTCCCACCCCACCCCCACCACAAGTAAAGCTCACAATGGAGAAATCCAAACACACTTAGAGTCTTAGGTGGAAATAGAAAAGTAGTGGCTTATGTAGAATTATTATTTTAGGTGATCATAAATAAAATGGAAATGGAAAAATGTTAGTTTCTACATTTCCATGCTGACCATAAAAAATTCTAACCATAACCTTAATTATTTGGGAAAGCTGAAAAGATTATTTCTAATGTACCAATTAGCTACAAAGTAACAGATGAAATTTATGTGACTTTTGAGAGATCATTCAGTCTATTATCTAGCATTTAAAACTATACTTAAAACATCCTAGATCAATGTTACTATTACTATCATGTTACTATTGTGATTATTCATAATTCAAGTCTTGTTACAATTTGAAAATACTTCAGTTTTCAATTAGATGCTTAACAGAACACTAATGATTAATATGATGTATTTAAACTACCCTGAGCTAGCAAATTCTTTATAATAAGAGACAATAACAGGAAATTAAGTAAAATAGAAGTAACAAATTAACAACAGGAAAGCCTATCAAAAATTATGATGGCTACAGTATAACCTCAACCTCAGAATGCTAAAGAAAGAAAAAGTTTAACTGGTTAACTAGATCTCCTTGTTAACATAAAATTTGAAAACCCTTTTTAGTTTTAACCCTTGTAGTTGAAAATCCTTCTAAGATATATTTAGTGTCTCGGTAAATTAACTGTATGGAACACAAGTAGTAAGATGTACTCTTAAACTGTCATGTCAGAGGTTATGTATCCAAATCAATGGCTATCCTTCAAAAGAATCACTCTGACAGGCTACATTTATAAATAAATTTTTCTAACTCTTCTCTTGGATTTTCTTCAGAATCAGTTAATAATCCATACAAGAAAACCAATCTCTTTACTTTATTGATATAGAGTGCATTTGAGTGAGAACAGTACTTCTAAAGCTGGGCTACCTGCCTTATTCACTGCATTGGCACCAAATCACTTTAAAATCAAATCAATTCTGAAAAGGAAAAGATTTGCTGCCACTGGAGATGTCCAAAATAATTTGCCATTGATTCTAAAGGCAATTAATGTTAAAGAAATTTCAAAATGTTTCGAGGTTAAAATGAGTGATTTTTTGTGGTAGTAATATTATGTACATGAATAATACGTACATATGTTTGCATATATGATAGCTATTCTGGTATATTTGTTGTTTTTAAAATCTGATGCATTACTTTATAATCATAGCTCAAGCTTTAATATTTCTTTGACCCCTCAGGATCTTATCTATTGATCATTCTGAGTATGACTATTGACTGTTCATTACTGTAAACATATAAAAGGTAGGAGACTAGGTTGAATGTTGACTGACCCTAAGTGATCCTCATGAGATTGAGCTTTGAAATAAAGCCAAATTATACTACTTGCCATTCCTTAAATATTTCAGGCTGTTCCTTGCTTCTTGTTTCTTTGCTGACATTATTTCTTCTACTCAGTGACCTCCATCTTTATTGCTTGTCAAATCCTGGACATTTTTCCTAGTTCAAATGTTACTGCCTCTATGAACCCTTCCCTGATCCTTCCAGGAAGGTATTACCTTTCTACTCTCTGTATTCCCATAACACTGTGTTTGTATTTCTTTTTTGGCACTATTGTTACAGTGTATTACATATATATTTTACAAATATTCTCTCTCATAGATGACAAACTCTTTAAAAGTAGTAACTGCGTATTATTCCTCTTTAGGTCCTAAATAGAACTACTTCCCACAGAGCAGCAGTTCAATGGATGTTTAAGTGGCTTTCCCCTTGTTTTGTTGTGGCTCATCTTTCTTCTAAAAGTGTAGTATACTTGTGCAGTAGAGAGAGCACTGGGCTTGGAGGCAGGAAGACCTGAGTTTCAATCCAGACTCAGACATTTACCAACTGTAGACCCTGGCCAAATCAGAACCCCAGCCTGCCTCAGTTTTGTCATCGATAATAATAACACCTACCTTCCAGGGTTGTTCTAAGGATAAGATGAGATAATATTTGTAGCTCATCTTTCAAACTTTAAAGCTCTACCTACATAAATGCTAACTATATCATTATTACTGTTATTATTGAGACTATCTATTCCTATAACTCCTTTGCACCTTAGATTAATGTATCTATTGCTATTTTTTCCAAATTTGCAACTTTCTGGTTTGAGTATAAGAGTAATAATCATCATTTGCATTTTTTACCATAATTTCATCTGTATAACTACTTTTAATTCTGGTATAGGACTGATGATATTAAAATTATGAATGCACTTCTTTTGGTTTATTCATGACTAAAGCAATAAACCATTTAGTCCTTTCTTATTTCCCTAAGATTGAAAAGGTTTATTTAATTGAAAGGCTTTCATCTAGTTCCCCTTTCCTTCACTGTAATCTCCTGAGCTGTACTCCATTCCTCCCACCTGATAATAACACAACTCCCTTGCCACCATCAAGATCAGAAATTATTTTGATATGGCAACATCTCCCCTCAGTTAAAAAAAAACTAGAAGCAATGGTGTCTCTCCATGTCTCTGAGGCTCTAAAACTCATACACCATAATTGTCAAAAGGCATAAGTCACTGAGAGGCAGCACAATATAGTGTTAATACTAAACCAGGGAGTTGGAAGACCTGGGGTTAAGTTCCAGCTTTGTGACCCTGGGTAACTTACTTTACCTCTCTGAGCATCATTTTCCTTATTGATAAAATGAGGGTGATAATATTTGCCTTACATACCTCATCAGGTTATTGTGAGGTGTGCGTTTGATACATATAGAAGTATGGATAGCAGAAGTCAGTTCTAGACTGCTATTGCAGATTGTAGACAGACTATGAGACTACATGTATAGTTATTTACATAGCAGTTTATATCTGGACCCTGGTGATGCAGAGTTCTACCATACAGAATAAATTGTGCACTTGAAAACTCAAATCATCAATAAGCCCAGTGAGCTAAACTGAACACTTTTGGGTACTTCCTTAGTGTATTCCAAAGATGGGTTTAATATAGGCAGAATAATTAGTCAGAAAGTCAAAGTAACACTGATGGCAAACTCACTATATGTACAGTGCTCACTAGTATTCAATTCAGCAAACATTTATTAAATACCAACTATGTTCTAGATGTCACAAGAAGTTCCCAAAGTACCTAATTTATTTCAAGGGTTCATTTTATATTTATGGAAAATGTGGCTTTTTATAACTGGTAAGAAAAATTTAAACTTTACACAACTAAAATAATTTAGAGAAGATTCCGTTTAAAGAAAAAAAAGGCATCTTTCACCAGGGACACTTCCTTATCCTTTCTGCTATACTGATCTAGAGAAGGCAAAATGCTGAGGGGGTCAGGAAGGGGAGAGAAAATATAAGCATTTATATACTGCCTAATGTAACAGGACTCGTGCTAAGTGTTTTAATGCTCTGATACCTAGCTGGCAATTGTGTTCTAGCACTGACTGTCAGGGTAGCCTATGGCAGGTAGGAATTGCAGAAGGTTTAAAAAAGACATAAAATGATTCACTCCTATTCAAATGCATGAGGACTAAATTTATCTTAGACTCTCCACTCACAAACCAAATCATCTGTCCATGGCAAGGTAAAATGTGTACAGAAAAATGAAAAGATCACATTACACCATGAAATCCTTTGCCATTTGAACCCTTACCATAATACTGCTGCATTAAGCACAATGAAAATTGAATTCCAAGCTTCTTTTTTTATGATTTACTATTCAGACTCCATGGTTGGAAGTCAAGACCAAGGTTACTTTCTGCTTGTCAACAATACAGTACTAGCAGAGTTCTGAAAAAGTTGGGGTCCCCATTCACCATTTCTACCCCTGAATAAAAAGGCAAGAGAATAGCTGTCAGGTAATATAAACATCAGATGCCATAGGCAGTCATCAGATTTTCTTTCAGCTGCTTACCAGTGTGACTCCTTTTATGTACCATAAGCACATTGGGCCCAATGCAAACCATGCCACAGACGTCACATTTCAGTTTACCATTCGGAAGCCGGATTCCTCCCTCTCCTTGAAGCTCCTGGACTTTTCTGTTGTCAGTCACATCATTGCTCTCAATAATGGGTTCTTCTAGGCTGCTACCTTCATCATGGCCCCTGATGTCTCCTTCCCGACTCAGGGGTTTCCTGTCAGACTCTTCATCACTTTGCATTTCTAGCTTTACTGAATTTGCTGTGATTTAAAAGAGAACAAGAAAATAGTTATTATAAAGACACAGATAAATATACTTTCTCTTACCTATTTTATTTGTGGGTATCATGGAGAATATAATCTCTCCAAAATTGCAATGATCCCTTAATTACCAAGTCTGAAGGCCTCTTCTCAGTTCTCACACTTCTTGACCTCTCTGCAGCATCTGAAACTGTTGACAATCTTCTCTTCTTAAGTATTCCATCTTATCTAAGTATCTATGACTACAAAAAAATAGCCTCATTTGTTTCTCCTTCTATTTGTCTAACCACCTTTTAGTCTCTTTTTCTGGGTCTTCCTCCATTTGTGAATGTACTATAAGGAAATGGTGTCAAACTCAAATAAAAATAGATCCCCTTGGGCCACATATTGACTAAGAAAACCACAAATAAACATTATTTTTGTTGTTGTTGTATTTTTATTTATTTTGTTAAACATTCTCCAATTATATTTTAATCTGGCTTCCTAGTGACTGCAAGTATGACACCTCTCTGAGGCTTCATGCAGGGGCCTCCTCCCTTCTACATTATATTTGTTGGTGACTTCTTCTGCTGCCCTTGGTTCGTCGTTTCTACACAGATGATTCTCAGACCTTCAATACAGCTCTAGTCTCTCTCCTAACCTCTAGGTCTCCATTATGAATGGCCTATTAGACATTTCCAAGTGGATATAAGCATCTCAAAGCCAACATGTCCAAAACAGAATTCATTATCTTTCTTCTCAAATATGCCCCTCTTCCAATTTTCCTTATTTCTATTGAGAGTCCCCATACCTTTCCAGCCTTCTGTTTGCAACCTTACTATTATCCGCAACTTCTCACCCTCCATATCCAAAAAATAGGTGAATCTTGACATTTCTACCTTTACAATGCCTCTTGTGTCTGTTCCCTCTGCATTATTCATATAGTCACTTCTTTTGTCCATTCCTTCATCACCTTCCATCTTGACTACTACAAGGGTCTCCTAATTGATCTTTTTCTCTCAAATCTCACACTCCACATGACTGCCAAAGTAAATTTCCCTAAGTGCAGTTCTGAGCTTGTCATCTCAAGAAACTCCATGGGCCTTCTATGGCCTCTAGGAGGATAAAATCTAAATTCCTCTGTTTAGCTTTTAAAGCCCTTTATAACCTGTCCCTAACCTTTCCTGTCTCCTTATACATTAAATTCCTTCCTGCACTTAAGTCTAGTCAAACTAGCCTTCTCAGTATTCCTCACACATGGCATTATATTTCTAGTTTCCTTGGCAATAAAGCTTCCCCTTGTCTCTCATTCCTTGAATACACACTGCTTACCTTCACATCACAGAATTCCTTACTTCTTCCAAGACTGAGATCAATCACTACCTTCTTTGTGAAACTCTGCCTGACCCATCCCCCAACTGCTAATGTTCGACCTCCCTAAAATACCTTGTATCTACTACTTTTATTCAGTATATAGTTATCAACGTTGTACATGTTTCCTTTGATAAGCTCCTTGAGAACTGTTGCATTTTTCTCTTGGTCATCTTCAGGGTCTATCATAGGTGTCTGGCATACAGTAAGCACTTAATAAATGCTAGCATAGCTACGTGGCAAAGTGGGTAGAGTGCCAGGCTTGTAGTCAGGAAGACAGATCTTCCTGAGTTTAAATCCAGCCTTAGAAACTTATTAGATGTGTGACCCTGAGCAAGTCACTTAACCTTATTTGCCTCAATTCTTCTTGTGTAAAATAAGGTGAAGAAGGAAACAGCAAACCACTCTAGTATCTTTGCCAAGAAAACTCCAAATAGGATCACAAAGAGTCAGAAAGGACTGAAACGACCAAACAAAATAAATGTTTTCTGGTTGATTGATTTTATTATGTTACATAATATACATTTAACCACAAATAAAGATAAACAGGGAGAAATCTAACAGCTATTTTAAACGATCAACAAGAGTAAACATGGCAGTATACACAAAAGAAGACCAAACATCAAATTACTTACTACTGTTATTAACCATGTGACCTGGTACAAGTTACTAAGAATCTCTGTGTTTTTCAGTTTGCTTATGTATTAAGTGAGGCTGGTTGCATTAGATGAGTTTCAATGTCTTTTCCAGTTCTAACATTCTGTGATTATAAACATATCCCACTGAAATAAATTTATTTCTATATCACTTTTTTATCTTTTAAAAAGAAGTGCTTTATAAACATTCTAACATGGCTTCTCTAGTTTCTTATTTAGGAGATTGAGTTTAGGAGAAGGAAAATGACTTGACTGGGTTTACAAAAGTTTAAGGTCAAGGCAAGATGCTAGTCTGTTGCTTAATCCATTGAGCCATGCTGCCTCTAGGTGAACAATGACTATATGTACCTCACACGCTCTGTGTTAAACTAGAGTACTTGTGTAAACATGCTTCAGGACTGAGGTGAAAAGATAATTCTGAATCTTGATTCTGGCCAAAAAAAAAAAAAAAACACCTTACCCATATGAACCCACCATGTCAAATCAGGAGCTCTAAAGTCAGACTAAACAAATAAGGCTGAGAGAGGGACTAGTCTGACCTGCAGACCACATCGAGCATTACTTAGATGGATTTTTCTTTGCTATGCATCCAAAACCTACTTACTACATGGAACACATTATTAGCCATGCAGAGTATTCCAATCCTTCCCATCTGCACATCAGAATGCAGTGAATGACAAGAAGAGCATAGCATACATGCACACACTTGTGTTGGTTAAGAAACTTTATGCTTTCTGTTTGCTGTTCTTGGATCATCCCACAGAAAAAAATGGAATTTTGTTAGTATAGCTGTAATTCTGGATTGCTGACAGAGTCTTTTCACAAGACAGAGATAGGGCAAAATGCATGGCACAATGATGTTGAAAATGTCTTAAGAATTCAGATTGAGGTAACTAGGGAAAACGTGAACTACTTGGTACTTTTGGAGTAAGATGAAATATTTTCCCTCAAAAGGAAACATTTCTCTTTTCTATAATTCTTCTCATGGTGAAATTGTAAGCACTGAATACTCTCACTATCATTAATACTCGTTGCTATTAGCAGTCCCACCCTGCTTTTCTCCTGTAACCTTCCAAATTTTAGGATGTCTACCATCCTTTCTTAAACCAGTATGATATCGAGTTTTGGCATTTTTGTCTTTAGAATCTCTGGGATCTGGCCATTAATTTTTTTCTAGTCTTGTTTTTATCCTATATTCATTTCTGAATATACTCTCATAAACCAACCCATCCTAATGAGCTTACCCTTGCAACAAAGAAAAAAATAACTAATAAAATGTACTCATAGAAGTGTACATAGTAACATTCTGCATTTGCAGACCACTATCCCTCTCTCTCCAATCTTCTTTTAGTTCTCTCCTTTATTTACATCTCCTTAGGAATTCTATGACCTTGTTCTTGTGCAGCACTCCAGACCCAATTTCCCCTACAGCTCTTCATCATTCGTATTTATATAGCACTTTATAATTTGCAAAACATCATATGTTACTAATCTGATCGCTGTAACAACCCTAGGAGATAGGGGTTATTATTATCCCCATTTTTTTTACAGATTTGAAACTGAATGTCAGTGAGATTAAGTGACTTGCCAGGTTCACATGGTTATTAAGTGTTTAAGGAAGGATTCGAACTCAGCTCTTTCCAAATCCAAGGTCAATGTTCTGTCTACCATGCCACACTGTGATGCTACTGTGACCACAGAGTGCCTTCATCGTTTAGCATTGCCATGCAGGTGAAGCAAAAACTCTTTCCAATGGATCTTAAGGCTTTCTCTAGATGTCTCATCTTCTACTTTAATTCCAGGTATGATGTCTACCTAAGCTGGGCAAACTCATGCCATTCCTAGTGCACATACTCTCCACCCTGCCCCACCTATGAGCCTATACTCAGGCTGTCTTTCCTCTCTGGAATCACCTGCTCCACACCCTTACCTCAATAAACAATCTCCCTCCCACAGATTAGGACACAATTTAAAACCATTCTCCTTTGTAAGAAATTTCTTAATTAATGCAGAACACCACTGGCCACCCAATGTAATCCCACGCCTCAAGTATAACATTAGTGTAATACAAACATTGAAGCAGAACAAAGGAAAATATTTTCAAAGAGGCATCATCCAACCCCTAGAAGTAAAATGGCTTACAAATTTATTTTAAATGTTGCACTACAGAATAGCAGCTCCACAAAGTGATAGCATTTATTTTCCTGAACTAGACAAGTGAATATGCTACATATTCCTCTACAGACCAGTGCTCAAAAGGTCTCTAGCATCAGTTCTTTCTTTCCTTTCTTCTTTTTCTCTTCTTTCCCTCACAAAGTAGAGAGAGAAAAGACCAATGGTTATAATTAAGAAAACTGAAACTTAAGTAGGGTAAAAGGTCATTAGAATATTAGCACTGAAGGTAATATTTTTTATTTAAATTTTAAGAAATAGTGCACTAATAAAGCCTGTGTCCTGATGTTGCAACATTAAGTCATTATCTTTTCCCTGATGAAAAGATAATAACAGGGCCTACAAACAAGACATCAAACATGGGCAAGATATGATTTTCTCATTAACAGTTGTTGAAATACAGCTTGTACATCAAGCCTTCATGGAAGCCAAGGAATGTATATATACAACACAGTGAAGAAACTTAAGATAAGAATTGTAAAACTACAATAGTACTATCACTAAAATACCAAAATGCAAATTTATACATGTAATTTTACACATAAAAATGTTGTTTGAAACACTTTGATCTCTGAGACACATAGAAAGAAAGAAAGGAAGGAAGAACTTTTTTTTTTTACAGTCAAAGGAAAAAAACAGAGTTTATTAAATATTCGCCATATTGGGTAGACTCTTAAGGAACCTGAGCATTTTGTGATGCTTGCATTGGTTAGCAGGCCAGAACAATCTCCGCCAGATTGACTCTGAGTTAGATTGAATCTGAGTACCTTCCTGGAGGCAGGATGAGACTTCTATGCAGCAAGATTGTGGGAGGGATCTAGAGGTGGTCAAGTAGTCTGGGATGATGGGAGGAGAGGTCCAGGGAAGATGTTGAGGAGGAGTCTAAGGAGGCTCTTGATGGGACTGGTGTGACTAGAGGTCAGAATCCAGAAACCAAGAGAATGGGATCAAGTATGGAAGTAGCCTAAGGCAATCTGGAGGAAACAGAGATTTGGGCATAGGGATAATGAAAAGCTTATGGCCTCAAGCAAATGTCAGATCAAGTGGGAAGATTCAAGGAGAGTTCAAGGGGGTTCCCAGAGCCTGTACCGCACCATTCCCCTCTCAAACAAATAGGACCCAAATTCTTTGGGGGCAAGGCGCCAAGGTCTCAGCTTCTGAAACTGCATCCTGATGGCAAGAGGTCTAGAGCCATCCCTGCCTCGATGGGCCCTGTTCAAGGGGTTCAAGAGCAGTCATCAGGAAGGTGATGATTTAGACCCTAGAGGAGACAAACTTGTCAAGGAGGTTAAGCAAAGAAGGACCAAACAGGCCCTATAGGATTATAGAGAAAGGACAATTTCCCTAGTGTAAAAGACAATTTCCCTGGAGGGAATTAAACATGACTGTGGCAAGGCCAAAACACAAAAGGGAAAAGGTATGTTTGATAGGGGAGTTTTTTGCTGTCAGACACCCCCTTTCTTTCGGAATTGCTCCATGGGCATGTAGAACATGGAAAGCATATTTTGAGTCAGTAAAAACATTTACTCTTTTATATTCCCATAGTTCTAGGGCTCTAGTGGGTGCTATTAATTCTGCCTTCTGGGCAGGGGTCCCAGGGGGCAGAGGTTTGGCCTTTATGGTGGGGTGGAGACTGACTACTGTGTACCTAGCTCTCTTAATCCCTTGCTCTGTGTACCACACTGCTTTGGGGTTCAGGAGTGTGTGGCACATCCTAAAAATTAGGTCAGGGTAAGAAGGAAGAATTTATTAAGAGTCTTCTGTGTGTGAAGAATTATTTTAGGTGCTTTCCAAGTATTATCTCAACTGATCCTTACAACAACCTCGGAAGGTAGGTACTATTATTATCCCCATTTTACATTTGAGGAAAATGAGGCAAATAGATGTTAAAGTAACTTGCCCTGGATAATAGAGCTAGTAAATGTCTGAGGCTGGATTTGAACTCAGTTCTTCCTGACCAGTACTCTATCTACGTACACTATTTAGCTACTCATCTAGATGACCTAGCCAATAAATATATGTGCCCATGTGTCTGCCTTATAAGTCTTGTATGCAGATATAAGACCATTTAAAAGTGTACTAATGTGTCTTAAGTTTATTTTTTAGTCCTCTAAATCAGTTTTAAACAACTTAAAGGATCCTGAAATTTTAATAGAACTTTTAAAGTTAATTTCATTCTCTGTAGATCATTGATTAAATTTTAAAATTACAATTTAACTCACTTTCTGCTTTCAAAAATGTTTTTCTTATTGTTATGTTCATTGTTATTAATTTCATTTTAAAATTCAGTAAAGGTTTCCCTATGCAATCTACAAACGAATAAGGTCCCAGTATGATTAAGTTAATCTTATACGCATGCACATATATATTTCTATTACGAAGAATATTTCCTTGATAATTTAACCAACTTGTGATTATTACATTATTATTATTGTTATTATGTTCAAATCAGCAAATGCGGACTGCCTTGAGGTTCTTGCAGTGAAAGGCAAGACGTGAAATTTTGGTGCATCTGGAGAAAATGAAACATATCATTTAGTGATAAGAAATGAAAGCTCTATAAAAGCTTATCGTGATTACATTATTAACTGAAAAAAAACAAATCTAAAGAAGAACTTGTTCATTCTTATGTGCTGAGCACTAAGCTAAGTGCTGAGAATATGAGGACAAGAGCAAAAAGAGTGCCTGCCCTCAAGGAGTTTGATATTTCAATAAGGAGGCATAGCACACATAGGCAGATTCAAAGGGATAACTGTGTCTAGAAAGTTACAGGGATAGATAGTGGAGCATTAAGGGAATAGGTTGACATGAACCTTTCTAGGGACAATGACAGAAATGAATGGATTGTGGTTCCAGAGCTGAAAAGAGGGAGAGAGAACAAGTATGGTAGCTGGCCAGGAGTAACCTGGGGAGTAAAATAAAGCCCTGGGATGGATGTAGTAAGCAACAGAGGTAATCCCCAGTTAGGATTTCCTAGTCCAATGGGCATTATTAGTTCTGGGAAGGAATGAAAGGGTTAAGTCTTCCTAGTTTTCGGGGTGGGGGGTTGTTAAGAAGAGGGGAACATCTGAGATGGAAAACTGCACTACAGAGAAAAGAGAAGTCTACTTCAAACAAGCAATGCCAGATATATGCATTGGTCATTTTATTACTTGACTCTCAGATACTGAAATGACATAAATTGACTCTGATTTTCCCACAGGGAGAGGATGGATAAAGGCACATAAACATAAAGTCATTGCAAAAGCCAGACTTCCAATTCAATGTTATCAATCTGCCAACTAGTGCAATTCCTAGATAAATGTTTTCTAATATATGTGTCTGCCTGCATCACTTTCAAAAATATGTGAAGCATAAATTCCTAATATTACCAGAAAAATTCAGATTTTTGTGGCATGTCAGAAAGCTAAGTTAACATGAAGGCAGGATTTGAACTCGGTTCTTTTCTGATTCAAAGTCTTTCAGCCTTTATACTAGATGAGACTGTCTAAAGGAGTATTAACCAGGAAACAAAGGGAGGATGTAAATAACTACATGTTAAATTAATTCATTCATAATGTTACCAGTGGCTCAGGGACCTCTGGCTTTGTATGGTCTGAGTCCAATACTGAGATCAGTCCTCCTTCCCAACCTCTTTGCTCATTTTGCCAGCACCCAAAAATGTCTGATTATAACTGGAACATACATTTGTGTTTAGGTCTCCACAAATTCAAGGTTCTCTAGCTTCTTAGGAAGTGCTCACAGAATGAATACCTGATACATAACAGCCTTTATTATTATACCCCATAGAAAGTATTGAAAAGATGAGGCTTCTAGGTGGCACAGTGGATAAAGCACCTGGCCTGGAGTCAGGAGAACTGAGTTCAAATGTAGCCTCAGATGCTTACTACCAGTGACTTAACCCTGATTGCCTCACTCCACCAACAAAACAAAAAAAAATGAAAACACTCAAAAGATCGACTGCAGCCAATACACAATGAATATATCTCTCCTTCCATTCAGGCAAGTTCCACCTCTCTTCTGGAAGCAAGGCCCTGTACAATCCTCCAGATTCCCCTTCCAGATTTACCTCAATGTTACCCTGTAATGTGAACTTTCCTTGGGAAGGCAATAACCTTGTGATTGCTAGAGAGGCAGGCAGCCCCATTCCGGACAGGTCTGTACCATCCAACTGGCGCCTCTGGAATATCCGGTACTCCTGGCCGGGGTCTAAGTCGCAACCAGATCCAGGCTATTCTGTACTACACTGAACTAGGTCTGAGTTCTCAATCCATTCTGGGAAACCAATGTTGGACAACCAGTAAAGCTGGCCTAACTGTGTTCTTGGCCTGAGGCTGAGCCCTCCATCTGCTTTGAGCTGCCTTGCCTCACCACCTATTCTGAGCTGGGGGGTGAGGAAGAGGGGAGGATGATTCAGTAATCCTGCCCCTTCTTGGAGACCTTGTATCTGCTGGGCTTGGGCCCCCCTTTGTTCCATTGTTCCTGCTTTGGTGACTTGCCTGTGGGTTGAATTTCTGATCTTGAGCTGTGGCTTTTCCTTAAATTTCCTTATTACTACTTGGTCTGGCAGACAGCTTAGATCTTTGTTTGAAGAGTTGTGGGAGAGATGCCCTAAACTACATTCTCCTACTCTGTCATCTTAGCAGTGGAGGGGAGAGGAAATCCTATTTCCCTCCCACCTGCTGCACCCCCACCTCCATAGGAGAAGAAAAAGAAAAAGAAAACCTTTTTTTTTTTAACAAATATGCACAGTCAAGTCAAGCAAATTCCCACACTGACTATGTCCAGGAACATGTGTTAAAGGCAAACCTATCTATAAGAGTAACTGTTGAATGAACACCATCTCACAAAGACAAATTTTCCAAGCATGGATTTTATTTCCTATATGTACAATTCACTTTGAACTAGTGTTTAGTAACTGCCTCCCTAACACGACTGTAGAAGGCTTAAAAAGTAAATTACATTACGAAATGATCTCCTTAGTATGGGCAAGATAATGTACTTTATAGAATTTCTATAATCCCTAAAATCAAAATGAAAATTCAGTAGATTAGTTTCAGGTATCTACCTACCTGAGTAGCCATACCATCTTTGACATTCACCAGGGGTTATTTAGCCAAACCAAAAGTCAGTGCTGTTAATAGGCAGCAGAGAGGAAAGGTTTTGTTCCAGGGCTAAGATCGGTGTTGTCAGCTGTCACCAAAGCTATGCCAATCATTCCCACGTCTTTCTTTGTGCTTCTGACTGGCACAGAGCTCCCTACATCAGGGACACCAGGCTTAGCTATCCAACCAAGCCACAAGGGCTGGGGATAAAGCAGCAAGAGAATCAAACATTTCCTCTTCTATCTTTTCAGTAAACAATGCTTATTGGTTACTAGAACTAAATGAATAGTTGACCATAGAAGGTGCTATAGAAGGTAAAAAAAGATGAGAGTATCTGTACTTTACTTATTATCTGCAAGTAGATATGCCGTCTGATGTTCTTTGATGGTGATCATAGTGAACAACTAGCTACTAAGAGCAACATTTTGGAGCAATTGATTTGAAAAGAAAAAACTAATGTACTCAAAAATCTTGCCATACTTTCAAGTGAATTTAAGGAGTTTCTCAGCTGAATGAAAAGAAAAAAAAAACAAATGAAAACACTGGTGCAGACCACCATGAGTAATTAAAAACAAAAACAAACACCTAAACAATTAATATTTATTCTGTGCCTGATGACACCTGAATTTTGGTTTCTGTCAAAGTTAGACCTTTGATTATTGTATCCTACATTTTTATGCATGTGCAGGGTTTTTCATCAATTTCAATATAATTCATAAGATAATGCCATTCATACTATATTTTATAAAATACCTTTATAGGACATAAAATGTTGACTTCAGTCACAATAAAACATTTGAAGTTATTATATAATTTGAGTACAAATGGAATAGCCAATGCTATCAAGGAATGGTAGACAGCCACTGAACCAAACCTTGAGTTTTCTACAAATAATTCCTCTTACATTGGCCACCTCTATATGTGTCAAAATCTAGTGTGTTCCCTGACTTATCTACCATCTATTTTCAGATTACTCACTACAGGTAGGTGTTTGGAAATCACTGTTAGACTAAACATGTGCCCTGATATATACAACATTATACTAGGCAAGTTAAAATGGCAGGGTCAATTATTAAATTATTAAATATGGTTCAAAGGCATCATTAAATCATCAAATTATAGATTTATAGTTGAAACAGGCTATAGAGGCCGCCTAGGTGATATGACTCCCTTTTCCCACTGTACCCAGCAGTATCCAGGGTCCCCTTCTTTCTTATTGTTTTGGATTTTTTTGTGGTTCACATTCATTGAGGTTAGTGACTTCATGGTAACTTCCTTTCCAATTACTTGAAGAATATGCCTGTGTTTTTAAAAGAAAAAGCATCCCAAACTCCCCTGCTCCCCAAAATAACAAGGTATAGGAGGGAGAGAGAAAGTACTAGATGGAAATGAGGAGGAATAAAGTCCTTTCTACAACTTATTAGTTAAGCTGCCATGGGCAAGTCACTAATCTCCACTTTCTCACCTGTAATATGGGGATAAAAATGCTATGCACTTGCCTGAAGGCATGACTCTAGTCATCTTGAGATTTCTCCCTATTCTATCAGCTATGATTCCATGATACAAAAAGAGAATATACAACTTTTGGTTAATTAAAGAAGCTGCTTCCTGTGACAGGACTGGCCAATGAGGGCCCAGTCCAGAGAATGGAGTTCTTACCCTCAGGTCCAAGAACCTGGTTTTTAAAATATTTTGATATGTGTTTCAATATAATTTGATTCCTACATATTTCATTTTATGCATTAAAAAGACTTTGAAGAGTATATAGAATTTAACAGACTGGCAAATTTGAAGAATCCCAGCCTTAGAGCATATGCTCTGCCTGGTATTAAGTCACATGGAGGTCTGGTGAACCTACTTTCAGAAAGTGTCATGTGATGGAAGGGTCCTTCCCCTCTATACTTTAGAGTATGCTCAAGTATTCTCTTAATTGTTTCCTGTTAGCTTAGTGTAGAAGGACAATAAGCCTTTTTACTGGTTATTGAGGCAGAACTGACAACAGGCTCCAATGGACAAAATCTCCTCTTCTCTGGTGGTGACTGAAGCAAGATCAGTTACAATCTAGGGGGAACCTCAGGCCCTCTCCTTCATCTGGCCAAGTTTCCAGTAGAGTTAATACCAACCAAAGCATAATGAACATGTTACAAGGACTGAGCATTCACTAATTAGCCCCTTCTGTTATATTACTCAAAGTTATATTTTTTACTAACAATAAACAGCATTTTTAGCTATTACATTTCTGTGATGCTAAATTCAGCACACAAGAGGTGCACATGGATTATAGATTATGAGAGAAGTTTTAACTTTTAGACCATCTTGTTGAATTTTTAATCTCAATTTTACATAATTTCAAATCTCAAAATTTCCATGCCTGCTTATATTTTGATTTGTATCAGAAAGGAAAACATAATCTGATACGTTTCAATTATGTATTTATATTCGTATATGCTATACAGTATATGGTTAAATATATTTATAACATATCTCTAACACTAAATATTACTAAGTAATGAATATAACAGTTATGGAATCTAAGTAGCCAATCTTCCTTATTTATGTATTTATTTCAGTGAAACACTGGCTTAATTTCCTAGAATAAAATATAACAAAGTAAGAGAGAGCAAGAAAGCCCTATGTTTGCTACAGATTAGTTCTTCAGAATGTAAGTTCCTCTGAACATCTTAAGATACAGGTTGTTATAACCCTGAAGTTATTTAAAAACAAAAGCTTAGTGATTCTTCCTAAGTGCTCAGTATGTTGCAACACTGTGAGGTCATGTGGCTCTTATTCCTTTTCCTATGCTGTCCCTGCCAGATTCTCAACCCCGCCATTAAGGCTTGTTGCTGTTTGTAAGGTTTCCACTACATCTGGGACTGTGGCAAATTGCAGGTTTCCAGGGAGGGGAATGCGTCTACATTAGGGATCTCTTCAGCACTTCACCTAGACCTTGCTAATCCAGTCATACTCACTACCTTACGTCACATGGATACACATATCAACCTAGCTTTGTATATCTGCTTCCAGAAAGTACAAAGAACCTAATTGCATTTTTTAATCGTGCTCTCCAAAACAAATGAAAACTTACTACAATTGATTCTCATAAGGCCGATCTGTACTGTTCAGCGTACCCAAAAAGGAGAACAATACTTACTAAAAGCTATGATCAGTCAGGAGAGCCTGTCACTTAAACAAACTTTTAAATTGCTTTCTTCCTTTCTGTTTTGGCCTTCTAGAAATAATGACACAAGGCTGACTGTTCCCAAATGTCAAGATGACCATTCAGTTAGAAATTCATACTAAGCTCCTTTACCTTGCCCCACATGAACAGACATTTGGAGTTTCTTCTACTTTATCTCTTACCACACAGAATTGCTCAAACACCTTTCAAACATAAATACCTTCTGGGACAAGTTGAAACTAAAACAAAACACAAAGTCTACCCCCCATACAACATTAATAACATGTTCCTATCAGTAGATTCTTTTTTCCCATCCCCTTTCAAATCAATACCACAGTTTGCATTCATTTTACTTTCTTCTTTATATTTTTAGGTCATTTAACAACATTTTATGATTAACTTATGCAATTGATGACAAGGTATCTTCTCTATGGTTGTATTTTCAATTCAAAAACAAACACTTCGTAAGGGCTTACATTTTCCAGATACAGCACACAGCTATGACGCAGGAGATTCAAAGGGGAAAAAAAGTATCTGCCCTCAAGAAGCTTTCAGTTGTACTGGGAGAAGGATACTTACAAAGAAATAAATATGAAGTGTTTTAGGATGGAGAGAATTCCAAAGGGCAGAAGGAAAGAGGAAAAGGAAAGGTTTTATAAGGATGAGGTAACTGAGCTAAGCCTTGCAGGAAGTTAGGGATTTTAAGAGCCTAAAATGATGATAGAGCTCATTACAAGCATGGGTTGGGGGAGAAGGTGGACTGTGGGAGTCTCTGCAAAGGCGAAAAGATGGTAGATTACAGGAAGATGGCCTGTTAAGTTTAGAGATCACCTAATTCACATCAGGCCATGTTACCTAATTCAACAAGGCACTTCATTTTAGTACAATTTATAGCAAGTCAGTGATGTAAACATGCGCCAGGATTAAGGTTTACTTCATTTTAGAATGTTAACATTTGCTTCTACTAATGTCCCTTGATAGTTTCAATCAGGCTTCTTCTAATTCTTTTTATGGATCAACTTGGGCTTATCGGAACGCATTGTGAATGAATAAAAAAATCAATCCACAAACTCCATTGACAGCCATGCATTTCTAATTTGAAAATTACCCTCTAAGGCAAGACGTTCTTAACAAAAAGCTACTTTGTTAAATATATTTTGATAATTATTTCAAAGTATTTAGTTTCTTTTGAAGTCCTCTATGTTTTATATTTATTCACTTATTGAGAAGGGGTCCATGATTTTCAACACATTACAAAGAAGGTCCATGACATAAAAAAGCGAGTAATTTTTTCTCTAAGAGAAAAAAGCTGGGCCTCTCCCAATATGAATCTATTTTCCCAAAGTATCACTGAGGATTTGAAACCCCAGTTGACACTGGAAGAATCAAAGAGGGGAGATTTCAGCCTACATTCTCAGACTCCAAAGGGAGTGTACTCCTACAGAAGTGGTGCTTAAGTTATGCAAAATTAACTGCTAGCACTTTCATTCTTGGCAAGCTTTTTGACTAGGATCATTCAAAGGCCATCCACTTAGTGGGGAATCATGCCTTGGGCAAGCTGCATAGAGGCTACTCTCAGATGTTTTACTCTCTACTTTTCCCAGTTGTACAGATTGGCTTTGTAGAAAAGGTCATTCTGCCTACCATCCCTTCATGATACAGGAGAATGGTAATAATAAGAATTAACAATTCAGTTAAGACCACTTGTAGAACCTGTTGTGTGTTGTATTCATGTCCACATTTCTGAGCTGGTAAACTCACTGATCCATATGGTGCAGGAATTCTATCATTACCTGAACTAGGGAGTTACCCTTGGTGCCATGGCCAGACACTACTACCTCGAATACCCAGGCAGCTGGCTGCCTTAAAAAAAGGTATATGTCACAAAAGGGACTAAGTGAGAGTTTGTGGATGAACCAGTGTAAAGGCATCACCATTAGTAGAAATACACAACACAAATCCTACTGAGACTATGAAGAGGCATAAAGACAGGACATTCTTACTATCAAAGAGTTTACCAGCTATGTGTGGATAGGTACACACATTTAAAAATCACATTTATAAAATAAGGTTTCAATTAGTGTAAGTACAATGCAAAGAATGCATTAGTGCAGAGGAGCTATATAGTGAAAACAGAAGCTGTGAGTTGAGGTTAGCCAGAGAATATTTCCTAGGGAGATGGGTTTTATGCTTGCTTTGAGGAAGGTGACTGAATGGATTATTGAAGATGAGGGGCAGTGGTATTCCAGCTTCTGGGCTGGACTGAGGAGATTTGTTTGAACAATACAGGTAAGGAAAAATAAAAATGGGATTAGTGTGCAGAGTACAAGTTTTCCATTCTTAGAACTGTGGTTTCCATGGATTAGCCATATGGTCTCCATGGCATGACAGAATTCAATTCTACTCGTTCTCTAAGTATGTCAATTTTAATTTCTATAACATGAACAATTAAACAATTAGAATACTCATAGAATTCTTGATCATTTGATTTTAGTATTAAATACTGAGTGATCTCTACTATTCCTTTTTCCTATACTTTCCACGAATAATAACTACTTATATTTATAAATGGATTAAAGTTTATAAAATGTTTTTCTCATAAGAACCCTATGAAGACAGTAGTAAAAGTATTATTTTCCCTACGTTACAGATGAAGAAACTGAAGGTGAGAAAGGTTAAGTGATTTGTCCATGGTCACAAAGTTAGTAAATGTCAGAGGCAGGATTTGAACTCAGATTACCTAAAATAAACTTCTGTACCATAACTACAAAATTTTTTTCTGAATTCCTTTGATACCAAATGAAGAAGACTCACAAATTTAAAAATGTTTTTGTTCAGTCATTTCAGCCATGTCCAACTCTTTTGTGACCCCATTTGGGGTTTTCTTGTCAAAGATACTGGAATAGTTTGCCATTTCCTTTTCCAGCTCATTTTACAGATGAGAAAACTGAGGCAAACAGGGTTAAGGGTCACACGGGCCACATTTGAACTCAGGTCTGGCACTCTATGCTCTATACCACCTAGCTGCCCAAATATCAGAAGTAGTATAAAAATGAATAACTTAAAAGAATTCAAGGTATGTGTGCAAACAGAGAAATCCCATCTCTTTGGTCTTATTGGTCCTGCCATCTGATCATTCTATGCCATTCTATGATCAATGATGACAAGTTACTCAAAATATGACATATATATATATGTGTGTGTATGTGTGTGTGTGTGTAGAAAACCATGTGTGCATGTATTTGTGTATATATATATATGTAATATGTGTATCTATAAGATATATAAACATATACATATGTGTGTGTGTATATCTATATATATATACCCACACTCTGATTTCATTGGTATAGGAAACTCTCAGTGAGGAAATCCCTTTTACCAACAAAGATAGGCACCTGATCTGCATTTTAGAGTTTTAAAAAGTTGCCTGGGGGAATTGAGACTTTAAATGGACCAGGGAGTCATCTGTATAGTATGTGTCAGAGATCAAATTTGAACCTAAGGATTTCCAACCTCATATGTCAGCTCTCTATCCACCCAACTAAACTGCCTCATCACATTAAATACTGCTATTCATAACAAGGTAATTTTTATAATAAATTTTGTTGAGTGGATAAATGCTGTCACTGAGCCCAGAAAAAGTTAAATATGATCATATCCAAACAGGTGTGACCTAGGAGATATGTGAGTAAGGAATAAATTCTAGAGAACAAAACAGTAGGTTATAAGCTTTGAGAGGTAGAACCTACCTTTCCCTTATGTTTTATATACATAGCTGGGCTTAATGCAATTCCACGTACTTAGCAGATAATAACTTTCATTCATCTACTGAACAACAACCTATATACAATATTTATAACTTATGCCTATCATTGTAAAATAATATTAGATGTTTTGGAAAAATGCAAATAATGTTAAATGGCCCTTTGTTCTTAAGAAGGTTAAAATCTAGGGTAATGATGAAAACACACTTTTTAATTCTTTACAACTTGGGAACAGGATGGCATAAGGCAATGAAAAGGTTTTTATATTTATTTAGAATTAACATGAGCAAAGGTAGCATAAGAAAACCTGTGTCTAACATGGTGAGAGGCAGTGAAGAGACCCCAGAGCTAGAATTAAGATATCTGCATTATAGTATTCCATGTCAAAGGACTTTCAAAAATGATAATGAGAAAAATCTTTCCACAAAGTCCCACTCTGATTGCTTAGTAGTGTGCGGTGATCCTGGTTTCTTTCATCTATGCCAGAGCAAAGCTAAGTTTTGGAAGTTTCTACCACACTAGGAAATCTATGACTTCAGTGCTGCAAAGTTTGCTTTTTTCATGGGCTTATGCAGTTAATCATGGAGAGGCTCATCAGTAGGCTACATGCTTAATGATGAGTTTTTTGGCTATGGCAACCAATACAACAAAAAAAATCCAAAAGGACCCTCAGTCTCATGTGCCCAGCTTCTCCTTCTGCAATGAAGGTGGTAGAGTATCAGAAAGAAGGGCACAGGCTGCTAACAATAACAGAATTTTCAAATGGTCTGTAAACATTATCATATTTCTTGGTACTATAATAAATTTGAGGAATTTGCCCATGGACCAATGAATGAACAAACAATTAGAGGAGCAGAATTATATCAGTCTTTGACATTCTCACTATAAATGAAACTGGACAAGAGGTAGTTATGGAATAATGAAGAGATGGCAAATAAAGGAGGTGGCAGATGTGGTTTTATCATATATCCAAAGGCAAAAGAAACATCTTTCATGGGACACTTGGCCATCTTATGTTGTAGAGTTCATGACAAACATTTGTGAAAGGACCACTACGAAGACAAATGAAATTTAACACAGTATCTATTGCAGAGGACGAAGAAGAAAATAAATTCTATATAGACTGAGTCATATTCCTTAATATTTGGTTTCTTCAATGTAAAAGTGGGCATAAGTGAGGATAATGGGAAAATGTATTAGAAAACATTCAGGATTAAGAAATGAAAGAGTCTGTAGACTTAACCAAATATACAAATATCTCACACACACATATACAGATATAGATATACACACATACATCTTGGATACAGTGCTAGATAGAATTGGACTCAGGAACACCTGAGTTTAAATCCTGCGTTAGACACTTAATTGTTGCATGATGCTGTTCACGTAACTGCTACAAGCCTGTAAAATGGGGAAAATAATAGCACCTATCTTCTCAGGACTATCTGTGAAAGTCAAATGAAATAATATGTGTAAAGCACTTTGCAAACCTTAAAGTGCTATACAAACGTCACCTATTAGAATTATCGAATAGAGCTGTGAGCATGAATAGCTTTACAAAAACGAAATTCATTATACACTATTAGACAGGAAACAAACTCTTACTGATGTGGGTATCTCTGTACAGTTAGATCATCAACTGGTTAGAGAAAGGATGAAAATACCAAACAAGAAGAAAAGAAATGAGAATTTAAGAAAAGCCCACTTGACCTATGTAAACAAACTACTTTTCATCAAAAACTGGGGAATGGATAAAAGAACTTCTATCAAGACAGACCACCACCATTGTTTATAAAAGCTTGACCAAAGAGATCAAAAGGAGCCTAGAAATAGCTAGGGTGAGCAAAAAATTAGATTGTGTATCAAGTGGAGATACATAGTAGCCAAAGTAACAATGGTTTAGATTGCAGATTCATTTGTATCTTAGACAGAAAGGTGGGAAAAGGTTATGATCAATATAACCTCATAAAACAGCAAGAAGTAAGGTCTGAACAAAGGCCTAGTTAATCCAAATAAAGATAACATAAAAAGATCAGTCAATAAATTGATGAAAAACGGAAAAGATCTATCAGATTTCTTGAAAAAACTCCTTTCTCCATGATGGCCACAGTACTACCACATTTGATTTCTACTATCACAGTTGAAGACACGCTGCATGAAGAAGTAGAAATGGCATAAGAGGTTTTTAAGGCATAATTAAATCAGGTGAGAATACTGAATGCTTAGAAAATACCATGGAGCTATTACTGAAAAAAGAAAGTTAATGACAATATGCTAATAGCTATTAACATATGACTATTTTCCTCTCCTTACAAAATCTTTACGATAATCTATGTATATATCAAGGTAACAAAGGGAGGAGGAAAGCACAACCAAGTTTTTTCCAAACAGTACTGCATAACAGACCACATCTTTACAATGACACAAAACTGTATTCTCTACTTGCCTTTTGTATCTGTCCCCTAAAATACAGTACCCGATTCTAAATACATGAAATGAAAACCAAGGTATTGAAACAAGAATTACAACTTCCATCAAACGAGGTATCCATATAAGCTTACAAACATACTTATACTGAAAAACAATAAGGCCAAATAGTCTAAAAGAGTTCTCATTAAACCACAGAAACTCGAGGGAGTTTAGAAAATTCAATTCTAGTTTCATTGATTCAATCGCCAGTGTCCGAGACTATTGCACTGATTTGACAATCAATGTTCTGAAACCCCTGGTAGGTAATATTTTCTTACCTCTGAAACAGGTACAAAAGGACAAGATTTTTTTTTCATTTTTGTAGCAAATTTTTAAAATACTGCTTTAAATAGCACAAATTAATGTCAATGCCTTCTAGAAAAAACAGATAAACAAAACCTTGGTATCAAATTCAAAGAGTTTGTTAAAACTCAAAACATTTACTGCTATTAGTTATTTCTTTTTATAATAGGTCTCCTCAACTCTATCCAAAATCTGGCAAATTAAGAAAAATTTCATCCTGGTAAATTGATAAATGACAGTCACCTATAGCCAACATTTAAAAGTTTGAATAGCAACCAGCCCTGAAGTCAGGAGGACCTGAGTTCAAATACAACCTAGGTAAGTCACTTAACACTGACTGCCTCAAAAAAAAGTTGACAATAGTATCAACAACAATATGAAAAAGTCCTCCTGTGAACTGATGCAACCATTTTGGAGAGCAATCTGGAATTACGCCCAAAGAGTTATCAAACCGCCTATACCCTTTCAACCAGCAATACCACTACTAAGTCTGTTTCCCAAGACAATTAGGGAAGGAGGAAAACAACCTATATATATATTTCTAAAATATCTATAGCGGCTATCTTTGTGGTGGCAAAGAACTGGAAACTGTGTAGATGCCCCTCAACTGGGGAACAGCTGAATAAGTTGTGGTACATGATTGTGATAGAACACTACTGTGCTATAAGAAAAAGAGATGAGCTCAATTATCGTAGAAAACCATGAAAAGACTTGTCCAAAACAATGATGAGTGCAATAATCAGGACCAAGAGAATGTTGTAAAGAGTTAACAGCTATATTGCTTTAACAACAACTCTGAGTGACTAAGTCATTTTGACTATTATAAATACTCAAATTATCTAGAAAGGACAAATGAAGGAAAATGCTATCTGTCTCCAGAGAAAGAACTGATAAACAGAAGTATGTATAGAATGGTTTTACATAAATATGTGTGAGTATACATATTTGTGTCTAATGGTAGCCATCTCGGGGTGGGGGGAGAAAAATTATATAATATTTTAAAAGAATAGCAAATTGTACATAATATATTTACAGTTTCATGCACAATCATCTTTTTTTAATCCGACTATGTTATCGAAATGCTTGTTTTATTTCTTAAGTTCAAAATAAATAAATAAATTTTCAAAGTGTTCCAAAGTGTTTAGAGAAATACAAATCAAAGCAACTCTGTTCACAGACTGATGTTGAACAGACTGATGATCAATCCATTGGTCAATCAAATCCATAAGATTCAGCTATCTTGGCTAAAAAAGAAAATGGCAAATGTTGAAGGGATTGTGGAAAAGGGGGAACACCAGAAAGAGCTGTAAACTGATACATTCTGAAGAGCAATTTGAAACTGCTGCAAAAGTTACTTAACTGGGCAAACTGTTTAATCTTGTATTATCACTACTAGGCTGAACCCCCAAAGAGATCAAGGAAGAGAAAAAGGACTCCTGCATACAAATAGATAGTGGATCTCTTTGGAGTGGCAAAGAACTGGAAACTAAGAGGGTTCCTATCAATGGGGGAGTAGATTAAGAAACTATGGTATATAATGTTATGAAATATTATTTCACCAAAAGAAGTGATGAAAGGTTTTTAGAAAAACCAGAGAAGACTTGTATGAATTAATATAGCATGAACAAAGAGAAACATTTAAAATAACACTTTAAAAACAATAAAAAACCTGACTTTTCTTCAATTCAATGACCAACCACAATTTCAGAGGGTGAAGCATGTTACCGACCTCCTGAGGGAGTAACGATATACTCAACAAGATGCATACATTTTTGGACATGATGATTATGCTAATTTATTTTGCTTAACTATGAATATTTATTAGACAGGTTTTTCTTTTTTTAACTGGGGAGAGGGACAGAAAGAAATGTTTGTTGATTTAAAATGTGATAACTACTTAAATGAATATAATAATTTAAATCTTGGTTTTTTTCTATTTTTCCATGTATTCAGTACTACAAGATAGTTACTGACTACTACTAATTCTACTACTAAGATTCTGACAATCTTAAAAGCTAAATAACATTACTAAAAATGAAATCCATTATGCATTGACAAGGAAAAAACTTTTACATATGTGGGAATCTCTGTACAGTTAGATCAACTAATTAGAGTGAACAGCTAATGAGTTAATTAAATTAATGGTTCTAATCTGTAAGATTTTCATCTACTAGGCTCATTCAACATGTTAAAACAAATTGTTTTTATAATATTATTTAACTTTGGGGGAAGGGACTAGACCTGTTATTTCATTATAATTAGGAATTCCCAATGAAGAAACTATGTCTACTAATGATGATTGGGAACTGTATCAGGAGCTCTGGGAGGTTAAATTAACTTTCCCAGGACCACAGAACCAGTTTGTGTTAGAAGTGGGGCTGAAATACAGGTCTTTCTGACTATGAGGCCATATCTCTGTCCATGTACATTTTAGTAAGGGCCAACAATGAACCAAATTCCACAGGCTCCTTCTGGGAAGGGAGGCTTTATTTTCTTAAATGTTCTAGGCATTTTATGATTTGCCTTATGAGGTTACTTTTCTAGGAGTCAACAAATTAAATGCCCCTTGTCACCAGGAAGAATAAACTTTTAGAGTTGTATACCCAAAGAGAAAGGCTATTACAAACTTGTTTTGATGTAATCACTCAAATTTAATGCTTGGCACAAGTATCTTACCCCACAGGAAAGTAGGGGGAAGGTGGTAAGAAGGGGGGGATGTGAGAAGGGAGGGCAGATTGGGGGAGGAGGTAATCAAAAGCAAAGATTTTTGAAAAGGGACAGGGTCAAGGGAGGAAATTGAATAAAGGGGGACAGGATAGGAGGGAGCAAAAGATAGTCTTTTACAACATGATTACTATGGAAGGGTTTTGCATAATGATACATATGTGACCTATGTTGAACTGCTTCCCTTCTTAGGGAGGGTGGGTGGGGAGGGACGAGGGGAGAGAATTTGGAACTCAAAGTTTTAAAAGCAGATGTTCAAAAAAGTTGCTTTTGCATGCCACTGGGAAATAGGGTATACAGGCAATGGGGCATAGAAATCTACCTTGCCCTACAAGAAAGTAAGGGAAAAGGGATGGGGGGAGTGGGGTGACAGAAGGGAGGGCTGACTGGGGAACGGGGAAATCAGAATATATGCCATCTTGGAGTGGGGGAGGATAGAAATGGGGAGAAAATTTGTAATTCAAAATCTTGTGGAAATCAATGCTGAAAACTAAAAATATTAAATAAAGTTAACAAAAGAAAAAAAGAATGCATTATTTGACAAATATTTAATATTAAAAAATTAGAAATTATTTTTCTGTGCTTGTAATTTAAGAACAACTTAGGTGTCCAACTTAAGAATTATTGTGAAACATTATACTTCCAAAGTGAAGCAAAAGCATGCCTAAAAGAGAGATGCACCTTGCATTAATGTAATTTTTCCTCTGCTGATCCTGAATACTTAATTGGCAGGTACAGGATATAGAAGCAAACAGCTCCTGAGATAGTTTATATTATCAGATCTATGTAATTAAAGCTACAATATCCTGATTACAGGAAATAATATTAATATGCTTTCAAGGTGGATTCGGTCCAGAAACTAAGTTGGCAAGATTTGGGTAAGGACTGCAACTTGAGGAATGTGGAGAATGATTATAACTAGTCACCGTTTGGGTGGGAAAATGTCAAAAATAAGAACTGATCAAAAAAAAAGTACAACAGGCTCCAAGTTTACAAAATGGGAATGTGATTGCTGTCAGGATCAAATGAGATGAGAGAGATTAAACTCCTTTTGTAAAGTGTTTCTTATACACAGGGTATCCCTAAAGTCTTATCAAAGTTTTAAGCTTTTAAAGCCTTGTGTAAGTTATTTTCACTGTAGAGTATAGAATAATGAAAACCAGACTTTAAGGAGTTCCATCTAAATTGCTATCGTTTACAAAAATGGAATAATAATAATAATAAAAAGCAATATAAAATGAATGTTTACTACTTCTTGTTTTTGAAATATAAATGCATAAACAATGCCAACTGCATGCTCAAATTACTGAATCTTAATTTCTAAAAAAGAAATAAAAATTAATATCATTTATATATATGCACTGTGGAAGTACAGAAAAACTAATAGTTGCAAGAGATTCTGCAGAGGCAGGATGGATAAGAATTGGCCAATAATTGGATAAATACGGTGAGAAATGTGAAGAACAGGATGATTCTTGTTTGCAAACCTAAGGAGATAGACAGAAAATGGTATCTTCAACAGAAATAGAAAATTAAAATGGTATCTTCAACAGAAATAGAAAATTTTGGAAGAGGGGTAAGTTTTGGCAGGAAACCACACAGTTGTAAACCACAAATCAATGTTCACTTGCATTTCACATTTACATAGTCAATACTTATATATGTAATTAGCATGGGACGCATATGGGCAGGAATAATGCATCTAGGAAAGGGAGACAATCCTTGATACATTTGTATATAGATCTTTTTTTAAAAATAAATTAGGTCAATTTAGAAATACATCATGTAATACATATATGTTTGTCATCTAAGGACATCAAACAAATATCAAGTCTCTATGAAAAGGATACTTTCGGGAAAATCACTGATTATATAAGCTAAACAAAATTAGCATGTCATATTGAATGGAGATCTGGACTTGGAAGACAGGAAATCTTAGATTTATGACCCACCTCTGTGAGATCTCAGGCAAGTTAACCTCCCACTCCTTAGGGAATTCTTCAAGATTGTAAACTACAAATCAGATGCCAATCTATATTCATAGTTGGAGTATCCTCAATGAGAATTCTCTACACAATGAAATTATAGTTCCAGTCTATTCCCATTCCATAGAAACTAAGGCTTTTAGACACTGAAAACAATACATACACACACACACACACGTGTATACACACACACACACACACACACACATATATATATATACACATACACATATATATATACACACACACACATACACACACACATATATATACACACACATATATATACACACATACACACACATATATATATACATATATATATATATAACAAAAATTACGGAAGCTCTTTGTAGCTGCTTAAGAATAATAGAAATTATTACTCTTGGATATTCAAGGCACACACAGGCATGTAATGAAGTATGTCCTGATTGTGGTCTTCCTTACTCTGTTTCCATATTCCCAACACATAATAATTCATCTTGGAAAATAAATTTATCATTTTTGTTCACTTTTTATATATTATAGCTATGAATGAAACAAATGAAATGCTGTGAAAAGTTCCAAAAAATACTCTACAGAGAGTAAGAGTCACTAAGGCTAAAGACCAGACAGAGAGTAATGCCTATGGTAGTACTTTTAAAAAGTCAGCCGCTTCGAGGGAAAATGGTGGCGGGGGAGGGGTGGGGGATGGGGGGTGGGGGCTGAATTAGTTCTCTGAAATATATATGTTAAATTTAAAAGACATTACTGTTTTAATCAAAGCACAGAAACTTACAACAAATTATTAGCCTTTTGCTACAGAAGGGTAAACGTCAGTCTAATTAAAATTAATTATGCTTTCTTATCACTGACAAATCCATTTTCAGCTTTTAACTGTGACAATACATCATTTAATGTTGAGAAAATCTTTTCTCCCAAGTGATGTTAGATAATAATAATAATTCCCATTTCTGAAGCACTAATAAGATTTATTTTAAAAATTATTTTATTCTGAACACTTTAAAATGTTCATATTCACAACAAAATACAAAAGAGGGCTATAATATGAAACCATAAATCTCCAATTCACGCCACTTACTTTTAGAATTCCCATAGTAAATTCTACACTGCTTCCATAACTGTTCTGCTAGTCTGTGCTTCCCTTTGAACTCTCTTCTGTTTTAAAAAAATATTATAATGACTTTTTAAAAATTATTACTATTGTTAAACCCATTTCACTCCCCTATCACACTCCTCAATTAGGAACAAATTTTAAAAGTAACTTGTTAACAAATAAGCATAGCGAAAAGAATCTACATAGCATCTATGTCTAAAAATGTACATTTCTGTGCACCATAAGTCCATCATCTTTCAAGAGGTGGGTAACATAATTCATCATGGTTCTTCATAATGTGTTGATTACTGTACTGAATACAGTTAAGTGTTTCAAAGTTGTTTTTCTTTACAATGTTGTTGACCATGTATAAATTATCCACCTGTTTCTGTTCAATTTGCTTTGCCTAGGATTCTCTGAAATCATCCCTTTTGTAATTTCTTTTTTTAAAGGCTTTTTATTTACTTTTTTTGAGGTGGCAAAGGCAGGGCAATTGGGATTAAGTGACTTGCCCAAGGTCACACAGCTAGTAAGTGTGTCAAGTGTCTGAGGCCGGATTTGAACTCAGGTCCTCCTAACTCTGTGCCACCTAGCCACCCCACTTTTGTAATTTCTTAATATGAAATAACATTTCATTACATTCATATATCACAATTTGTTCAGCCATTTCCCAAGTGATAGACATCCTCTCACATTATAGTTCTTTCTATTTTTTCCTCTTCAGAATCAGGTTTTTCCCCCATGTGACTATATTCCTTCCTTGCTATCATTCTTCTTTTAGCTGCCTGTTTTCCTGTTGAGTTTTATATATTTTTACCCCAAATTATGTATGTGTTTAACTCTCATTTGTCCATTTCAGATAACAGTGAGAGTCATCTGATGCTTCCTTCTCCACATTCCTTCCTATATGTTTGTAGGAATACATTTAGGCTAAGTTGTAAGTTGTAAGTGCTCAGTTGGTTGGTTGTAAGCCTATCATTTTTGCCTAGTGAAGCGAGATCTCTTCTTTTTTAGTGGAAATTGCTGGGTATTGTGTGGTCCTAAGTAGCTACTTGGTACTTGAAGTCTTTTTTTTTTCCTTCTGAATGCCTGCAGTTATTTTTTTCTTTTACATGGAAGTTCTAGACCTTGGCTATCTCAATCCTGGAACTCTTCCTTTTAGGATTTCTTTCACGGGCTGATTCTACTAATTCTATTTTTACTCTGCCCTTTGATTTTAATAGATCTGGGCAGTTCTAATTTATGATTTTCTAAAATACAATGTCTAAAGTTTCTTTTTTTAATAGTTGTTTTCAGGAGTCTAATGACTTTTCAATTATCTCTCCCTGACCTGTTTTCCAGTTCAGTTGTTTTTGATATCTTGCATTTTTTTCTATTTTTTAAACTTTTGATTTTGTTCTAATAATATCTCTTCGTGACTCACTGATTCATTAACAACTTTCTCATCTATTCTAGTTTTTAGGGAGTTATTGCCTTTTCTTCTAAGATATTAATTCTCCTTCCTTCAGACTTTTTATTTATTTATCTCTTGCTTCATTTTTTCTAAGTATTCATGTAGTCCTTTTGGAAAAATCAATTTTTTCCTTTAAGTCTGTGGTTGTATTTGATATGGCATTACTATTTTTTTCTAGGCTTGATTTTTGGCCTTCTCTAGATTTATATTAATTTTTCATCTTGGTCAGTGTCTTCTTAAGTTCAGTGATCTCTCCAGCTTTGATTTAAGACTTCATAACAGGCTGGGCTCAGCACCCTGATATTCTTTTGGGTATTGAGCCCTGCTTGTTCTTACCACAGATCACCTGGGTTCCTGTACTAACTTCCACCTCCTAGAGTCAGGCCCCTTGGATTTTTGAAGTTCAGAGTGCTAGGGATCTCAAAGTCCCTGGGCTGTTCTGATCTGAGTGGTGCCATGATGCACTGATTGCTGTTAGTACCCATAGCTTTTGAGTTCCCTGATGTGGATTTCTCACCACTTTAAGTCCTTCTTGGGGGAACCTCTTCACTCTTGCTGCTTCTGGACAGGCTATATCTGTCTCTGGTCTGCCTCTAGTCATGCCGGGAAGCTACTCTTTCATTGGCCTGCCCTAGTGTGGGCTTTCCTGATGACCCCTGTTCATTTTCCTCACAGGCTTCTGGCAGACTTTTGGTGCAGTTTCTACTTGGAAGAAATCACTTACTATAGTTTCTCACTGACTCCTTGATCATTATTAGGTCTGGTGAGAACTTTAGGGTTTTTTTCTGGAACAGATGTGTATGTAGGTGTACTTCCTCTGTTCAGGCAGTCATCTTGGCTGAAAAGTTCTGACATCTCAGATTTACAGTCTATCTATCCCTCAAAACAGCACTCTGAGGTTGATAGTAAAAATGTTCTTACTCTCACTTTTATATAAGAAAAAGTAAACAGAGGCACAGACACGAAGTGACAAGGTCAAACAGCTAGTAAATGTTATAGCTACGGCTCATATCCATTTAACACTAATGTAAGTGATCCATAGACACACTATCAAATATTTTGGAAGAGGCACTCTCAATTTAAAAATACAAACTACTCTATTCAAAAATCATGATTCTACAGAAATGTAATTTTATTTGTCAAAAGAGGCTTAATTTGCTGTATGGCAAGAGAACATGATTCCAGGCTATTCACTGGCCATTGGCCATTATCATTTCATCAGTAGTTATAGGACCTAATATGGAGTGAGTGTAAAGAGACTCCTAGAAATTATGGTCCCTACTGCCCAAATGATGGCAGTTGATGAGAAAGGTCTTCAGCGATACAAATGTGTGTGCCACGGCCACAGCCCCTAGGTAAGATTGTCAAGATCATGAAATTATTTTTCTCTCATCTCCCAAATCTCTTCCTGTCCCTCTCTAGATATGGAGGTGGCCATTAAAGGAAACAAAGCTACAGGGTGTCCCTAAACGCTGGACACATGGGAAAATTGATGGCAATGTGAAGTTACTGCATTGAGTTCAAGTGAATCTTGCAAAGTGCATCAAACTTTGCATCATAAATGATGGAAATCATATTGAAGATGCTATTTGTTAATATTCCAATTAAATAAAATGTGGTTGAAAATTTCATTCATTTCATGTCTTGAAAGTATGCATTTTTGCCTATGTGTCCAGATTTTAGAGAACACCCTATATGGATGAGAATATAGACTAGAAGAGGTTCTTCTCCAGATGTGACTTGTACTAGATGGCCTCTGAGGTCCAATAAAACTTGGAGATTCTGTGTTGTGTCTTCTTTCTACTCCAAGGTAGGTCCAAAGATAGGGCAGGCCCAAAAAGAAAGCTGAACTCTGCTCCATGGGACCTTTTCGCTGAATTCTTTTTCAGTCATGTCCAACTCTTTGTGACCCCATTTAGGGTTTTCTAGACAGAGACATTGAATTTACCATTTCCTGCTCCAGCTCCTTTTACAGATGAGGAAGCTGAGGGAAAGAAGGTTAAGTGACTTGCCCAGGGTCACAGAGTGTCTGAGGCTCAATCTGAACTCGTGAAGATGAGTCTTCTGACTCCAGGCTCAGCGCTCTATTTAATGTGCCACCTAGCTGCCCCCATGGGACTTTAGGGTCTCTCAGTTTGGAACTAAACTAGATTTCGGGCCCTCAGCTCTGAATTAGAAACCACAAAATTGAGGGGTGGGGGAGGGCACAGTCAATGAGGATGAATTAGAAAGTACTGTGGACTGTGAATCAGGAGCTTTCTCAGTGGGGGTAGGGGTGGGAGTAAAGGAATGTGATAGGAAGAGAAAGTGAGTCATTTGAAAAAAATAATAGTAAAAAAAAAAAAAGATTGCAAAAAACTAGCTATGTGGAAAAGCAAATCAATTGACCTCTCTGGTCTTCAATTCCCTCATTTCCAAAACAAGACAGTTAGACTAGATAATCTCTAAGATCCTTTTTATTTCTAGAATTACGTGGCTTATCGTGATAACTAAATACTTATGAATTATTCTATAAATACTTAAAGGTGTGTGATACAGTAGAAAGTATACTGGGTTAAGGGTTTTTTTTTTACTTAAATCTAGATGAACTTTGGCAAGCCAGTTTATTTTTGGACTCAGTTTTCTTATATTTACAATTAGAAGGATTGGTGGGTAATTTCTAAGATTTTTTTTTAGCATGAAATCTTGCAGTCCTACTAAATTCTACCTTTAAATCCCCATGTAGTTCAGGCAAGCCACAATAATATATATTTCTTTGAAAACAAAGTAGACACATTACAAACATGTTTGGGTTTTCACTTGTCTGGAAAGAATTAGCTGATCTTAAAGCAACTTCAAAGTTTTGAGTGTGGTTTTCATCTGTTGGAGATAGCATAATAAAAATCCAACTTTCTTACAAGGCTATGTTTGGCTGTGTACTCTTTGCTCAACAGAAATAATTATCCATTTGGAAAACATAATTTATATCTACATTGTGGAGGATTTTAAGTTTTACACTTCCATTAGCTTTCTAATATGCCTACGACCCTACATAGTCAAATACTTGCATGAATAGAGTTATCATGACTCTACCCAGTTACATAAAGTAAGAAAGAAGAATTTTACTTTTAGGTTGGGAAAAAATAGTCAGTGAAAAGGTATTAAATTTGACAACAATCTATATTCACTTTTCAATTATCTGTGCCAATTAAGGAGAATACAGTCAGGGATTATCTACCCAGGGAGTAGGGAATTCTTCTGAGAAAAGCAAGGTGACATCCTGAGCAACTAGGAGGTCATTCTTCTGCAGAAATGGTTGGGCTAGAAGTTCATTGTTCAATGCCTAACAGCTCATCTAAGTAGAATGGAATGTTGTGAGAAACAAATGAAATAAGGCATATAAAGTGCTATGTCAGTGTCAGATACTATTATTACTATTGCTATCATTGTTAGTGGAATCAAAAGTAATAAACCATTCAGCCGAAGTTTTTTTTTCCCTACAACTAAGCTTAATACGTATTTTAATTAAAGTTGCAAAGATAAATCAAAGAAGGAGCCCTACAGGCCAATATCATTAATGAATATCCATTCAAAATTTTAAAATAAAATCCTATAAAATGAACTACATCAATTTATCCGAGAAATCATTCATTATGTCCCAGCTGGATTTATTCAAGGGTTGCAAGGATGGTCACATTAGGGAAACAATCAACGTTAACTAATCATACCAAAAACAACAATCTATACAACCTTATATTATCTCAATAGATGCATAAAAAGCCTCTAGCAAAGTACAAAGTTCACATGTATATTTTTAAAAGTATCTTGCATTAGGAAAATAGGGGGATCTTTTTTGATACCATAAATAATATCTACCTAAAGTCAAAAGCAATCAACATATGCAATGGGGATATGTCAGTAGTTTCCCCACAAATAATAGGAGTAAAGCAGGTATGCTTACACTCCCCTCAGTTATATGCTATAGCTCTGGAAATTCTGGCAATAGCAGTAAGACAAGAAAGAAATTAAAGAGGCAGAGATAGCCAAAGTGAACATAAAATTATCCCTATTTGTTTATGATATGATAGTTTACTTAGAAAATCCTAAGGAAGCAGCAAAGATATTGACAAAATTAATAGCTACAACAAGGTCTCAGGCTGCAAAATAAGGACAGAAATCAATAGCATTTCTGTATTATAATAAAAATCAAATCCAAGAGGCAATAATGTAAAAGGAAATCCCACTGAAAATAACTACAGAATGTATAATATATTTGGGGTTCAATCTACTACAGATCACAAAATGCTAGTATAGATTCATTTAAAAAACTACTTAAAACATAAAGAATAACCCAAACAGTTGGAGAATTATTTGGTGCTCATGGCTGGGTTATGCCAATATAATAAAAAAAATCAAAATACTACAAAAGTCATGTAGTTGTAATGCTATATTAAGATCAAGTATGTTGGTGAAGGCTCTGTCCAGCACATTCTTCTCTTTTCTTCTCCCTCTATATAATTTTGCTTGATCATCTCAACCACTTCCACGGATTTAATTATCACTTCTACGTTGATGACTCTCAGACCTACTTCTCTAGCCCTCACCTCCAGACTTGCGTCTCCAAATGCCTATTAGGCATCCCAAACTGGCACCCATTGGAGCAGTGGCCAAAGGACTAGACCTGAAGTCAGGAAGATATGAGTTCAAATCCAGCTTTAGAAACTAGCTGTGTGACCCTAAATAAGTCATTTAACCTCTCTCTGCCTCAGTTTCTTTCTCTGTAAAATGGTGATAATAATAGCACCTACCTCCCAGGACTGCTCATGTGGATAAAATGAGATAATATTTGTAAAGGACTTTGCAAACCTTAAAGTATTAAACGCTAGCTATAATAACAGTAATTACTGATACTGAACTCATTATCTTTCCCCCGTCCCCTCCCCTCTTCCCAAACTTCCTTATTACTGTTGAGGTCACCACTATTCGGGCTTACAAACAATTTGTCAACTTTGGCTCTTCACTCTCTAACCCTCCTTCAACCCCAATATCTAATCTCTTGCCAAGTCCTATCAATTTTACCTTTGTGACATCTTCAGCATACACTCTCTTTTCTCCTTTGACACTGCCACCACCCTGGTGATACAGGTCCTCATCACCTCATGCCTAGACAATTACAATACCCCTTTGTTGATCTCCCTGCCTTAACTCTCTCCCCACTATGATTCATCATCCACTTGGCTGCCAAAGTGATACTCCTAAATTGAGAATCTGACCATGTCACTTCCTTATCCGATAAGATCTAGTGGCTCCCTATCACCTCCAACATCACAAGTATAATTCTGTTTGGCATTCAAGACCCTTGACAACCTGGCCCCTCTTATATTTCCAGCCTTCTTACATCTCTTCTTCCCTACTTTCGCATGTACTCTGTAATCCAGCGACAGTGGCTTCCTTGCTATTTCCTGAACAAGATATTCCATGACCTAACTCCAAGTATTTTCACTGTCTTCACTAAGAAGTCATTCCCAACCTCCTTTAATGTTAGTATTTTCCCTCTGTTGAATTATCACCAATTGATCCTGTATATCTTGTTTGTGCATAGCTATTTTCCTTTCTCTACCATTACAACTGTGAAATCCTTGAGAGGTATATAGCCCAAAGATGGTCACAGATAAAAACAAAATTGCCATATATACCAAAATATTTAATAACAGCACTTTTGTGTCAACAAAAAACCAGAAGAAAAGTAGATTCCTCTTGATTGGGGAGTGGCTGAGCAAACTGGAATACATAAATGTAAGGGAGTATTATTGTCCTGTAAAAAACTACAAACATGCTGAATATAGAGAAGCATGGAAAGATTTATGTGAACTGATACAGCATGAAATACAATGCAAATGGAACAGACATAAAGGAACTGAAATGCTGCAAAATTATAAAGAACAAAAATTTTAAAGAATAAGCATGGTCCCAACTAAAAGATATAAGAAGAAATCCCTTATTTCTTTCCATAGGTGTGAGGTCCATGGCTGTGGGACATCAGAGATACTTTCTAAATTTTTCTGATGGATTGACTGGTTTTGCTGATATTTTTTCTTTTTCATTTTTTCATAAACTCTTTTTTTGGTCATATGAAATGGTTCTCTGAAAAGGAGTAGCAGGAGGGTGATGGGGGAAGCAAGTCATACAAAAACAATCAATAAAATTTATTTTAAAAATAACTTTGAATATGAGTTCTTCAATTTTTACTATCTATAAAAAGCTAAATACTCCCATGTCAGATGTAAGTATATATTATCAAAAAGCAACATAGGACTTTGACAATAACTATATAAGTTCAAATGAAGACTCTTCATAAAACCATTTATTGAATAAAAAGTGTCACCTGACTCTTGCACCTTTACCAGAGCTAGGAGTCCTTGACACAGCCCAAAGAGACATCCAGAGGTGGTAATTTTTGCAAAGCATTAAATTGGTCAGTCTATCAACACCCAGAAAAATTTCACTAATAGAAAAAATGCAGTTACTTTTACATATTTTGACAACCTGAATCCTACAATAATTCTATTAAGATTTCTTATTTTAAAATTTTTTATTATAAACATAATGACCATAAACAACCTTTGACACTCCCTCTGTGACCTTGGGAAAGTCTCTTTGGCTTCCTATGCCTCATTTTCCTCATCTATTAAATGGGGGTAGGGTTAGACTAGATAGCCTCTAAGTTCCCTTATAGCTCTACAGCTATGATTCTATGAAATACAAATGATAAAAAAGGCATCCATAAAGGTAATAAAATATTATATAAACTCAAAGCACTTAGGAGCAAATGAATTGAACAAAATTTATTTGTTTTTATGTTCCTTCCCCAAATCATCTGAAATCCATTAACTGTGGCTTTATCATCTCTATTTAAAATATAGGGACTAGACAGAAACTGGACTTGTGATGTCATTAGGATAGGAAAGGTTTAGATGAGGAAACTACCTCCCTCTCAATGTAGATTTGCACCTCCTTTGGAATTTAAAATTTTAGAAATGATTAGTATATCATCATTCCCTGCTTCAAGACATGCTTTCTGCAGAATCAACAATATATTCGTGTTCTTCTTTCCCTGAAAACCTGTCAAAACTGAATTCATTATGTTGTGCTATTTTTGTCATTCTAG
Source organism: Trichosurus vulpecula (assembly GCF_011100635.1). Classification (NCBI taxonomy): domain Eukaryota; kingdom Metazoa; phylum Chordata; class Mammalia; order Diprotodontia; family Phalangeridae; genus Trichosurus; species Trichosurus vulpecula. The sequence continues at coordinate 287,962,170 of NC_050576.1, read as the reverse complement.
AAAGTTTAAGATGGTAACTTGAAACTGTCTTCATTTATAGTCCTCTAATTTGAGCATCATTATACCTCTCGTTATTACAGTTCTGTTTCCTCCTTCAAAAATTGATTATGTCCCTTGACAACTGTCCAAATTCTGGATTATCCAGGAAAGACCTTGGATGAGAGTAAAAGCCACAGAACAGGTTTGTGTGTGGAATACCAAGGCTAAACCTGGTCATTACAAACCTAGAACTTGGGTTCTGGGCCACAAGTTAGGTAATTAATTTATATAGTGTGTCTATTCAGGTCAACAATCTTCTTAAGATTAATAACTCAAACTTCACTTTTAAACAAACAGCTGGTAAAGGATCAAAAGAGTTTCAAAAATGATTTCTCCAAATCTACGCTAGAATGGCATTGACATTCACAGGGTCATTATCCTTAATCAGCCTCTTGGAGTTCAGGGGGTCATAGTGTTGTCCCCTTATAAATGAATAAATTTAGCAAGTTAGAACTAGAAAGACTATTCAAGATAATCTTTTCCAACTCCTTCAGTGTGTCAGAGGTGAAATCTGAACCTGTCTTCTTGGATTCTAGGACAACTCTATATCCATTAGCTCACACTGCTCTAAATCTACTGAAAAGAGGAATTATAAAATCAGTAAGATTTTCCTTATTGTCAAAATGGTTCAGAATGGATTCCAAATTGGTTGAATGCCCAGACCTCAATAGTAGAGACTAATACATTGATGTTAACTTAAAGAAGTCTCTAGTGAAGTGCCCCTGGGTTATATTCATGGACTTGTGATGACCAGAGTTTACATCAATAACTTAGATTGAGGCAATATGGTACAACAGATAGAAAGCCCTGTGGAGTCAGAAATACCTGGGTTCAAACCCTGACTCTGACACATATTAGATCTATTACCAAGGGCAAGATATTCAAATTCTCAGTGCAATTTCCTGAGATGATAGATTACAGACAAATTACCAATCTGCAGAGATGGGAGGGATTTTCCATATTTTATAGTTATGACATCATAGGTTAGGACCATAATCTTGGATGAAGGGATGGATGTCATGCTTAGCCAATCTTCAGATGGCCAGACTTAATAGAGATAGCAACTAATTGGACAAATAGAGTAAGAAAGCAAACCCGCAGCAACACTAACAAAATAGGCTAGAATGAACGGGTCTATTCTAGTAATATAAAAGTTAATTAGGTAAAATGTAAAATCTGACTCTTGAATTTTAAAAAAAAATCATTGCCTAAATAAAGAGGAAATCATAGATGGATAAAAATTTGTGTAAAATAAGTATGAGGAGGAGAAGGGATTACACAACTTCAAGTTCAAGATGAGTTGCTGGTGTTGTTAATATTGTTATTGTTGTAGTCATTCATCTTTCATTCTCGAAGAGGATCAATGAAATCATGAAGATGATGTCTTGACTTGTATGTGAGTCAGATTTAAGTGAGGCACAGCTACACAAAGTCACCAGTCTCACTCTCTCTTCTAGAGTCATCTAAATCCAGTGGTAAGGCAAAAGTCAAGACGATTGGAGATGGCCTAGGATGCAATGAATTGCTTTCTAAATTAAGGTCTTTCTCAGGCTTCAGTTGGTCGGAGGCAATACCCATTCACAGTGACTGAGATCTGGGTGATAGTTGGACAGACAATCCAAGAGACCAACATTTCCTTAGGCTGCATCAACAGAAAAGTATAATGCCCAGAAAGTAACAAGTGGGGAAGGGATGTTAGTGATAGTCCCACTATAATCTTTCCTGGTAAACAGATATCTGCAATCTTATGTCCAATTGTAGGCAATATTCTTCTAAAAGAGACCCTGATCTCCTGAAAAGGTAACTGTCTCTCCTAACCTACTATATCAGGGAGAGCCCCAGTTATGCTTCCTTTCCCTACCAACTCTCCAATCACCTCTTTCACTGCCTCTCCAGCTGCCTTCCCATACTAGAGAAAACCTTGCCCTGTTATTCCATTTTCTGGATTAATCACTGTCTAAGAAAGACCACTATTTCATAAAAAGCCCAAACTGTGCTTCGTTTCACTCCCAAGTTGCCAGACATCTCCTTATCAGTGAACTTTGCCCCCTCCTGAATACCCTTCTGTTTCCCTCCACGATTCCTCATATATGGAATCATGAACCATGATCATGTTGACTTTACCAATGTTCCTGGATAGGGTGTGTCAATTTATTCTTTTATGTCCCATTCATCATCTCTGCAAATTTCTGAACCAAGGAGCTAAAAACTCTTGACCACTGCTGTTCTTGGTGTGTAGTCTCTCCTCCATTAGAATGAAAGTTTCTTCAGAGTAGGGACTATCTTTCCTTTTTGTATTTTGAGGTAAAAAACTTAGCACAGTGTTTGGTACATAATAAAAGTTTAATAAATGCAGTTATAATCACATATTTTTCTAAGTTTTTATTGTAGCTTTATACTAATTTTGGACTTGTGCTTGTCATGTCCAGTATGTACCAATTATTTTTTTCAGATAAAGTATTCATGATAAATGGGTGTGAGGCTTCCATCTAATCTATAAGCATTTTGCCTCTCGTTTCATCATTCACAATGTTAATTTTACTATTCAATTCTCACTATTCTCACCAAATCTCAACTTTGCATTGAAGTCATTAAGTATCCAAATATGCATTAATTTATTTTAGACATACTTAATCCTGTATTTTTTTTTGTTTTAGGTAGAATTTATATATTTATCTTCTGTAACAGAATACTTGGCACGTAGTAGACATTTTAAGAAATTCTTGCTCAATTATTGAATGAATAGAATTTTGGGGAAATTTCAGATTCAATATCCAAGGTATCCCTAAGCAAAGGACAGGCACATAATAAGTGAAATAAAAGAAAGTATCACGATTTCTTCAAGGGCTCAGGCCCTTATAAAATGACTAGGGTTCACAGGCAGACAATCCTAACACCACCCTGGGACACAAGACAGACAAATACAGCCACTAGAATTGATTGACAGGGCAACAATCTTACCAGAAAAACTGACATAAAGAAGATAAAATAGCAAAATTATACTGATGTTAATCTAGAGGGCTCCAGATAGTCTCTTTGCTGAATGTTAGAACTGGCCCTTGGGACAGGGAGCCAAGCAAATCATTATGTTTATTTTTTCAAGAAAATAACTTTTAACAACCTGCAAAACAGGAACATCAGGTCATATAGTTAAATATGGTTTATTGTGATATTAAAAATTATAGTAAAATTATTAGAAGTTGAGGGTATTTTGCAAAATTTAAGGTACTCTACTAAGGATAATGGGGCTTTGCTTTGTGCAGACAGATCACCTACCAAGGAGTGACCCACATGGAAGATGCCATGAACTTCCTTCTAGGAGAAAACATTCTGTGCTCCCCTTTCACAGGAAGGGGAATAGCCTTTACCCATTAGTTACATTCTGCATGTACTAGGGGAAGGGTGTTGTATGTTTATTCGTGCTCTGTCTTTGAAGTAAATATTCTTTGTAAAAGTTAATTTGACTGCTAAGTAAAGTGGATCTGGGTTGCAGAGAACCCCTAAAATTGAGGGAATACAATCAGTGGGAGCTGAAGCCAATGGCAGAGTGATCAGACACTTCTCCCCACCAATGTAACATGTGTGGCTTCAGGAAGTAGAGGTCAGGATAAGCTTGTTACATGGGTCATTCAGTGTTCCATGTCCCCATGGAAGGTATCCTCATCTAATTCAATCCTTTTCTAATCTGTACATACAATTTTTGATCTAGACCTTCCTCTTGATTTCAGTTTTAATTATTTTATTTGTATAAAGTAACACAGACTTTGTCCTTGTATTATTTCTCAGAGATGAGAAACTCAACGGACATAAAAGCAGCTATTTAAGGGCAAGAAGGCAGATTGCTATAATGGACTGAGTGCCAAAGTTGGAGTCAGGGAGATCTGAGTTAAACAGAATCCTGCTTGACACACACTAGCGCTGTGACCCTGGAGCGGCAGCTAAAGCTTTCCGGGCTCATCTGTAAAATGGGGCATGTACTTCATACGGTTATGGTGGGGATCAAAAGTGAAAGTGTATTTAAAACATTTTGCAAATCTTAAAATGCTACATGAGTGTGAATTATTCCTTTACTCTCATATTTTTATAGAGTTCTGATTATAATGCCATTTATGTAGCTCGATGAGGTTAGCAAAGCACTTTCACATTATGTTTTCTTTGAGTCTCACAACTTAATGAAGCCGGCACTATTATTATTGCCATTTTACTGATGAGAACAACTAAGGCTTAGAGAGGTTAGGGAACTTATCCAGAGTCACATCACTAATAAGATTTTAAAGTAGGATTTTAACTAAGATTTTCCTGACTTCAACTCCAGCACTTTATCCATAATGCCACTTCGCTGCCTTATGTCATCATCGTCATCATCATCATCATCATCATCATCAATGAGGAAGAGGATGAGTAGGTGAAGACAGAACTAAATTTGGAATCAGGAAGACTTGGGATCAACTTTTGACTCTGATGTGCGTTAACTGTATGATCCTGGACAAGTCACTTAATTTCTCAGTGCCCCAAGACCCTAAGTTGCAATGAAGATACAGATCTGCATTGGTAGAAAAAAGTTCTTACCAGGAACTCCCTAAACTGATGAAATCAGCAGCTCAGTAAAATATATATATATATATATATATATATATATATATATATATATATGTGTGTGTGTGTGTGTGTGTGTGTGTGTGTGTGTGTGTGTGCATATGATAAATAAAATTTATACATATTCTTTAATATCTAACCAGTTATTTATCCATCCAAGAATCCATTTCAAATAAAACTAGTTTTCTACTAGGCTGCTTTATTACATTATCTCCTTTAACACAATTTATCAGAAAAACCTTTAAGAATGTTTAGATACAGGTGTGTGTGTATGTGTGCATCTGTACGTATATATATAGATACTACACAAAGAAGTCTCTAAAATAGGTTTCCTATTGTCAAGGAATTTCAAATATAGCACTGAAGATAGGACATAAAAATAAAAATGTAAAAACATACAATGAAAACAATAACAACAATAGCCAGCATTTGCGTAGCACTTTAGATAATTCTGACTAAGTTGACAATAAATGAATGAATGTTCTATGCAGGGCACATACCTAAAAGCTGCAAGTAATTTTTATTATGAGCCTACATTCTCATTAGGTAACATTTCTGAACCAAAGGAAATTTCAAGCAAAGAGACCTTTTACAAAGTTTGTGTCCTTTTAGTAGGGGAATATTTGATTCCATTTAACTCAATAAACATTTATATCAATCACCTCAGGTATGCAAAAGACTGCTGAGTCCTGGGTATATGAAAATGATGAAGACACAGTCACAGTTTTTAAGGAATCTACAATATGGCTGAAGAGATGAGCCATACCAAAAACAATTTGAACTGTATGTAGATATACCAACCGAATGTGATTGTAAGACAGGCGATATAGTGAATGTCAGAAAGTGGATGCTGTGGATAAAATCCATAGTCACAAAGTGGTTTTAACGGGGTTTCATGAAAAGGCTTTGAAGACCTCAATGTTACTTTTGTGTTCACTATTAATTCATATTATGGCTTTCACATTATATCTGTTAAGTAATTTATATATACCAGGTATCTATAATGAACTGAGGCACATTTTAGAGAAAATGAACCATATCTGTACACAATTTCTTTAATATACAGACCAAGGGTATTAGATCCTAAGTTTAACCTGACCAAAGTACTTTATTTATGGAGTTGATCTGATAGTTTTAATACACCAGTACATATGCCATGTGTCAAGTAATTCCCTCAACCCTTCACCAGCGTGGTTTTCATAACCATGGGTACAATTAAAATAATTACAATTTAGCATTTGTATTTCAGAGTTTTCAAGATATCCAGTATGGGATCCTTCACACATCATAAAACTGAAAATCTAAGGATAATGCAGATGCAAGAATGTCTACATAGAATTTTTCCCCAAACAATTATAAAATCAGATGGTAGTAAGAAACAATGCAAAACTATCTGGTCCGTTACTCCACTCCAAGAAAGGAGCCCAAGAAGGAAAGAATAGCTTGTTTTTAAAGACATGCAGAGATGATGATTTCATGATTCCCCTTACTAATATATTTCCAAATTCAACGAAACTAAATCTCAGAAAATTCTTTTTTTTTTTTTTGCTATTGAGCCTCAAGCCTCCTTACTGCAACTTAACCTGATTTCCTGTTCTTCTGTCTTCATTTATGAACAACATGATGCATTTTCTCCATGATCTCTTATTATAACTGGAAAATCATTATTATGAGACTTCTCCTCTAAGCAAAACAATAACAATTAACTTAACCTTTGCTGATATTTGATTTTTCAACACTTTATTACCTCTATAATTTTTTTTCTGGTATCTCTCCAATTTCTCTCACTTTTTTATTATATTTTATTTTAAAGTCATATTGATTTAACATCACATTCATTTCCTGATATATAATACTCCATAGAAACCCCTCCTTTAAAAAAACAGAAAGAACTGATGAACTAATAGAGTAAGTATTTCTGATAGTGCACGTAACATTATTCATTTGAAAAACTGCCACTTCTTTATGGAGTAGTGATTCATCATTCATCATCAAAGACAAAGATAGATCTCACTGAATTTAGTCTGAGTTCAGATGCCTTTTTGTTTTAATTATTTGTAGAGGAAGTATGTGTATGTATATATATATATACACACACACACACACACACACACACACACACACACACACATGTCATGTATATATAGTGAATAAATTGTACATACGTTCAAACATATATTTTTCCTGGTTCTGCTTTTTTCATTCTTTCAGTTTAAACATGTCTTTCTCTGTTTCTCTTAATTCCTCATAGTTATATTTTCTTAAGTTCAAACGGGTCACTCTGTGTTTCTTCTATTTCTTCATATTTATAATTTCTCAAGGTACAATAAAAATCCATTAGTTTTACATAACACTAGTTGTTTAGCCAAATCAAAGGTCATCTATTTTTATTAATGAAGACTTTGAAGATTTTTGTACATTTCCTCTTGTCTTTGACCTCCTTGTGATGATATATAGCTCACTGTTATGGTAGGGTTGAGGCTTTGCTAAGTTAAAGTAAATGAATCATTTCATGACTTTCTCACAATCTGAAATTGTTTTCCAAAACTGCTGAACCAATTTATCCCCCCACCAATAACACATTATTGTGTCTGTCTTTTCACAGCCTTTCAACAGTCCCTCCAACATTGACATTTTGTCTTTTATTATTTTTGCCAATTTTGTGGGTGTGAGGTGAAATCACAGATACGTAGTTGTGTTTATAAAAGTCCTGAAAAAGCCTTGGTGGGTTCACTCCCAAATATTTTATGTATTTTATAGTTGCTCTGAATAAACTGTTATATTTCTCCCTGGTGATTTTAAGTGCTGCTATTGCTTTTAGTAAAATTTTTCATAAGATACCCACAACTTCGGTGTATTTTACATGTGTTTTCATATACTTTAAAACTGTATTTTTCAGTACTAGTGGGTTTTGTGTATTTATTTTGTATTCTGCTACTTTTATTGCTAGCCTCAATTAGTTTTTCACTGGTTTCTGAGATTCATGTAAATTGTTATTTAAGTTTTATTTTGCCTTTTCTTTGCCAATGCCTTGACCTTTAAAGTTTCTATTGTATTATTCCTCTTGCTAGAATTTATACAAATATCTCAAATAGCAAGAGAGAAGAGGTATCCTTGCTTTACTCTTGTACTTATTGAGAAAGCATCCAATATTTCTCCATAAATAAATACAGCTCTTGATCTGACAACTATACTTTTGATCATATTAATAAAGAACCCTAGGCCTTTTGAACATAAATGAATATTATGGTTTCTTAAAAGTTTCTTGATAAAACAATAGGGCTTCATTGTGTTTTATTTTGTCTACACAATTATGTTCAATGTTTTCATAATGTTGAATCCTTTTTGCATTCCGGGTAGAAATTTACTGGGACAATGTGAATTCTTTTATATATTTTTACAGTCTTTTTGCTGATAGTTTATCCAAAATTTAACTTGTAAATCCGTCTGAACTGCAGTTCTTCTCCCTTTCCCCACCCAGTTAGTTGATTTATGGCCCACTCCACTTCTCTTCATTCTTTAGCTGAAGGGCCCAGAAACTATTGATTTTAAAAGTACTGGTATTGTTTTTAGCAAAAATTGTCCTTAAATAAAAGATAATTGTCATTTAGTAATTCTTTAAAATGTTTTTCATAGATCTTTAACTGGTATTTTTTCTTAAATTAAAAGACACTAAGTATTACTATAGTGTAATAGTAAACACAATAGATTTGGACTTGCAAAATGGGGATTCCAATTCTGAATTTGTCATTTACTCCCTGTGTTCCTTCAAATAAATTGCCTTCTCTACGCTTGAATTTTCTCATCCATAAAATGAGGGAGCTTGAATAGATCATTTCTAAGTTCCTTTCTAGTTTTAGGTTCTATGAATGGTCATTTTTCTGACAACAGATACTTTCCCATGGAACACACTACTACTGTTCACGTCATCTACCCAGCCAAGTTTACTGGTAGTCATGGAAAGCAACACCATCAACAGAATCAACTTAAAAGCCCATGAAGGATAGTGATCCTATTAACATATTTAAATGTGAATCCACTCAAAAGTAAGTTACACATAAAAGATTACTTGATCTAGAATGTCCTGCACTATATTCCAGTCCAGAAATCACTTGTATAATGCATTTTAAAAGCCCAAACAGGACTAATTCACTAACCCTGTAAGGTTCAGGAGAGCTGGTGTCACAGTGGTGTAATAAAAGAAGGAAAGGGAGTGGGTATCTACTCGGCAAAGGTGTTGCAGCATTAATGATAGGGAAACTGACCTGAGAAAAAACACCTGAAACCCACAATAGAATCTGTAGATTGAAGAAGGCAAACATGAAGTTGGACTAACCTGCTGGATGATATAAGGCAGCTAATAAAAGAAATACATCATTCCCAACAATAGCCCTACTTAACTTATTACTGCTTGTACAGAAAGGTCAGCTAGTCATTCTTAGTTATCCTTAAGGAGGCAGCTGCCTTACTAATGGGAGATGTCAAGATTACTAGAAAAAGTAGACTTTATTCACTGGAGACACATCAAGGCATTCTGGGGATCAGAAAGGCCACGGTCTTAAACTTGAGAAGGGAATCATTAAAAGCTAACTGTGGAACTACAATGATGAGATATAGATAGGGTAAATAATTATTGCTGAACTTAACTATTGCCATAATGATTGCTCCAAATTAGGGGTTCTTAACCTGGGATACATGGAAGGAGGTTCATGGACAGATGTCAGTGGGATCTTGAACTTAGATAGGAAAAAATTACATCTAATGAAATTTAGCATTTCCTTCTATTATGAATGTACTTACAAACCAAGTTATATTAGCAGTACATATGACTGACAAAGGTGTCTATGACGAAAAGAAAAACAGTGAAGAACTCTGATCTAAATGTTGACTCCACAGTTGTGGAATAAACACCAAGATTCTTGGTTTACAAGCTAAAATACTTGAACTACTTTTTTTTTCCTAAAGCACATAAACAAGATGACTTTTCTATCCAGAAATAGAGGAAAATATGAATGAATATCAAACTTTGAAGAAGTAAAGTAAGTTCTCAACTTAGTAACCAGTTTAATTAAATTATGAGCATTAAATAAATTCAAAATATATTTATAACAAAGACAAATTCACAAGAAATTTTTACTATATAAACATATTATGTCCCATAAATTTGTTTGGAAACCAGCAGAAACAATATTACAAATGGTGGTTTATTAATTTTTTAAAGCCACCAATAAGGCTGGGAATAGTGGTACACACCTGTAATACCTACTTCTGGGGAGGTTGAGGCTGGTAGATTGCTTGAGTTTAGGAGTTCTCAGAGAGAGCAGGCTTAAATCTCATAAGGTGTCTGCACCAAGTCTGCCACTAATATGGTGAACCTTTGGGATCAGAAAGAGGCAGATGCCCCCAGATGCCTGCCAATCAAGAGGTGATCTAGGTCAAAGCTTCCAAGCCAATCAACAATGGAAGTAGGCACATGACTGCTGAACTTCTTGCTTGGGAAAGATAGAGAGATCTAGACAAGAAAAAAAGGGAAAGCCACCAACAAAGGCATCAAAATGTCATAAGGATACACAGATTCAGATACTGGCACAAGAAATATACCATTTGTGTCATTATTATGTCAAAATGTTTATTATTTTACAGCAAAGTAAGTTATTTTGATATTATGGTTTCATTGAAAGATTTACTCTATTTTTATTTTTACTTATTTCATTTATATTAAATAGCATTAGAGTTAATAATATTTATTTTGAAAACTAGTAATTGGATTCCAAAGTCAATCTTGAAAAAATTAATCTTGTTTATGATGTCCTGCCAGTATATTTACTGATGTAATGACAGTTTTGCAGAACGTAATCACCATATAAAACATGTCTCTATGGGAAAATGTATTCAAATTCAACATGGAACACAACATTCCACGATTTAGTAAGATTGGACATTACCTTTCTCCTTACTTCCTTCCCCTCTCAAGCTGGGCCATCAGGGTAGGATTTCCCTGCTCTAAGGAGAATGTGGCAGGGACTTGGGGGTGGGGTGGGAAGATGAAGAGGGATGGTTGGTAGTAACAAGGATGAAACTGGGTAGGGGCTATCCTAGGCCTTCTTTTAATGTAGATAATTGATAGTCTCTTCTTGGTACCAACTTTCTCCCCATTACTCCTTTATTCTTTCTACTATTGATCCTGGGGAATCAAGCCACATGCTTATGGTTTTACTGCCAACAACGTATACTATGGACTAGGATTTTTTGCTTATTTCCATATTTTTCTCTGTGGAATAGGACTTAAGTCTTATACAAAGCCCTTCTGAGGTTTTTAAAAGTTTTATTTTAATTTTAATAATGGAAGACAGAAACTAAAAGGTTCCCCCTACCATACACCATACCCTTTTGCTCTCTTGGTAGTTTTTTGTTTGTTTTTAAACTTAGACCCTGTAGGGAAAGACAAAGTTAATAGGTATCAATGGTGGATCTTTGGTGGGGAAAAGAGGACTGAATATCCCTATCAGAAAACTTTAATAGCTCTCTTAGTTTTAGCTATTAAGTAATATAGATTCTCAAAGAATAGATGACTCTGAAATCTATACATAAGATCCTGTGTCTCCTGAGCTCTAATCTCATATCAGCAATCATATCATCACCAGTCCTGTTAGGAATTTCAAAGTAGGTGTCTCAGAGACCTCTAGAAGTCAATACTGCCCAAAACAGAACTTGTTATCTCCAAAATCATTCTATCAACCCCCTTGTTTTTTCGTAGGTCCTCACTATCCTTCCCTTCTCTCAGGTTTAAGTATTTCTCATTTTCATTCTACATAGTTCTCAATATTCTTCACCTCACATTAGATAATTAGTTGCTATTTTTTGTCCCGTTTACCTGCATAATATCTGATTCCTTCTCCCTATACACACAACCACCACCTTATTCAGGTTCTCATCACCTTTCACCTATTCTGATGGTTTCTTGGTCTCAAGACTCTCCCACTCCTATTCATCCTTCACAGGGGCTACCAAAGCCATTTTCCTTAAACAGAAATATGGCTGTGCTCCCCAACTCAATAAATTCCAGGGTCTATCTTTTTTGCTATAGAATAAAATATAAATTCCTCTGTTTGACTTTAAGGCCAGACTATGCTGGCCCCAACCCATCTGAACAACTTCATTATACATTACTTTCTCTACTATATTTTAAAGTACAATCAGAGTAGCCATCACTGTTTCTCCAACATGGTACGGCATCTCTCATCTCTGCACTTTGCACTGGTTGTACTGCATGCCTAAACCACATTTTATATAGTGCCTTTCCCCATGATTCCAATTGGTAGTTTCCTCTTACTACATTGAATTGATTTACTTTTTATGTATTTTATAACTACCTATAGATGTATAGACTATCTCCCTTAATGGAACAGAACCTTCTTAAAAGCAAGAACAGTTTCATATTTTGTATCTCCAGTGCCTAGTATAGTGCTGGGCTCATAGTAGGGCTCAAAAAAAATTTATTGAAGCTGAATATCTAATCATTGTATTCTGGGGAAATTCTTCCATACAAATACACTTAAAATTTTGATTCTTCAAGTTTTAAACTTAAAAAAAGAAACCACCATTCACAATTAATAGGATTTAGAGCTGGAAGGAACCTTAGACATCACCTATTCTAATTCTCTCATTTTATAAAAGAAACTAGAGCCAAAGGGAGTTGAGACACTTGGCTCAGGTAAAGGCAGTGAGTAGCCATACAAAATGAAAATCTGATCAAATGAATAAAGAAAAATATCAATAAATATTTCCTTAATTCAATGAAATATTTCTTTGAAAAAACTGGTTAATTTAAATAACTTTGAACATAAAGAGGATTGCTATAAAATGGTATTCATATACTAACAGTATTTATAAACTACTTACATATACTATTTATATAGTATATCATTTATATACTAAATAAGCTTATATCTTAACTTTAAAAAAGAACAATCAATAGGCTAAATTTATGTGGTTTGTTATTTCTATGATTAGAAGTTAGAGATAGATATAATAGGAATATAGAATAGGTTATTTCATTTTGAGAGCCTGTGTAGATTGAGAGGCAGCCTCATAGCCAGGAAGATCTAGGTTCAAGTCCCTCCTCTGACAAGTAGTAGTTGAGTGATCCTTGGAAAGTCGCTTAAACTCTTAGTGTTCCAGACCAGTGTGTCAAACTCCAACAGAAACAGAGGCCACTAATCTGTACATAAGGAACCCCGTGCTATATACTGACTTAGTATGAAAATGTAATGGATGTTTTATTGTATGCTTTACTTGGTTTAATATTTCCCAATTACATTTTAATCTCGTTCTGACTGCCATGTTGCCAGATGATGGGCCCTGGGTCTCCTTTTTTGAAACCTCTGCTCAAAAAAAAAAACAACTCCGAGTATAAATTGTAGAGAAAGTACAAATGTGCAGTAACAGAGGTAGCTTCCTCATCTAGGGGTTCCCTATAACCCCCCAAAAAATCTCAGGTCCAACGCCCATTCCTATACTACTTTGAATTGCAGTGTGTTTTCACGCTGAACATAAACAAAAAGACCACCATGAAGATAATTGCAGCTTTTGTGCCAACATCTGTTGAAACAGATGATGATACGGTAGTGAAATTCTACAAAGAAATGTACAAGATCTTCTGAACCAAGTTAACGTGTACTTTGGCAGTCAAGTACTTCAGTGTGAAAGCAGGTAAGAGATAACGAAAAGAGTGCTGGTAAATATGATTCAGAGTTAAGAGATTAAAGTAAAAAGACCAAAGGCTTGAAGACCACTCAGAAGCATCACACCCATATATTATGATCACTTTCTTCCACAATACATTCATGAAGTAATAGACGAATAGACGTGTATATAACAAACAAAAAGAAATTGACTAAACCGACAGGAAGAGACTGATTACTGATTGGGAGTTATTTCAATGCAATAAATAGGTTGAAAGGAAGGTCAAGAATCAATGTCAGATTAGAAGGAAAAAGTTAAGATGATACTGCATGTAACAGTAACTGCTTCAATCTCACCTATTCCAAAATAAACCACAGGTGGCTCCCAAAAAGGAAATGGAATAAATTCCTGCAAAAGTTTGACCACTGCAAAGCAGTCCCAACAGTGAAGAGCCCAGAAAACAAACTGAACTCATCTGCAAAACAATATGGCAAGCAAGCACTTAGTTTTTTTTTTTCATTCAGTCACTTAGTCATTTATTCTAAACAGTTTCACTTCATGCAACATTTAAAGTAGTGAAGGTGAAAACAATTCTACAGAAGGTTTGGTGAGAGGACCAACTAAAACATATTATCCCAATTATATTTATAGATGAAATTGTGCAGAGTGCATATGACACATTATCATAAAATGTAAAACTTATTAGTGCTTTGATAACAATCTCTTGCCTTCATCATTTTTAGTCAATTAACCTCATTTGGCTTCTTAATACTTTATCTTAGGGTCTCATTTCCCTCAGCTGTCAAATGAAGGAGCTGGATGAGATTTCTAAGGTCCCTTCCTCCTATTTCAAATGCTGTATGATGGTGTGCTCTTTTATAAGGAAAATGAAGTAACAGGTTACATATGCATATTTGAGAAAGAGTATTTCATTGTTTAAAAGGCTTCCCAATTAATTATTTTTTGATGGTGTGACCCAACAAAAATAAATCACAGTGGTTATTTACTTAGATGAATGAAAAAGATTTTGGTTAAAATCTATGGGTAAGTTTAAAATTATGCTTGCTTTTCAGACATTTCTGGACATTATCAGGTTAAAATGAATTGCAACCTTGTAAGTAAGTAGCATGGTTTTATACATGCCTGCATAGAGGTTTAAAGACAGTATTAAATGTTAAAGTCAAAAAGCCTTAGGGATGTTCTGGAGGGAAAACAAGCTTTTTAAGTGGTAAATGAGGCATTTCATGATAAGAAAACTAATTTTACCAAAGAAACAGGTAAACTGTTTTTCTTTATTAAGTATGTGTTCAGAACAGTATTCAACATTATAAAGCAAAATAAAGAATTAGCAGACCTTGTTGATTTCCTTGAAATATCTACAATTAAGAGAAAACATACCATCCAGTGAGGGAAACATTAAAATGTTACATAATCATATGACAACCATCAAGAAACTTAATTCTGCATGAGGACAAAGGAAAGGAAGGAAAAAAAGGAATAAATATCATTATAAGCACATATTCCTGGCTGTGTGTAGCTATATGGCTTTGAGCTAAAATGAGGGTGAGGTGAGGCTAGCATACCAGCCGTCATAAACTGTCTTGGCTGATTACTTGGCTGACAGTAATCTCTGCACTAATTACTCTATGCATAAACACCTCTAAACTCCCAATCTAGCTTTGAAATCTTTGCTCTTAGAAATCTATTGTTCTTCAACCTAGACCCTTCAACCTATTAACTATCTGTACTTCTGCATATTTTGCTTGAAAGGCCACGGCCAAGCACAAATTTTGCCAGGCTTATTTACTCAATCTTTGTGTTTTTAATTACCTGATAATCCTAGTCTAGTTGATTCCTAGTAGGATGCAGACAGAAATGAGACAGGCTGGCTACATGAAGAGTATTACTGATGATGCCTTAATGCAGATGGCAATATATGGTAATGACACAGGACTTCAACTATATGAACATTTATTAGAAGTCTCACTCTGCTCAAAGCTGGGCATGGTCCTATGATTCCATGATCTGAGATTTCTGACTTATATTGCTAAAAATTATGGTCAGAAAATATGGGATGAACTTAATAGAATTATTTTTCTGGGCTTACTTCTGACCAAGAAAGAATTGATTGGTGATATGAAGGTGACAAGAACTTTGAAAGAAAGTTATCAATGTCACCTCAGCCTTTAAAATAATGAAGAAAAGAAAGCTGGGGATAGTCACAAATGTATGTTAGCATTTGAGAAAAGAGATTGCAAAAATATCCTGGAAATAAAATATACAATTCCATGAACAGAGAAATGAAAAGAGAATATGGATGAAGAGGGATGGAAACTAAAAATAAGATTCTGTCTTTGGGAATATTACCAATGACAAAGAAATTTGGAAGATATTAAAGAAACCATTGTGTGTCTGCAATAGGAAAGAAACATGTAAGAAAAATGTCATGATAACGTCTCAAAGAATCTGTAACTTACAAACAATAATGATAACAATACGAATTTATTTTTTGAAAGATGTATTCAGAACATGATCAAGAAGAAATGCTTAGGGAAAACTGTAAAATGTTCACTGATAAGGAAAACCGGCTTTCTCCATCAAGGAGTCTTCAAAACGAAATAAGAGGAATAAACATCATTTAAAAAGAAATTAAAACCCAAGACATGATAAGGATATAAAGGGATCATTTGAAATAAATTCTAAGTCTCTAGACTTATCAATCAACAAATATTTGAAGTAAATTCTAAGTCTTCAGACTTATCAATCATTCAACAAGCATCCAACAAGCATCACCATGTTCCAGGCCCTGTGTACTAGGCAAGAATATAAAGCCAAAATGAGCCCCTAGACTCAAGGAGATTACATCCTATCAGAGGGAAGAGACAGCACACACGTATACACAAATAAATACAAGGTAATTTGTGTTTGGGGCTGACACTAGCAGGTGGTGGGAGTTAGGCTTCCTGTAGAAATGTGTGCTTGAGCTAAAAAAAGGAAACTAGGCAACTGATGAAGTCAAAATGAAAGAGTGGATTCCAGACAGGAAAGACAGACAGTGCAAAGGTACTGAGAGTTTGGCTGGATTTTAAGTAGGAAAAAGAATGTGAAGAGAGGTTGTATGGAGCACATCGAGAAGTTTTCTAAAACTGAGTTTACACTTGATCGTAAAGGTAATAAGTAAACTTTGGAATTTACTGAATACAAGAGACTCAGAGTCAAAACTATGCCTTAGGAAAATCCCTTCAGCACCTGTCTGGAGAACCAATGGAACAGGGGAAAGACTTGAGGCAGGAGGACCAATTAAGAGGCTACTGAAATGATACAGGTGAGAGGCAATGAGGGCTCAAAGTGAGAGTGGGGTGGGGAGGGTGGCTGTGTAAATAGAAAAGAAGGGAAAGAAGAAATGTTGTGGAAATAAAATTGACAAGACTTTGCAAATGACTGGCTATGGTGGGTGAGGGAGTGAGGCATCAGGATGTCACCTAGGTTGTGATCGGAAGAATAATACTATCCTTGACACAAAGAGGGAAATTGGGTAGACTGGGGCAGGGCATATAATTAGTTACATTTTGGATAAGTTTAATATGAGATGTCTACAGGTATCCATTCAAAATGTTTAATGGAGAACACCTTATATAAGTCTAGACAAATGGCATATCAGGATAATGAAAAAAAAACTTGCAGATGTGATCAAGGAACCACTGCCAGTCACCTCTGAGGAATCATGAAAAATGGGTGTCAGAAAACTGTTGACAAGAAGATGTTATAGCTTTCAAACTCCCGAACAGGTGAAATCAAGAAAAATTCTAGCAGGGTATAGGGAGCAAATGGTTTATGAATATTTAGAAAAGAAAGTAGTGATCACTAGAGACATGAATTCATTAAGAACAAGGTATTCTCATTTCGTCTTTTTAATAGATTACTAGACTGACCCAGAATTGATCAGAAGGAAGGGCTTTTGGACCAGATTAGATTTGAAAAAATCACAGGATCATAGAATTTGAACTGGAAGGACCCTCAGAGGGCATTTAGTTCAACCACTACATTTTACAGATGAGGAAACAGAGGCCCAAACAGGAGTGACTTGCCACATAAGTAGTAAGCACTGGAGGCAGGATTCTAATCTATATCCTCTGACTCCAGAGCCAATGCTATTTCCACTGCATTATGCACAGTGTTTTCAGCAATTCCCAAGCTTCTCACTGCTGGCAAAGCCCATCTATTTGAGAACAATATTCTCTCAGTATTGGTGTGTGGTGGCAAGGACAATGAAAAGGTAGTAGTTATAAGTAGTCTGCAAACCAACAACAAAGAGAGCTTATAATGAAGAAGGGATGTAAGAGAATCAACAAGAACCTAAGTATGAAAGGAAAACGAAATAAGCCTGTCTACCAAGAATGGGAGAGATCACATGCCTGGCCAGGGCTCACACGGTTATTCTACCCTCCCCACAAACAGAAAAAAATTACAAGAAGAAAACCACAAGTAGATTTGGATGGACCATCTATGGAGGATTTATGGGAAATTATTGACAAGAATCACACAGGATAAAGAGGGATTACAATCTGTACTGGAAAAGGAAATATCCACTCCAATGCAATAAGGAATCCACCAGAGTACTGTCCTAGCAGACGAAGGACTGTTACACAGATTGTGAATTTCTCAGGCAGTTGACAAAATAATTCATAATATCCTTTTGGTAAAGGTGAAGGATGGTAATCAATGATAAAATGTTAGTTAGGCTCCTAGCTATAACAATATAGTATAGTTAACTGGGTGCCTAGTTGATTCAACAATACACAAAAAAGACTGATAGATCAATATCGACCTAGTGAGAAATGCGCAACCCGACTATCTTCAGCTTTACTCTACTCAACATTTTATCAGTAACTCAGGCGAAGATTTTTCTAGCATGCTTATCAAATTCATGGATGACATATAATTGGGAGAGATGGCAACTACATTGGATGGCAAAATGAGGATTCTCAAAGGTTCCCAATAAATGATGAGGTGCAAATGCAAAATAATGAAATGCAACAGTGCATATATGTACCTATATATACTATGACAATTGTAATAGCAAAAAGATGGGGAACAACTATTAGTCAGTCAGTCAGCCAGAGTTTATGATGTTCCTGTTTTATGCTAGGTACTTAGCTAAACTCTAGAGACAAAAAAGGGAAACAAACAAATAAAAACATTCTCAGCTATAACAGCAAAAACATGCAAACCACTATGTACAAACATGATACAGACACACACACACACAAAGTTATATATGTATATATAATATATTGGGGATAATCTCAGAGGGAAGGCACCAAGATGAAGGAAGACTAGCCTGACAACAGGACATATGAATCAAAGCCAAGGGCCTGAAATAACTACAAGTAATGCACTAAGTCCTTTTTAGGTACAAAACTATGTGAAGAGCACCAAGCTAGGTTCAGATACAAACTAGGAGTTTAACGTCTACAAGACTCTTTGAAGACACAATAGCAATGATAAATGCGCTAAAGAAGTATAAACAAATTGTCACTTGTTATACGAGGACAGGCAGGTCATTAGCTTAGAAAAGCTTGGAGAAGATTTCCTAGAAGAGACGACATATGAGCTGTGCTTTAAAGAATGGCTAAGAAGAATTCAACAGATTCAAGAGTAGTGGGAAGGGCATTCCAGGAATAGAGAACGTTGTGAGCAAAAGCACAACAGCAGGAAAGGATGAAGTGTATAAAGGGGACATTTAATCGTCCCGCTTTTCTGATGTATAAAGTGGAAGGATGTAATAAGAGATAAGGCAAAAAGGGTAAGGAGACACCAAACTGAAGAAGAGTCTTAAATGTCATGCTAAGCTTAATATGAGACAAAAACATGACGTTGCTACTAAAAATGGCAATGCCATCCTAAGTTGCATTAACAGCAACACAGTAATCAAATCAAGGTGAGGCCTCCTCTCAATGTTTATTTTTTCTGACTTGTGCAGCATTTGCTATGGCTGATCACCTTGTCCTCCTGAGTAGACAGTGGACACTCTCCCAGACCCTGGGTTTTCAAGATACTGCTCTCTCAATTCTCTTTCCAATTGACTGCTCTTTCTCAGTCAGATCCTTTGCTGGATCTTCACTTCTGTAAAACCACAACTGTGGGTGTCTCTTAAAATTCTTGGCTCTCTTCTCATTCAACATTCTCTCTTCTTAGTGACCTCTTCAGCTCCTATGGTTTCATTATTACTTCTCTGAGATGACTTATATTTTTATACCAGCTCTAGTCTCTTGTCTGAGTTCCAGTCCTATAATACATTTGGACTGGATGGCTGGCATACACCTCAAATTCAACATATCCAAAGCAGAAATCATCATTTCTTCACTTAAATCTTCCCTCACCCAAACTTCTCTTTTAATGCTGAGGGTACCACCATCCTCCCAGTCTCCCACATTTGTAATAGTGGTACAATGGAAAGAATGCTGGGGAGAAGGTCAGAGTACCTGGGTTTATAGTCCAGCTCCACCGCTCACAACTTGTGTGACCTTAGGCAAATCACTCAACTTTTCTAGGCCTCTCCAATCCACCATAGCTCTAAACAGGGATGGCCATACCCTTGTTCTTGCCATCACCCACAAATATTTCATCTCTGCATTGAAGAACTCTCAAAATTCCTTTATACAATCAAAATCTTTTATCATTTCATCTCTCCCTATGTCTTACTGCTATCCAGTCTAGGGCTGGGTATATAGATCTGGGTATCATATGAATTAAAGAACATAATTATACCCATAGGAGCTGATGAGGTTAATGTGAAACAGTATACAGAAGAAAAGAAGGGGGCCTAGGACAGAACCTTGAGGAACACCCATAGGTATGGATGATAAGCCAGCAAAAGAGAGTTAAAAACAGAGTATAAACCAAGAAACTAGTTTTGTGAAAACCAAGAGAGTTCTCCAGGGAAAGAGCATGGTCCATAGTATCAAATAAGGTAGAGAATCAATAAAAGACCATCAACCATCAGACTGACTTACTAAATCATTGGTAACTTTGGAAATGGCAGTTTCAGTTGAATGATGTAGTCAGAAACCCAATGTTTATTCTCCTACCTATGTGACTGTTGCTCAGTCTCCTTTGTGGAATGTCCATCCCTTCCATGCCCATAGTAGATGTTCCCCAAGACTCAGTCCTAGTCCTTTTTTATCTTCACATCAGCTCCCATGGTTTCAATTATTCTATCTATGCAGGTGTTTCCCTGATCCACCAAGCTGATAAAGCATGTCTATTGCCCAGATTATGACATACACTTGAACGGGCAGTTCACTGAGAACAGGCACTGCAAATGGATAATGAACTAGGCCCAGGATTGATATGAAGAAGAATGGCAGGGTAGACTGCCTCTGAGAAATCATACAATGCCTCCAATGATATGCTTCTTGTAACAAGCAATTTTTATTATTGTTAATTATAATATTACTTCCAACTATCCCAATAATATTTGGCACTACATAGTACTATGCAGTTTACAAAGGATTTCTCTTGTCATTTTTTCGCACACGTTACACATGATAAAAAAATTCTGCCTAAAAAAGAATCTGTCAAGTGTTTGGTTGAATTAAAAACTGACAGAAATATACTTGTGTGTTTCATGTTTAAAGGAATAAACTTTGATATTTTATTAGGGTTAAGTTAATAATAAACCATACATGTGTCCCAGTAAAAGCCAAACTCAGGGTAAGTTATTAATTTCCTACTTCTGGTTCATTTGGGAATGTGAGTTCTGCTTACTGAGGAGATTGTGGAAATTTGATATAAAATGCAAATATTATAGAATGAGGGGGAAATTTCATCTGGCTTTCTTTTAATAGCTTAAAAAGTTTCATATAGATTTATATAAACTATTAAAAGAAATTGTCTAAAGTAGCATCCAAGATCATTCTATTAGCATTACAACAACCACTTTAATTATGAAGCAGTAGTGAAGAGAAATAACCTGGGAAAAAGTACATAAAGGGAATGTGTAGAGACTCTGGAATAGGAAAAGTAACTGAAACCTTAAAAAGTAAACAATCACTTGCCAAGGAAATGTTAGCTACTGAAGGGTATCTTGCTCCCAACAAGATCTGAATTTTACATGATGGAAAAGGTCATTTTGAGGCCTAGATCCCCAAAAGTCTCAGGGTCAAACATTCCACCTATTAGCTTGACATTCAGAAAATACGCCTAAGGCCTTGAAAAAGCTAGTCTGGCCTAAGAAGAAGGAGTTGCTGATGGAGATGATGCACCAACTTTTGCTTTATGTTTTTTAAAGCACTATAAATACTAATTGCCTGAGGTTGTTAGTTTCTGGTGTGACTCCTTAGTTCAAAAAATAATCTCTTAAAATACCATCTCTTCACTGATAACAAAGGGGAAACTGTATTTGCCTTTAAATTGCAAGCCTACACACAATACACAGAATTTAAAGGATAACAGAGGTGGTTGGTATGTTTTTTTATAATAGGATTTCCGGGGGAACACAATTAGAACCATAAATGTAGCTAGAGCAGGAGTTTTTGCCTAGGGACAGCAGACTATTCATGAGTTTGTGGACAGGTTTCAGGGGATCCACGAACTCGGATGGGAAAAAAAATGCTTATTTGTTTCAGTATAATTGGTTTCCTTTGTAATGCCGTATATTTTGTTTTATACATTTTAAAACATTCTGGGGTATCCATAGACTTCATCAGATTGCTAAAGGAGTCCATGGCACAAAAAGGGTTAAGAATTTCCCATCCAAAATGAAAAGAAAATTTAAGGATCCTCTAGTTTAATTCCTTTTTTTGACAGATGAGAAAACTGACTCCTAGAAAAGTTAAGTAATTTGCCCAAGGTCTTAATAGCAAATAATGAGCAGAGCTAAGATTTGAACCCAGGACACCTCTAACTACAAGTCCAATATTCATTCTGATGGACAATTATTTAATAATTAACTTCACTAATTAACAGAGTTAGGAAGCTCATTTAAAATTTTCAAGTTAACTATCAGGGTGCTAAAGAAATATTTCATGTAGTAACTGTAAATAACCAAATTTATAATCAACTTACATATGCAATATTTTGTATGTAATTTATAATCAATTTATATACATAATATTTAAGTGTAGTAAGTTATGAGTTTTTAATCAATTTCTCTTCAATGAATTTCTTGTCTTCAATGAAGTTTTTAAAAATATAATTACCAGATTAGCACAAACAATTGGAAAAAGCAGCTACAATGTACAATATTACTACCAAAAAATTTTAGAGGGGCAGTTAGGTGGTGCAATGAGTAGAGCATCAGCCCAGGAGTCAGGAGGACCTGAGTTCAAATCCAGCCTCACACACAGGGGCACACTTACTAGCTATGTGACCTTGGGAAAGTCACTTAACCCCAATTGCCTTGCCTTCCCCCCTCCAAAAAATTTTTAGAAAACTTTTAATGTAACAACTATTCTGAATATGAAAAACTTCAAATCTTTCATTCTTTATTATGTAATAGGTTTAAATTTTATTAAATAGTCAAAAGAAGCCAAGGATCTACCATTTCATTCTCCTATGCAATGCTGATAGTACCATTTTACTACTTAAAGGTTTTTCAATGACTCCCCACTGCCCACTTCCCAATAAAGTCCAAACTCTTTTGATTAGTATTCCAGAAGCTCCATGCCCTGCCTCCAGTCTCATTTTTCTTGAGAAGCAGCACGGTGTAGTGGAAAGAGTGCTGAATTGAGACCAAGAAGATTTGGGTTCAAACCTTGGTTCTACTATTCACTCCCTATATGAGTATGGACAAGTCACTTAACTTTTTCTTTGGTTTGTTTCACATCTGTAAAATGAAAGGACTGTACTAGACTTTCTCATCTTCAAGTCCTTGCTGATATCATTGCCAAACCCTGGAATGGCTTGCCATCTTCAATTATGGAAACCTGCCCATCACTTAAGCTCTATCTTTATTCCTCCTCCTTGATGAAGCCTTTTCTAATTCCCCCAGTCAAAAGAGTTTTCTGCCACTCCTGAAATTTGATGGACCTTCCTTTGTACCTTTTATGCATTAAATTATGTTTCTATTCAATGCATCCTCCACTTAGGTTACTCTGATGCCTCATCATTATGTGGAGGCAACCTTGAGTTCTCACAGGCTACATCAACACAGTGCAAAATATTAGCAGGTCCCACCAAGCTGGAAAGGTTGTGAATATAAGCCAAGCAACAGGCCATAGGTACATCTGTCACAGAAAGATTAGCCTCATGAAGAGCACTGAGGATCATCATTGGAAGGTTGACCATTGAGGGATAATTTTTGTTTTTTTCTGGGTCAGCAACTTGTGATACAGTCTACTAAGAAGAAAGAGAATGAAATCTGTTTCTGCTAATGTCCTCCATAAGTTGGCGTCAGAGTACTGTTCTAGCTTCATTCTACATTACTCCCCTTCGTGTACTCTACCCTTGAGCCATATTGGCCTTTTCAATGTTCCTTACCTACAGCACTTCATCTCCCATTGATAGGTCTTTGCAGATTGTCAACCATGCCTGGAATAAATTCCTTCTCACCTCTAACTCTTGGAATCCCTAGTTTTCTTCAAAGCTCAACTCAAGTACCACCTTCTGCGTGGATCCTAGTCCCTCCAGCTACAAGTCCCTCCCCTCCAGCTTCCTCTACCCTTGGATTTGAATTTTTTACTTACATACGTATATGTTGTCCCTCCCAACAAAATGTAATCTTGTTGAGCACAGGGAGAATTTCATTTCTGTCTTTGTAATTCCACCCTCTAAGACAGTACCTAGAACATAGAAGTTTAATAAATACCTTCTACTCGATTTCTCCTACTAGATTATAAATTCCTTGAGGGTAGGGCCCATGTCTTTGTGTCCATATTTTCCTCAGTGCTTATCATAAGGCAAGCACTTAGTAAATTTTTATTGAATGGCATTTCACTGCTTTTAGTAAAAGATTACCAATCAATAAACATTTATTAAATGCCTGCTATGTTCCAGGCAATGTATAAAACTTAAAGTTCTATCTCAAATATTCAGGAGCACTACAACTTAATCTCCTTCCCCTGTCTCCCTCCTCTGAATATATACAAACACACACCCATCTCAGCCTAATGAAAACATTCTTTATGCTGAAATATGAAAATTAAATACTGAACCAACAGCAAAATTGTTAACTTATTAAATTATATTTAAATATCTTTAAAACACTTATCTTTCTAAATCTATATTTTTGGTGATCTTTAACATTTATAATCTGAACCATACATATCTCTTATGATTTATATAATTATGTTTAGAGTATTTATTTTCTATTACTTATTTATATTATAAAATTTCCCCTTTTCACTCCTTAGGTACCCATCCTTGACAAATAACCCTCTCCTGGTATCCTTTGACCACAGAAAATGCTCTGGAAAACTAAGATTTTTAGACTCTGGAAATCTGAAGGTGAGAAGAGCCACAGATCTGTGCCTCACTGTGTTTTACTATATCTAGACTGCTCTAGCTGGTCTTCACTTTATTTCCTGACATCTGGTCAGCTATTCCCTCTTCCATACTTCTTCCAGTTTTCCAAAATCAAATCAATACTTGAAGAGCTACTGAAAAGGGCATGTTAACCCTGAGCTCCATCCATCAACCCTATTAATTTCTGAATCAATATACTACTCCCTGGACAGCGCTCCCCTCTATGTGCTATTTCTCTCATTAGAATGTGTGCTCCTTGAGGGGAGGGACAGAATTGCATGTTTTTGTATTTGTATTCCTAGCATGTAGTAAGCCTATGAAAATGCATTTTAGAAATGACAGACCATGGGTCCTACTGAACAAAAGAACCTTGGCAATTCAGCACCAATAAGAGCTGAATGCTTTCTCAGTGTGCATGAGCACAAATCGTTTCACACATCCAATGAAATGCCACCTTCACTCTGAAGCATTCCATGAGCTCCCATCATAAGTTAACACACCCTTCTCTGTCACAGTACTAGTTATCTCCCTAACGACACTTTTGATCTTCCTACTTTTGTAGTGCAGTTAACTGGGAACAAGTATTATCTCCCTTTAGTTGATTATAAACTCTTTTAAGTCAACTTTTCATCTTTATATGGATCCCTTATACATACGGTCCCTAGAATCCTCCCTTACAAATAATAGGTGAGAATGTTCAATGAATGTTTGCTGAATTCAGTTACTGGACTGAAAAATTCTGCAAGTTGGGAAAGCTACATTACATGTATATATTTCACAAGATGAACAGATACATAGAATTAAAGTAATTTGCAAAGGTTTAGACAGGAAATCAGGCAAAGCATCTGCGTTTATAACTCGTTATCTCTTGATACCAAGTGATCTTTGTAAGGGACTATCAGAAAATATAACTCCAGATGGACCACAGGACTGTTGTGAGGATCACACATAAAGTAAACCTTAAAGTGCTGTAAAATGTCAGCTTACATTATGATTATTGTAAAAATGGTAAGGTTTTATGGA
Source organism: Trichosurus vulpecula (assembly GCF_011100635.1). NCBI lineage: Eukaryota > Metazoa > Chordata > Mammalia > Diprotodontia > Phalangeridae > Trichosurus > Trichosurus vulpecula. The sequence continues at coordinate 287,936,361 of NC_050576.1, read as the reverse complement.
TAATTTTGGGGCAGCTATTGTTCATTTGGGTTTACATGCTATTCAATACATTTTAACCATGTACCTGTAGTAGTGAGTGACTCTACAGCCAAGCTACTAAGATCATTATGCTTTTGAAACTTTGCCTCAATTTTCCATTCTTCCCTTTTTTGTTAACTGGAAGGGAGGAAATTCTGACAGCCTTATGTAACAATCTACAATTTACAGGTATGCCTCATCAAGAGAAATAAGTCATCACTCGTCTGTTCAATAGAAAACATGAACTGATAGCAAGGGGGAAAAAATGTGAATAGGAAATAAAATACTCCGTTGCCTCAGGCTATATGCAAGAATTCTCATAAGCAAAGCATTTTCTGATTTTGTCCTGGTTAAAACCAGTTTGTCTGGGATTGGCTCAGTCGCTCCAGTTCCAGCTTTCCCAGCCTTCCAGGGTACTGACGTGACCTCTGTCGCTTCTATGTTAGAGCTGGATCCAGCCAACAAAATCCAACACATGTTAAGTATTTGTCCCTTTATTATCCAGCACCTTCAAGGGCAACAGAGAAACAAGGGATCTGTTGCCTGTTCCAGCTGTTTTATCCTTGATACTTTTCACTTAATCCTTGATAAATAGCCAAAGAAGTTATCAGACTGTAGTTAAAGGGTCAGTAGCAATACCATCTGAATCTGAGAGCTGGGATTTACCAATTGCATTAAATCTAGATGGGTATCTAACTGTTAACCAAAAAAAAAATCTATAGCTGTTATTTTGAATCCTAGAATCACAGAAAATAAAAAAAAAAACTATACAGGACCTGAAAGATCATTTGTTTGGTCACACAGAAGAAACTGAGGCTCAGAGAAATTGCGTGATTTATAAAGACAACACAGCTGCAGAAGCTCCACGTGGATGGGTGGGACAGACACAGTCACTGCTTCAGTCTGAAAGAATAAATCTTGTATGGTGAAGTGGACTGCTCATTTCACTAAGGATCTAAACGGGGGAAAAAGTTAAACCCCAAGTCTTCGTTACTTCTCGGGTCCTTTTCTCTCTTCCCTTTATTTTTCTCCAAGAGCTGATGAGGAAATTAAAGGTGTGATTACAGTTGGTGGAGGAGAAGTGAGGGAAAAAGAGGCTTTAAATATTACTTTATTAGAAAGCAACATTACATAGATAATATACGGACAAGACATGACAGATACTGCAATCTAAAAAGTACTAACACATCATAGGACCTCTTTTTTCCCCTTTTGCACTCTTTTATATAACTAAAACAAAAGTACTAAAGTCAGAGGCATGAATTTGGTGGTAATATTTTCTAATATCAAATATAAAAATTTCATAAACCAAAAGATAAAAACTATACTTGTTTAAAAAAAATAGAAAACCTTTCCAAAGAATGTATCTAATGACTCTAAAGAGAGTTTGAAAAGCTATATTACTGAGTATCACAAAAGAGGTTAAAGAACAAGTGTAGCAGCACATTTCTATGTTGATTTTAAGTAAGTTACTTCTACTGTAAAAACTTAATTTTACTTTTGAAAAACAAATTAGTACCATATAGCAAATTTCTGAATTTACTGAACTTAATGAACTAGTCACAAAGATAACTTAATTTTATCTCATAGTTTAAATTATATATGAGATAATTCATCATATGACATAATCATACCTGGAGATAACTAGAGTTAAAAATGTGTTACATGTATATGAGTGAAACAAAAAAAGAGAGAGATTCCATTTTTTAATTAAAAAAAAAAAACAAGCTTTACTGAAAACAACTAATGGCATAAATTGCCACTCATATTATATTCCCATTTAAAAATAGTAAAAAGACAGAAATAAATGAGCTTAATTCAAAGAAGTGGCCCTTTTAGTTTTATTTTAATATTTTAAAACATTCTATAACATCCTATACAGTATAACTGTATTTGATGATATACAATTGTGTATTACCAAAGAACTAATGGATTCTAGACTTAGTGTGCTGGAATATGATCCACATTCACATAACACACACATAAGTGCTAGAAAATATGTTTAAGTGTAACTTAAAAATTTGAAAGACATAGATATGTGTGTCAATTCTGTATGTATGTGTGTGTGTGCATGTGCACATCAGGCATGTATATGAATATTTGTACATATTTACATCCATGTGTAATTCTTTAAAATTTTGAGTCTCCCCAACTTGTCCACACTTAAAGTTCAGAGGCTACACCCACCCCCACCCCCACCTATGACTCTTGGTCTCTCTCTCTCTCTTTGAAAAGCTACTTCTCTTCATCTCAATTAGGCTGGAAATGCAGGTGTTACTTCCAGGCCCAAGCCCACTATTCAGTCAGTATAGGATCTCTGACCAGCTCTGCTTCTCACTTGGATCAGTTCACTCTTCTTAAGTAAATTTTTGGCACCCCTCCCTCCTGGGCAATAACATATTAATACAGAACTTTGTGTGAACACCAAACTGCATAGCTCACTGTAGCTATGGAGCATTTAGATGGGCAAGGTAGATATAGAACACTGACCTCGGAGTCCATAAGACTGCAAATTCAGCCTCAAAGTCTAATTAGCTGTGTGACCTTGATCAAATCACTTAACTTCTGTTAGTCTCAGTTTCCTCTTCTATAAAACAGGGATAATATAACAGTACCTCCCTCCCAGGGTTGTTGTGAAGAACAAATGAAAAAATATCTTTAAATTTTTTAGCACAGTGCCTGGCACATAGTAGGCACTATTAAAATGTTAGTTATTATCATTATTAATCAGAACTCTGATCTCAAGAGATCCAATAGCCTTAGCCTCCCAAATAGCTGGGATTATAGGCATGTGCCACCATGCCTGTCAGAATATGAATGATATAACTAATATAAACTGATTGACAAGTTACTATAATTTTTAAACCATATTAAAAACACTGGTGGGCAGCTAAGTGATATGGTGAATAGAGCACTGGGCCTGGAGTTAAGAAGACCTGAGTTCAAATGTGACCTCAGAGTTTACTAGCTGTGTGCCTCTGGGCAAATCACTTAATCCCATTTGCCTCAGTTTCTTGGTCTATAAAATGAGCCAGAGAAGGAAATGGCAAACCACTCCAGTATCTTTGCCAAGAAAACCCCAAATGGAGTCATGAAGAGTTGGACGTGACTAAAACAACAATACATATTGCTGTGTGTGTATAGACATACATATGTATATATGCATATATATTTAATCTGTTTTACTGACTCTTCATCAGATATTAATTCAAATTTTTACTCAGATGAGCAGTAAAACTTTTCTTAAAAGCTCATATCCTATATCTTCATAATAGATAATGATTCAAAATTCCATCTGCCAAGAAAAGCTGATTTTAACTTAATGGCCACTGACATGGTAACTTCCTAGTTATTCACTGGACTGTGAACCAAGGCCAATCATGGTAACTCAACAGGTTTACACATAAGTTACTATGTGAAGTATCTCATCAAGTAATGATAGTCAATCTGGCATAACTGGCAGCTCAAACAAAACCCACGGCTTCACGAGGTAGTGTTGCAACAGGAATCTGGTAGGTGCTGCTTGAGCATAACTATAGTAGAAGGTCACAAAGAAAGTATCCAAGGAAAGTCAATACTCATTGCTTGCACATAACATTCTTAACTGAAAACTGATAAATTCTTTAAAAAGAAAAAGAAAACTATCATTTAATTTGTCTTGCAAAACATACACCAATGAGTATTTCCATTATTACTGTCCCCTTTGCCATCTTTGCCATGGTTGCAACATCAGTTTTGTACAGTTTGGTATTCATGGAAAAGGTTCCAAACTCCACTGATCTTAGCTAAATCATGCAGGAGCTACGACAGCAGTAGAGGCTCATCCCTCCGTTCCACAGAGGTGAAAACAAAGCCTTCTGTATTTCCTATCCCCAGGAGAAGCACCATGGAGCAACAACATGGGGTGGGGAAGAGAAAAGAAAAGAGAACACATTTGAATGAAGTCCAACTCATCAGCTAAATAAAGTCACTTCTTATTAAAGTCTATTACAAAACTTCCACTCAAAAAACCAAAAATAACTAACAATCATGAAAAGAGAGAGTGTGTGTGTGTGTGTGTGTGTGTGTGTGTGTGTGTGTGTGTATGTGTGTAGAGGTATCCCATAAAATTCTTATGGGGGCTGGGATGGTAGGGTAGGAAGAGAAGGAGAAAGGGGAGATTGCAGAAAAGATTCCTACTGTAGAACTTTCCACTGTGTATTTTTTTCTATGTTTTATTTTTTGATTTTAATTTTAATTTTTATTTCTATGTTTCCCAGTACTTCCTAACTTCAGAGAATTTTAAAATTCTAATTGTTAAAAGAGTTAAAGTCAAACTGAAAGCATTTCCTACCCAAATGATGTACCATGTAGCTATAAATAATATAGTAACATTTTTCCTTTAACCCTATTTTACCTTAAGTCTGGGGGTGGGGGACATGGGAACAGGGGAGAATTCATTTCATTTTGAGGCTTTTCTGATGAAGCTGCCAATTATTAGAATGCTTCTGAGATACAAATAACAGTACAAGGTCTGAAACCTTCCTCCAGACGCAAATTCAATTAAATGTGGTTCACAAATTGCCACTGCGTGGAAACATCTTTTTTTTGTTGTTTTTAAATAACTGTATTGATCTTTCTTGTACATGACCTACATTTCCAAAGGTGTCCATTCCCTGCCCCACCTAGGAGAGTTACCAGAGTGTAAAAAAAAAATCATAAAAAGGAAAATAAAACTGTTCAATAAAACTCATCAAGAGTCTGATATTATGTCTTGTTCCACACCCACAGACTCTCGCCCTCAGTGAACCTGTATAGCTTTATGTACTTGGTTATTTACATGCTGTCTCCCTCAGGAGAATGTGAGCTTCTTGAGGGCAAGGATGTTTTAGCTCAGTACTTAGCAAAGTGTCTGGCACTTAGTAAGCAGGGGAAGGTGTCTTCTCACACTTTTTGTCTATAAATTTAAGTAAAATTTAAACCAGAAATGGAAAAGGGAAAGGACAGCTATTAATCAAGGAAGGATTGATTCTAGTACCCAACAGAATAAAGATTTTAGTTAGAGTCCATATTCAATCACCCTGGGTAAACATCTTCTAATTTTAGCTTGGGGGTCATCACTGGTTACTGGGCAGTGGTATGGTAATCAAAACCAGTACTATGATTAACAGCATTTTACACCTTCAGTGTAAAGACACAGTTTTCACCTGATTATGGACCACCCTGCTCTCATTCAAATTCCTGCATCAGGAACAAATGAAAGGATGCTGACTTTAGGTTTACAAAATAAACCTGCCAGTTTCAGACAGCTGATGCACAGCCCCATTACTAAAGAGCCAACATTAAAATCTGGCCCTTGTGAGGCACTCAAAAGAACAGTAATCATAAAAGCCAACAGGAAGCAATTTTCAAGTTGGAGTCATGGAACTGCCTCACCCAGCTGGTTAGCTCTCTAGTTTTTTTTTTTTTTTCTGTTGTTGTTGTTGTTGTTAATGAAACTGGAAAATATGGAAAAGTTTTTTTTTTCAGTTGCACTGATTTTCAAATTTCAACTACTATAGAATTGAGTTGGTGTTTGTGAATAGCATCGTACAGATGGGAAAGATAGGTTATCCCAGAAATAATTGCCTACTTTCTGTACCTAGGAAGGCCAAGGTGTGGTAGTGTTGGCAGTTGTCAAGGTGTCTGTTTGCCCAACTTTTATCCAGCTAGAGCAAAGGTAATGAGCTCACAAAGCATAAGGCAGTGGGAAAAGACAGTTTTAAAAAGTCAGGTTCCTCAAATTAAATGTTCACTATTTGGTTGACATGTACATTATGGTACATGACCAATTCCAAGAGCTCATGCAAAAATAAATGACAAGAAATACTGCGGAGGCAAGAATGGATTCATTTAACCAAGATTGATTGTTTTTCTCCTTCTCCCAATGTACATAAGGTACAACCGAAATAATGAAAACAAAGGAAGTAAAATGAGGAGAAAAAATTATTTTAGGAACTCATAAAATACTAGCCCAAAAGGAAATCTACAGACAATCTATAAAGCAGACAAAAGTAATGTGAATTAGGACTGACTAATATGCCCCTTAGTATGTCTAGACTGAGGGAAAATTTCTAGGGTTTTATGACAGCAAGAAGATAGAGAGGGAAGCAAGTGATCCATAGAAAATCATTGGTGAATCTGCTTTCTTAGAGAAGAGCCTGACACTGCAATAGTAAATTAAGAAGTGCGTGTGTGTGTGTGTGTGTGTGTGTGTGTGTATTTAAGTTCAGAATTAATTGTGCAAATTAGAGTTATCTCTAAAAAATGAGGGGGGCGGACTGAAGTTTATAGGGATGGACAGTAGGAACCCTAGCATTCAACAAATCCTTGCTTACAGAGAACAGAGTGAAGGAACCTTCACAAAAATCTAATCACTATGAATGTTTTATTAATGCCCTGCTGACTCTAATTCTGGAGAGAAAAAGAAATCTGATTAGCAGATTATAAGACATGTTCTTCAAATAAGAGTTTTTAAATTACTAAATAAAAATGTATTGTTACAATATTTACAGAGGAAAAAGAAGTGCTAGAGAAAAAATACTTTTAAAAATTGTTGTAGTACCATCTCTTCCTCTTGAAAAATAAAAAACTTCTTGCAGCAAATTTTGATTTTTAGAGGATTAAAAACAACAAAATAATTTGAAATCTAAACTTTTTCCTATTAATCACACTGGAAAATATAAGCATACAATCAATTTTATATATATATACACACACACACACATATATATATATATATACACACACATATGTATATACATATATACACATATACATGTGTGTATATTTACATATGTGTATGTATGTGCGCATGTATATATGTGTATATATGTGTATATATACATATGTATACACACATAAAAATAGATTAACTTCAATTTGAAAAAGCTGAGACATAGTAGCTGAAATACATTTTACCACAAAAAAATTAAGATACAGCACTTTAAATAGTCTGGTTTTATGGTGGTTTAACAATTAAAATTCAACTATTGCTTTTTTTTTTTAAACAAGAAACTGGTAAGATCTCCCTTAGCTGATTTTTAAAAAGGTAACATATAAAAAGTAACAAGCAAATTCACTTGGAAAACTATTGTTAAAGTGATGTTAATTATGTCACATGGCACACTCTGAAACTTTTCATTTTCTGAAGTTATATGCCCTACATATTTGCAATATATAAGTGGTGAATGATAAGACTATGGTTTAACTGGAGTCCCAATTCTGAATCCATGGAGAAAAGGAAATTACAGAGAATGCTATATGATAATTATGCCAAACATGGATGCACTGAGCACTCTCATAGAAAAAGGTTACCAAACCTGTCATGATAACTCCCTTTGGCAAGACCAAATCTAAAAAAAATAAAATAAAAAAGAAAATATCCTACTTTTTAAGTCTGATGCAAATGATGTTTCTGACCAGAATGGAACTAAGAATTAAATGCAGATGTAACTGAAGCCACAGGGCTGAAGGCAAAGTTAGACTTACATAGCCTATTCCTTAACAAACTTGTTGCTAGTCCTGTCTAATCATCCTAATTCTCCTAATCTTCATGGGTCTTGAGCCAAAGGGGTCTTTTACTTTATTGGGGGAGGAAGGAATCCTGACTTGAAGATCTATGCATTCTCTAGTTCTTCCTAAGTATTACCAAAATCATATCCACAAGGATATGAAAAGAGGTGGTGGGAGGAGTTTCCTTTATAGATAGTACACTGTGCTACTCAGGCTCATTAAAATCATGATAAGGTCATCCATAGAAGCAGGGGCACTGTTTGCATCCAATGATGTCACGTAATGTCTCCATTGTTCCACATTGCTATGGTCTGGTGACAGGAACCTCAACTAGAACAAGCTTGCCCTGCATTTTACTTTGCATTTAGATTCCAACTTTGATAAGGTCACACCTTAAAAGATCAGGAGTACTATGCAACACAGAGATAGCAATAAAGCCGCCAGCCATTCCCATACTCTGATAAGGCCATTAAAAAAAGGAAATCAGAACTTGCTACATTCACATCACCAACTGCATTTATACTGCCAGACTGTTTGTAATGTAATCACAGCTACTAAAATCCCTCCTCACATCAAGGACTTCCCACTTAAGCAGAGGCAAAGAGCAAAACTGATTTTTACTCCTACTTTCATCTTAATGTTCCCCCACAGGAGTCGATTCCCAAAGCCATACTGTCATCTTTAAAGAGACCCAAAAGAGTTTTTTCATCCCTCTCAGACTGCCACTTTCATTCTCAGTGACTCCCAAATTTCAGTCTAATCCCCTTTGCATTCCCTAAATCTCCCTCAAAGGATCTAATTCCCCTCCTACTACAAGTCTGTCTTCCAAGAGTTACCCATAGAAACCAATTCCACCTATTGCTTTCCCTCACCATAGTCCCCAAAGATCCAATCCTCTTCTCCCTAGCTGTTTTCCTTTCCAACTGTTCCCCAAAGAACTTGACATCACTATCAGTAAAAATACACTGCAGGGATTACTACTAGGGCAGAAAAATTATACAAGATTTTTTAAAAATACCATAACTCTTACATGCTTAAACAATCCACTAAGTAAGCCAATAAAATATTTTTGTACTATAATAGAAATACTTCATTCTTTTTCATCATACAAACAATAAAGCTTTAACAAATTGATCAAGATGAAACTGTGTTTTAAATTTAAAAATACACACACGAACAGGGATTCTTATTTTATTTGGGGAGGGGGGCTATAAAACAATTTACTTTCAGTCACTTTACAAAAATGCTCTCTCAGTCAAAAGTGTTATTGATTTGCTGGTATCTGATCAAAAACTTTAAAAAACTTTGTGTTTTAGCTCCACTATCCACAAAAGCCTTCCCTTGATGCATGGTGCACAAGTGATCTTGGGTTCTTGAAAGCTAAAGAACAGGGTGCAAAGACATACAGTTCTACAAATCTAGAAACGTTTTTCAATACAGGTAGAATAATCTGTATGTTTGTTATCTGAAGGGTAGCCTAGCTAACTTGATTCACAGAAGTCTGTTACCAGGCTGCCCACAAGGTGATGTGTTTTTCAGCTATAGCAATTCTTGAACATCTTTTAATGATGTTCAAAATACTTAAAATTCCTTGGGCAAAAGGCAGGCAACTGGTTTCCGTAGAGGGGTACCTATACCAATGGAAATCAGATCCTTGAAAAAAAATGAAGCATGCTTTGGCTCACTTTAAATAAAATGGATCAGAAAAGTCTTTGTCATTTTATTACATCTGCACTAAGATTTGAGAGTTCTGAAATGGGTGTTTGTAGTGATTTAATTTTTGAATGCCTTTTGGAGAATTTTTAAAAGGAGTTATCTGAGGCAGAACATGAATGCATACACACCCTATGGGAAAGTGTTCATTAAAGTATAAATTTCTATATAGTAACATCTGGTAACGAAAATTCTATCTCCCCACCCCAATTTTATCCATTAAGCAATTGGGAAAGAGGGTATATTCAAATTCCCACAAAATATCTGAACTTAATATTCAACACACTTTTTTTCTTTATTTCTTTTTGGTTTTCCTAATAAAGTTATTCAAAGACAGAATCCCTTAAGAAGTTAAAACACTTCCTTGAAAAATGGAGGGAATGCATGCAATTTATGAGGCAATATGGCTGATCATTTTTTGGAGGGAGAGAACTGTGTATTCCATTTCTGGTACTTAAATGTCTTAAAGTCTTTTGCAGAGAAGTCAGTTTTGAAACCAAGGCATCTTAAAGCATCCCAGTACCTCTATGCTACTAAAGATCCCTCAAGAAAATCGTTTCTTCCAAGAGTCTTGTTCATCTTACCAATGCAATCCTTGCATCTATTCTAGTCAAAAGATGACCACCTTAGTTGAAGTCTTCCTTGCCTCTTGGCTAAATTACTGCACTAGCCTCCTGAGTGTCCCTCTTATCTCAGTTTTTCTTCTTTCTAATACATCCCCTATTCTCAAATATTCACATGGATATTATTTCATCCATTTAGAAGCTCTCTCCACTGATCATGATGCATCCATGCTTGCACATCACATGTAACCATCATCATCCATGGCCTGACAGAAGTTTGCCCTAGGAGCTCTATGCAACTAGTTGGAATCCTTCGCACTCTTCCCACATGTGGTGAGTACCAGTGGAGCACTCTGGCCACACACCTGTCACCCACCTGGTCACCCTTGACAAGCTCTTACCACATGAGCAGTTCATCCCTTGAAAACATCCTTTACTCCTGTCCTTCACAATTCCTCACTGGTTCCATACTGCAACCTACTCTCATCCACAAAGCTGCCAAAATCATATTCCAGAAGCACAGGTTTGACGATGTCACCCCACTTCTACACCTCCTCACAAAGCTCCAGGGGGCACCTCTTTCCTCTAGGGTAAAATACAAACTTCTTTGTTTGGCATTTTAAGTCCTTTGTAATCTGGCTCCAGCTTGCCTCTCCAGCCTTATTGCACATTACTCTTCTTCACATACTCTATGTTCCAGCCAAATTGGCCCACTTGTTGCTCCGTTTTATGCAACACTGCGTTTCTGACTCCATCCTTTTGTACAAACTTCCCCCATGCCTTGAATGTACTCTCTCACCTTCACCTTGCAGCATCCCCAGCACCCTTCTTAACCCAGCTCAAGTCCCACAGCCTATTCCTAACCCTTGGTTTTTAGTGTCCATCCTTGAAAATTACTTTCATCTACTTGGCATATATTTTGTTTTTACTTATCTACATGCATGTTGTTCCCCACCCATGCCCCCCATGATGCAAACTTCTTGAGAGCAAGGATTGTTCTATTTTGTGTTTTTACCCTCAATGCCAAGCAGAGTGCTTAGTATATAGTAAGTACTTAATATATGCTTACTTAATGAATGAGAGGAAGAAGTTTCCAATTATTTACACCTAGGAAAGAGGAAAAGAAATGTAGTAAATATACCTTCAAAAGTATTTCAACAGTTTCATAAGAGATGGAAAAAAGAGGTTTTATAATATAAAAATTCATATTTTTATATAACCTAATGCAAAAAAATTGAGGAGGGAATTTAATGTTTCACATAGAGGAAATGTGTGGATAGGTTTATTTTTCTGTGAATGGCAGAATAAGTCAATAATTCAATAAGCCTTTATTAAGTATGTACTCTGTAGGAGGCAGTGTGTTCACATAGTGGAGAGGAGGGATGTTCACTGTGAACTCCAAGAACACTGTGGACTCAAAGCCTTCCTCCGACACCAACCCGTGTGAACTTCAGAAAAGTAGTTGTTTCCTGGGCTGGGTTCTCCTCATCTGTAACATAAAGGGCCTACAACAATAATATCCATATACCTAGCATTTATTTAGAACTTGGGCACTGTGCTAAGCACTTTATAAATATGACCCCATTTGATCCTCACCAAACCCTGGGAGGTAGGTAACTAGTATTATTCCCTTTTTATAGTTCAGGACACTGAGGTAGACAGAATTGACATGATTTGCCCAGGGTTAACACAGCTAATAGGTGTCTGCGGCTGGATTTGAACTCAGGTCTTTCTAACTCAAAGCCCAGCAACTCTATCAACTGCACAACTCATATATCCTGATTCCAAGTCAGATGCTCTTGGCACACTGGACTACATGCTTCTAAGGATTGGTGAATGTTAGGAGAATAAATGAATGAATCCTACATAAGGCAGGTAGCTAGTACAACTACCATTAATCTCTTACTGAGGAGGAACCCAAAATTCGTCCAATATAAATAAATTAACTGATGTCACATAGACAGAAAGTAGCAGAGCCAGAATTTGAATTCAGGTCTGCTAAGTCTCAGCCCAGCAGTTATTTCCACTGTGCCACACTGATTCCCTGTTGGAATGACCCTATATGAATAATCTTAATTGTTCTAATGAATTTGGATCAAAGTGGCCACTTATAATTAGATTCACAAATAGGTCATAATAGGTAAGCCATCTGAGGTCTGGTCACAATCCAAATCACAGGCTCAGAGGATTAAAGATTTAGAGCTCAAAGAAACTCAGGAGAACCTCTAATCTGACCCCTCTCATTTTGCCCAAGAGGAAACTGAGGGCCAGAGAGGTTTAGTAACTTAGCTAAGATCAACTAGGCAGTAAAAAAAAGCCAGCATTTGAACTCAGTCCTGTTTCTAAATACAACATTCTTCTTGCCACTGAAGCATTACTTGCCTCTAAATCATTTAATAGCACTAAGATCTTAAATTTAGTTCCTCTAGTAATAAACTGGGCCCAGTGCCATCTAATATAGCCATCTCTCAGACATTAGCAGAATACATACTTAGATAAACTGAGTACATAAGAGAGAGACTCCTACAGATATAATTCACATGTATACATGCATACCTTTGTACATACACTGTCTGAGTAAGTTACATATATTTATAAAATCATGTGTATATAGTATATATAATTTGTATTTATTTATTGGGTGCAGGTTTTTCTATTTCATTTTTGTCTTTGCATTCCTAGAACCTAAGACAGGACTTAGCACATATTACACCTTCAATAGATGTCTGTCAAATTGAATTGAGTGTATACATAAATGTATGCAAATCTATATATACTCTAAGCATCTTGGAGTATTACATATAGTCAAGAAGGTTATTTTGGATTCACTGGCTGAAGAAGTCAGGAATGAGGTCAAGAGACACTCTTAGAGAAAGAAAATAAAACTATCTATGAAAGGATTTGAGAATTTAGGCCTAAAACTCATAAAAAATCAGCAGGAATCAAGGCGTAAAATAGCAAGACTATAATATCAGAGAAATGGGGGATGGGAAGGGAAAAGACAGTTAAAACACAGAAAAGTTTCAAGGAATTTACTCTGTGTACCATTAAAAATTATGATAGCAGAAAGCTATCTATATTTTGAAAAGGATACTCTATAGGTTAACTAGGACAACACAGTTCTAAAGAATCTAAATTCTGACGAATAGATAGGATTTTTAGAAATGTTCTCACTGCAAAGTGGGCTTGTTTTCCTATCTGAAGAATTAAAAAAAAACATCTCAGAACTGTTCACACATTCTTAAATGTCTCGTTTTTACTGTTCAGGAAATGAGTTCCACTTTAAATTACCCAGCATTTACCCCACTGCCATATCAAGGGCTTACTTAGCATATTTACAAGGATTGGCCCAGGACTATTCAGTTCTCAACGGCTGAAATGCACTTAGATGTGTCCCACAAATCCAGTCGGCGGGGCTACACACTGAGCTACTGGACTGAGGTGACCTGAGATCTGATTCCACTGCAGCAGCCATCAATCTACAGTGGTAGGGTTATCTTACCTAAAAGAAGCCCTCCTCGATACCACAGTGTGCCAAGGGTGTTCACAAGGTGCCAACTCTGACTTCCCTCAAATAAGATTCCCCAAGAAGGTTTCTTCTACAGCCTTGAATTATTCTTCTTTAAAAAGGACAGACGTGTCCTTACTATTTGCTTGTGACTCTAAACAAAACTTTCCCACAATCAGACTATTTCTTGGACTTTTAAAAGTTTTTGGTCAACAATAAATTCTCTGTATGAAATAAAGATTCGCTTTGGGAGATTATTTTGTTGATGATTTTAAACAGTTGTTCCTATCAAGCTATCAACAGTCATAAACTCCAAGTAACATTTAAATTTATAGCACTAAATATTTTCCAGTCAGTCTTCCCCTGGGAGTTTATGTAAGGCTAACATACCTTTAAAAACAGCTGCCCTATATAAATGGATAATCAAATAAATGACGGGATGATACTTTCACAAACCACATTACAGGTGCTTAGTAACAGGTTTCCTATGCTGCCTTACCTCTCACTCCAATTTATAAACCTTTAAACGCTGCATCTCATTCTTACCTGACCAAAATTCAGATATAACTATTGACGTGCACATGCAAACATCCTTTCTGCTTCTGATGCCAATGGTATTAATGCTTCATTTCTAAAAAAGACTTGCTATAAGCCAACATGTTAAATCAAATAAACTTCATGGCACTGCAGGACAACCATACACCACACTGTATTACTGATGTGTTTTTTAATCATGTCTGAGTTAGTAGTAGGGACATTGCTTCCCTTTGTCCCCTTCTGAACTTTCTTCTGCTTTTAAATGCAGTTTTCTTTCTCAACCCTTCAGAAAAATCAGTATCACTACCTTCCCATTCCCCACCTTTCCCTTCCAAAAATAATAAATAAATGTAGCCAAATAAAATTCATTGGTTGTGTCTGAAAAGGTTTATCATCTACATATTAGATTATGCATTCCACAAGAGCAGGGTCTTTTTTTTTTGGTATATCTAGCACAGTGCCTTGGCATGTAGTAGGTACTTAATAAAAAATGCTTCCTGAGTGACTGAATAGCATACAGTTTGCTACTTCTTTGCTCACAGGTGGAAGTACGCTATATTTCATTAGCAACCATTTGGAGTTGTGACAGTTTGTTGCATTAATCAGTTATTAAGTCTTTCAAAGTCATTTTCTTTTGTAATATTGTTGGTATTTTGTAAATTGTTCCAGTTCCCCTCGTTTCACCCTGACCAATTCATACAAATCTTCTTGAGCTTCTCAGAATCCAATATTTTTTTATCATTTCTTAATAGTGCACTAGTATTTCATTAAATTTATATAGCATGATTTATTCAACCATTCCCCAAATGACAGGCATATACTTTGCTTCCTATTATTTGCTATAAGCAAAAGTTCTGTTACAAATATGTTTTGTACACATGGGTCCTTTCCTTCTGTCTTTTGGTATGTATATGTTTAGTAGGAGGATAACTGGATCAAAAGAATGCATAGGTTCATGACACAGTTGATATAACTCTAAAATGCTTCTCACTATATCTTTCTAACTTTAAGCTGTTTTACTTCAAAGAGTAAACAATAAGGAGAATGAAGTTTCAAAATAATAATTAATGGCACTGTCCTTTTTCAAGTTCATTTTTTAAACAAACTGTCAATATTTTAAGAAATTATAATCTTGATTTTTTAAGGTTACTGAAAATTAATAATTATGCTTATGCCTTGTATACATTTTCATGTCTAAACTGATAATATTAAAACTTACTAGGCAGAGCTACAATTAGCAATAAACACAGGTAATAAAAACAGGAGCAAATAAGGCTAGTGAAAATGAGTTAGGTAGGGTAGTATAATTCATGGAGGGGGATTAATGAGACTATTCATTCTCTTACAATCCTATGGGCAAGGTCCAGTGGGGAATGCACTGACATTTTCAGTCTCACTAATCCAGAGATATATGCATCCCAGAAGCATCTCTCAGCATAAATATCTTAACACTATTATGGACTTTATTTAACAATACCAACAACAAAATGAAACGGTTAATAATATTAATGCTACATATTGCGGTCATAAGACTATAGATTTATTTCAAAAACTTTTTGTAATTCATAGTTTATATATAAAAATGAACATTAATAGAAAGTACTTAGTATAATTGCATTTGCAGGAAACAGAGTATATTAATTGGTCTATTTGGCTGGGCATTTCAATAAATACTGGATAAAACATTTTTTCTTGAACTTGCAGCTACTAAAATAAAAATCTTTAAAAGCCAGAGGAAGTGGGAATCTTTTGTTTTATAAACTATAAACAACACACTTTCTGTCTATTCATCAAATACAACCATCACAAAGGACCAGACATATGCACATTGATATGCTAATGATATAAGTACTTGAAACCTATGCTCATAAGAAGTTAAAGATAGTAAAAGTCCTAATTATGCCAAAAAGACAGAACTCAATTGCTAATTTCTCAGACTGTATATTTAAGCTTCTTTATGAAAACTTGGGCTCTCAGAAGAGATAATTTCCTGAATTTTGCCCCTCCCCTCCCCAAGCAGATAACCAATTTCGACAGAGGTAATTTCTTACAGCAAAACTTCATTTTTATAAATCTGATAAAGGAGAAAACAACATTGTTCAACTTTACCTATGTTAGGCAGTCAGGTGGCACAATGGATAAAGCAACTGAGCCTGGAGACCGAAAGACCTATGCTCCAATGCAGGTTCATATACCTATTAGCTGTGTGGTCCTGTGTCTGCCTCAGTTTCCTCAACTGTAATATGGGGATAATAATGGCACTTACTTTTTAAGATAATATTTGTAAAATGCTTGGCACATAGTAGGCACTCAAAAAGCGTTTTTTTTTCCTTTCCCCTATCCCTGTCCCTTACTTGAAATTCATTTCGAGAAACATGTATTAAGTACCAGTTATGTGGCAGGTGCTAGAGTTATAAAAATGAAACCATCCATGGCCCTACACAGAAGCCACTATTTTACAAAGTCAATCAAAAAAATATTCCAATGGATCTATGATCTCATCTATGTGGGTATTCCTCCAGTGATGCAGACTGTATCTCATCTGGGCATAGAAATCCTCGGTTATTCTTGCCCATGTCTTGACCACCAGGGGTCCAGTCAACCCGCAAAAGTCCTTTCTTTGCCTTTTAACATAAGAAGAGTTCCATATCCCAATTAGTCAATGTAAAGATACAATGAAATTTTAGCATAAAGCAATGCAGGCTACAAACTGTAATCTCTTTATGAGGTGTGATTCTCTCTAATTGGTTCTAGCAAGGATTATCTAGTTAATGGGGCAAAAACCATGCTTCCTGGGTTCTTAAGGAGCTTGAGGAATTTCAGCAATGGACCATTCAACGGATAAACCAGTCTAATGGTGGAAGGGTTCTATTTAGTTGGGAGCATGTCAGTTAAAGAACTGTGGGCTGATTCCCCTAAGATGGAAGTACTCCTGGAGGAAGAAGGGGTAGGGTTTCTTTCTCTGTCTCTCTCTCTCTGTCTCTGTCTTTGTCTCTCTGTCTGTCTCTGTCTCTCTCTCTTTCTGTCTCCCTCTCCCTCTCTCTCGCTCCTCCCCACACATGCCCCATATCTTTACAGATTATAATGATAGGAGACAACACATTCAGGTAGAAGAGTCACTCACCTGAGGAAAAACGACTTTAGGGAGAATGACCTCTCATGGGCAGAGAAAACTGACAGTTATAGACTCCACAAAGCCACTGATCCCCAGCGTCGATCTCAGAATTATACCTGTACCTAAAGGGAATTTCGTGAAGATTCTGCAAAGGGAGAAGGGAACTTCTAATCCTCTAACAAGAAGTTGTGAGTTACCCCTTTACTATGTGTATTGTTTACAGGTATCTCAATACCTTTGTATTTTGATTAGGCACACTCTCCCAATATGTCCTGTGGATGTTTCTGAAAGAATGCATCCCAGATATCTTGGATGGAATTAAAAAAAAAAACCCTACTGTTACTGCTCTACCATCTTAGCAAATGTCTTTGCTAAAAACCTAATTAAGTCTGGCTGACTGTTACTGGCAAGCACAGTAGTGGGGACTCATGACTGAGGGTACTAGAAACCCACCCTCAGGGTTACCCCTAGAACACTTAAGAGTAGTTAATCATTCTAGGGGGCCCAGGACAACCAATCCAAGTGTGAGCAAGAAAAGTAGCCCCAGAAGGGCTGCTACACTGAAACCACATGGAAATCAATGGAGCACAAAACTTTCATTGATTGTCTCTTGTTCTCACTATAACACATCATCGTCTCATCTTTTATTTTTCCTGTTATGATGATGATGTTGTCGACTCATTTCAATCATGTCCAACTTTCCATGACCCCATTTGGGGTTTTCTTGGCAAAGATACTGGAGTGGATTGTCAGTTTCTGCTTGGAGCTCATTTTACAGATAAGGAAACTGAGGCAAACAGGGTTAAGTGACTTGCCCAGGGCCAGACAGCTAGTTAGTGTCTGAGGCCACATTTGAACTCAGGTCCTCCTGACTGCAAGGCCTGGCACTCTAGCCACTATACCACCTAGCTGCCCTCTTGTTATTAAGGTACATAACTCATTTTCATACGGAGGTAGACCCTGGAATTTCAAAGAGTATTCAGAGCTCAAGTTTTCTCAGGGTCTATCATAATGGAATGGTTTGGGGCATGGTGCTGATACAACATACAATTATTTCTCTACGGCCCTTTTCATAAGGAGCAATTAATGATGAAAAATGCTTTATGTTAAGGAAGAAATGCATATTAATTGTCAAAGAGTGTCAGATATTGCTGCCATTACGGATGAACTTTTTGATACTAAATAGAAGCAGAAAAAGAACTTCACTTTAATATAAACTGCTAACATTTTACTGTGTTTGAAACAACACAAGCTTTCAGATAGGATTTAGACAGTTTTGGAGAGAAAATGATCTGTAGTACAAAAGTATTGTTTTAGGTCTCTTTGTTAACAATGTAGAATATCTCACTTGCTTAGGAAAAGTTTAGTGTTATGACATGGCAAAGAAAGATGTCTAATTTATTTAAAACTAGAAAAACATAATTGTGAAAAAGTGCACATTTCAAAATTAAGACATAGTTTGATTAATTAAAAATAGTAAATTAATAAAAATAATTTGCATATATATGTATGTGTATATATATATACACTTAATGACTAAAAAGTATGGTGGGGTTGTTCAGTCGTGTCCAATCTTTTGTGACCCCACTTAGGGTTTTCTTGGCAAAGATACTGGAATGGTTTGCCACTTACTTTTCTAGCTCATTTTACAGATGAGAAAGCTGAGATAAATAGGGTTAAGTGATTGCACAAAGTCACACAGCTAGTAAGTGTCTAAGGCTGGATTCGAACTCACAAAGATGAGTCTTCCTGACTCTATGCCAGACACTCTATCCATTGAGAAAGCTGGTTAACCCAGAAGACTCCCAATTTGGTAGGGGAAATTTGGAGAATTATGGATTTTTAAGTAAAAGATGATTTTAACTTACACTAACTGAAGATTTGAAGTGTACTTTGAGTTACAAAAAGTCCTTGAGAGCAGGAGGTGCTGGTTTAAACCGCTGTAATACAAGGGTATCACACAAAACAGCAGGAGAGGAAGAGGAAGAAGAGGGAAGTGAGTTAAAGACAAAGCAGGAGGGCTAGAAAAAGCAGTTCAGACCTATGGCAGTCCAAAGCAGTCAGCTGAAAAGTTTAAGGTGAGTAATTTTTGATTGGTGAGAGAACGCTGATTTCACGGGCCAAGCGGTCCAGGGACAGCTATTATAATACCCTTCAGCATTACCTAGAGTTGGGAAGAGGTGAATTTTCTCATTGTGGGCATGTTGCTTTCTACTGCCACCTCTGGTTTGAAAAGGAAAAGCAAAGGGGACTAACAACACTGGTGTCCTGGTGAGCTGCTTAAAGAGTGAACCTTAACTGTTCTGTTATGACCTCAATTTTAATTGAACAGTGCGACATCTGGGTGAATAACTGGCAGAACCTGGATATAGCCAGACAGATGAACTTGGCAGCTGTATGGCTTTAAGAAAACTGCTATTCACTTAAAGTCTAACACTTGCTAAATGCCCTTTTAAGGGTAATGATTAATTGAAGGCACTTGTAAAGGCTATGCAGCGAAGAGGATTTCCCCAGATGAAGCATGATGAGGATCAGTAGTCAGGCAGTTTGTGGAGAAGTAGTTTCATGTAGAGCAAATGTTCCTGAATGGGCTAATAATATTGAAGCCTGCAGTGTAGAGTTCTGAGTTACACTTAACACATGCCTTTTCCCCCCTCATGCTTCCCTGCCAGTGAATGAGTATGCCCACACTTCACCATTAACTATTGAGTATACTGGAGGGACAGTGTGATCTGTGTTTATATATGTGTATTGTGTTTTATTTCTTCATTTATATATGTGCTTTGATACATTATCTATACTATTATTATTTCTTTTTCTTTATCACTAAGTAACATTATATTTAGGGTGCCAGTGTCATTATTTTGAGTGGCTGATTATGTAGATAAAAAACACATTGGATGGGAGCTAAATTACTAAGGGGGAATATGGCTAGAGCAGTGTGATTAAGGGAAGTACATTTTACCCTCAACAGAGTTGTTCCTAGAGCCCTGAAATAGTCTGAATATAACTATGTAGTGGTAGTCTATCTCTGAGAACATAAAACTGTTAGTGTGAAAGCAGGTTAGAGTGATCTAGCTAAACTCAAAGAGAAATAAGGATGTCTGACACTCTCAGAAATTAATTTGAAATACTACTGTAACACACATTTGTCTTGCTACATTTTGTAGGCACTGGAAGAGACCAGCAGACATAATATTACCAGTATGCTGGCAACAGACCAAGTATAAAGAGTTAGCTCAATCACAAAGCTGGCTACTTGGTGTGACCTTATTGGCCATGGCAACCCAATACATAAAACAATATATAGCACAGTTTAACAAATATAAGATAAATCTAAGTAAAGATACAACTATAGTAGCTGGAAAAATAAGGAGAGGCTTCACATAGGAAGCAACAACTGAGATGAATCCTGAAGGAAGCTAATGAGTTTAAGATACAGGAGAAGAGGAAATATATTCCAAGCATGAGGGTGAGCCTGTACCAAGGCTAAGAGTGACTAAGAGGGGAATATGGCAGAAGCAGAATAGAACAGCTAGCAGCTCAGTTTGGTTGGAACATATAATACATGAAGGGGAATAATATGAAATGAGTCTAGAAAACTAGTCAGATGTGGGTGTCAGACTGTGGAACCAGGCACCTCCAGGCTAGGGCATTTATTCCAGAGACAACAGGGAGCTAATGAAGCTTGATGAGCAGAGGCAGTGACAAGGTAAGAATTCTGCCTTCGAGAACACTTTGACAGTTATGTGAGGAATGGAAATAAAGAGGCAAAACTCTGGAAGAAGGCAGACTTCCAAAGGCGCTATTGCAGTCCTACAAAGAGGAGCTGAAAATCTCAGTTAGAAAAGTAGAAGTGGGTTGTGAATAAAGTAGAACTGACTGAAAATGCAGGTGGGGAGATAAGGAAGATTTCAGAATAACTCTAAGGTTTGAACATTTATTAAAAAAAAAACATAAAACCATAGTGTCCTTCTAATAATGAAACATGATCTAACTCATGGGTGGGGAATTTGTGGCCTCGAGGCCATATGTGGCCCTCTAGGTCCTCAAGTACAGCCCCTTGAATGAATTCAAACTTCAGAGAACAAATCCCCTTAATAAAAGGTTAGATTCTAGCTCCTGATAGAAAGGTGATTGACTCAGGGTGCAGCATGGTATCGATTTTCTGGACATGGCTAATGTAGGAAGCTGTTTTGTTTGACTGTACATATTTGTTACAAGGGTTTTGTTTTTCTTTCTTTCTTTCTTTCTTTCTTTCTTTTAACCAATGGGGGAAGGACAGGAGAGAAAAAGTTGATTTTTGTACATTAAAAAATTAAAATTTAATTACAAAATAAAACAGACACAATCTCGAAAAAGAGAATGTGTGTCCTCAACAAAAATAAGGGAGTTTGGAATAGAAGCAGGTTTATGGAGGTAATTAATTAAGTTCTGGTTTTTTGCCTATTGAGTTTGAAATGCCAACGGGGTGCAGGTCAAGTCTTTGAGCATGTAGATGGTAATGCCACAGTGGAATTGAAGAAATATTAGGGATGGATATAAAGATTTAGGAGTCATCTCCATAGAGATAATAAATTGAAGCCAGTGATGAGATCACTAAGACGGTGTGGAGAAAGACGAGG
Source organism: Trichosurus vulpecula (assembly GCF_011100635.1). NCBI lineage: Eukaryota > Metazoa > Chordata > Mammalia > Diprotodontia > Phalangeridae > Trichosurus > Trichosurus vulpecula. Next base: position 287,914,749 of record NC_050576.1, on the reverse strand, counting down.
GAGACATCCAAGTTTAGTGAACAGGAAACAGAAGAAATCCAGCAAAGGTGACTAAACAGGGGTCAAACAAAAAAAAAAGCACAAAAACCAGGAGAGCACATCCAGGAGGATGGGATGGTCAATAGGGTCAAAATCTACAAAGATATTAAGTAGGCTGGGAAGATGGAAAAACCCATGGTACTCAGCAGTTACAGACTGTCAGTGATGCAAACAGCAGATTGTGTGGAAGGACTGAGAAGTCAGGGGGAGGCACGGAAGCGACCACAATGAATGCAAAGGATTTTTTCTATTAAGTTCATTTTGCTACTACAACAATGACATTGTGTCAACTACAAGTCATGTCATCATTTCCCTGATGTCATGGTCCTCTTCAAAAACAAAGGACAAACACAACCTGCAAGTAGACCAAGTTGCCTGAATTGGGACCCAGCTAGCTGGGTAACTCAGCTCATCCTCTCCCTCCTCTCCAAAGGAAGGTAAATTTTGATGGCTTCTCCCACTTAACTTGGGGTTTACCGTCTACATTCCTAGATTCCTTGATTCCTTCCTTCCCAAAACCTTAAACCCAGTTCATTCTGAAGCTCATAGGTTGGACCACAACAGGTCCCTGCCCAAGCTCCACTTAGTGGCTGTAATTTGGGGTCTCCTGGCTTAGAGTATCAATGGTAACTGTTTCTCTTTGGAACAACACCTCTGAGGGTCTTCCCCTCCCAGCTTGATTTTTTTTCTTTTTTTCTAATTAAAAGGGCATCCCTTGACTCACTTCTTAAAGAGGCCTATTCACTGAATGGGCCTTACCTCACTCTTTCAGTGAGTATGTGAAAAGGCCTTAGCTGAAAAGGGCCAGGGTCTCCCATTGTATCCTGGGACATCTCCAGTCATCCTGATGAGTATCTGGCCACTAGACCCAGATGCCTCTGGTGGAGAAAGTGCGGCTGGTGACTTTGCACAGTCCTCCCTCACTCAAATCAAAGTCAACTGCAAGTCATGTCATCATTTCCCTGATGCCATGGTCCTCTTTGAAAATGAAGGATAAATACAACCACATATGTAACAGGAACAACATGGGTGTCATGTGATTCAGTTCAATTCAACAAGCATTTTCTTATCTCCTGGGTCCTGTATTTTTATTTTTAAAATATTTTGTTATAAATAAATAATAATACTAGCTAGCATTTATATTGTGCTTTTAATGCTTGCAAAGTTCCATACATCTTATCTCATTTTATCTTCATAACACAACTGTGAAGTAGGTGATACTATTCTTCCCATTATATTATTATTTCCATGTTAGGAAACTAAGGCTGAAACAAGTTAAGCAACTTGCTCAGGGTCATTAGTAATTTTCTTGGGCGGCAGGATTCAAACTGAAGTCTAGCACTCGGAATAAATATGTACAACCATCAATAAACATCAATGCCAGATACAAAGAACAGAAAAAGGAGAATTGCATATGAAATCATAAACCTCAATTATCAACAACTTATTTTCACGTATACGTACACACGTAGTGAATTGAAAATGGTAATTCCAATATTGCCTTGGTTTTCTGCCTCTCTTCCGGAACTTCCTGCTGCTATTTTCTGTGTATTTTTGGTACATTTCATTAATGCTCTTTTCTTGGCAACACTGTTATTTCCTTATTAACTACCCCCTCAATGAAACTAGCAAACAACTAAATTTCCCTTGTTAACAAATAGTTATAATCAAGCAAAAGAGGTCTATTCTTTGACCGCATCATAACAGTAATTTATTATGAATCTTCTGGAACTAGGGATTTTCATTACACTAATCAAAGTCTTTCAAGGATCTTTTCCATTACAATGTTGTAGTTATTGTATAAATTATTTTGGGGGGGGGGGGTTCTTCACTCTGAAAGTTGTACAAAAAACTTATATGCAAATTCAATATAGGTCTTCCCAGTTTTTTTCTGAATCTGTCCCTTTCATCGTGTCTTAGGGTGCAATAATATTCCATTACATTCATATACCATAATTTATGTAAGCCATTCCCCAATTGATGGGAACTTCTTATTTCTAGTTCTTTGCTACAACAAATAATGTTGCATAAAATTTTTACACACGTAGGTACTTTCTCTCTTTAATCTCTTTAGATTCAACAAGCATTTATTAATTATCATTATTACTATTATAATTAATAATTAACTTACAACATGCATAGCACCAAGCTAGGTGCTGAAGATACAAAGTCAAAAACAACAACAAAACAGTCCCTGACCTTAAGGAGCATTCCACTGAGAGAAGACAACAAACACAGATAATTATATGAAAAATAATTTCAAATAGGCCTCCAACAGGAGGTGCCACTTCAGTTGAGTCTGGAAGTAAACTAGGGCCAACAGAAGGGAGAAATGAGGAGCAAGAGCATGGGAGATGGTTTTGTGCAAAGACATGGAGATGGAAGATGGAGTGTCATGTACAGGGGAACAGCAGTGCGCTATCTTGGCTGGATCACAGAGTATGTAAAATAGCGAAATGTACAACAAATCTGCAAAGATGAGCTGGAGCCAGATAGTACACATGGGCTTTAAATGCTAAATAATGGGAGTTTACATGTTATTTTAAAGGCAGGGAAGAACTACTGGAGCTTCTTGAACCAGAGTAATTTAGTAAGACTTCTTAAGAACCATTTATTTGTCAGCTGCGTAAATAATGAATTAGAGAGGGGAAGAAACTACAGATAAGGAGACCAGTTAGAATGCTATTGCAAACGTCCAGGAAAGAAGCAATTAGGGTCTAAACACATGAGCAATCTAAGTGGTACAGTGGATAGAAAGTTGGACCTGGATTCAGGAAGACCTGAGTTCTAATCCTCACAATGTGACCCTGATCAACTCACTTAACCTCTGTCAGTCTTAGTTTCCTCATCTGTAAAATAGGGATAATAATAATCAAGTTGTTGTGAGGATCAGATGAGGTAAGATATGTAAATTAAACCAGTATATGAATGTGACTTATTATTCATAATTAATATTTTATTAATAATAATAGTTATTACTAGTCTCGTTATAACATTATGTCCTCCTACACACGTTGAAGTGTCTGAAAGCAAAGTGGTGTTTACTCCAGGTATTACTTCATGTCTTTGAATTCCCAGGCTCCTTAATTCAAACCATCTGCTCAGGTTCTGTGTTCCCACTCCCAAACAGAGCCATCTTGTTTTCTTAAATTATTTCATTCTGTGTCACCTGTCATTGGCAGATCAATAGAAAAACCCCCATTCCCAAGCCAGAGACCAGCATATCTCAACAACTAAGTTTAAGACCAGAGAGTTTTAATTTTAAGACTTACACCATTCATTCCATCTCTCTATCTATATTTTTGAATACAACTTTCCCATGCCTGAAATGCCCTTCCTTCTCACCAACAATGCTTAGCACATACTAGGTGCATAATAAATATTTATTAACTTACTGATCTATACCTCTTAAAACTTCTAGTTTCATTCCAAGTTCAGCTCAATTACAATCTTCTACACGGTCTTTTCTGAACCCCTCGCTATTAATGCCTCCCCAAATTACCTTATATTGTCTATATATTTTGAATACACTAATACAGGTGAAGTCTGTCGTATCACATAGCATGCAACCTCCTTTGGGGCAGGGACCGTTTCATTTCTTTGTATCCCCAAAACCTAGCATAGCACCTAGAACATAGTAGATCCTGAATGAATGTTTGCTGATTGATTGAATTAGCTCTAGGACTGGAGCTCAGGAGACAGACTAGGGTTGGATATTTATATGCAGATCAGGGAGTCACATGCGTAGAGAGGATAATTTAATTTATATGTGCTGATAAAATCACCAAGAAAGAGTACAGAGAGAAGGGTTAGAGTCTTGGAGGGGTATCCACTATTAGGAGGTAGGTCATGGGTTATGATCCAGCAAAGAAACCTGAGTAGTGACCAGACAGATAGGAAGATAACCAAAAAGAGAGAAGTGTCAGGAAAACCTAGTGAGGATAAAGTATAAACAAGAAAAGGGTGGTCAACAGTGTCAAATGCTGCAGTGAAGTCAAAAAAGGTTGAAGACTGAGAGAAGACCATCAGATTAGGCAATTAAGATATCACTGATAATTCTGGAAAGAGCAATTTCAATCGAGTAATAAAGCCAGAAGTGAGACCCCAAGGGGTCAAAAAGGGAGTGAAAGCAGAAGTGAAGACGATAAAGAGGGCTTTTGCCATAGATTTGGAAGAGAAAGAAAGAGGAGACATAAGATTATGGGCTAAGGACATGATAGGCCCAAGTGTATTTTTATAAGGTAGAATACATAGGATAGAAAAGTCTTGGGAATACTTGTAAGCATCAGAAAAAGAGGCAGAAGATAAGGAGAGATTAAAAATTAGAAGGGGATAAGTAAGGGCAATCGTGTAGGAAATGTGAAAAGGAATGGGACCAAGGCATAAGGCTAAGCTTTGGCAAGTTATGAATGGCAACAGGACAAGGGGGCAAGGGAGTTCACTGTAGAGGGAAGTATATAATAGAACTTGTTAGAGTTTAGATTAGGAAAGGAAGAAAATACACGTACAGAAGGGTCCTTCCAATCCCCACTGAGAGTTGGAAGAACTAGAGGTTACGGTGAGGATAAAGATTTTGTATCTAAGCAGACCAAATTGCTTAGAGCATTTGTTGCCGCTGCTGTTTTCTGTTTTTTTGTTTTATTGGTTTTTTTTTTGAGGGGTGGGGGGCACAGAGGAGACAAGTAAATCTTACTGAAAATGATACTTTAAAAAAAAAACCTGGCATTTTTTCAGTAGGGGGAGTAAAGGGCACATATGTTCAACAAGAATAAAGGTGTGAAAGTATTTTGTGTTAATTGAAATGACCAGATACCTTTCCTTGAATATGTTAATGGCATGTCCACCTCCCACAGGCAATACAAAACAAAACTGCCTTTCCTTACTATAGACAATATGTTGAATATTGACATTTATATACATTTCTCCAAACATCTATTTCCTTATATCTCCAAACAACGTAATTGTTTGACACATCCCGACCTCTGGTTTGAGAATGGGGATTTTTCTATTCAATTACACTGAAATACTTTAAGAAAACACAAAGTCTCCAAGATGGCTCTGTCTGGAAGTGGGAGAGGAGAACCTGGGCAGATGGTTTGGGTTAAGGAGGACTGAGCCTGGGGATTCAAGTAGATAAAGTAATACCAGAGGATGCCAACTGATTTATGGATATGGATGATGTTAGCATTCCTATAAAACTGCAAGGGTCATATTTATAGAAATATCCTTCACTATAATGACTAGAGGGAAGAGGTGACTTGGGATAGAAAGTCTTCAGGGGTCAAATAGGTAAAAAGGGTAAAAAGATAAGAGCGGTGATTTTCATAGTATATCCCCAATCAGAAATTAATAAAAGTTAATAAAAACAAAAGATGCTTTTGATAGTGTTGCTATTTAATTATAAACCATAGGCTATAGTTTATCTCTGAAGATCCTTGGGGCTTTGCTAAGTAAAGCATTTGTGTAGCAAGAAGGAAATTCTTGGTTCAAACTCTAATGTGAAATGCTATTGTTAACTTTTGTTATCCTAACAATCTCTGTGCCAGGTATGATGTTTATGGTAATTCTATATCTCAGAACTAAATAAAAAAGAAAAACCCAACCGTATAACCTGGTCTCCTCAAGGGACAAGAACCACAAAAATAATAGCTCACATTTGTACAGACTTTGGACCCATGCTTAAAGGAAAGGCTTACCCCTTTCTTTCAGGAGACTAAGGTGGAAAGGTAATAAAACATCATTACGTTCTCAAAAGGTATTTCAGGGGATCGCTGTGTAGTACTTAGGAGTAGCTGCTGCTCAGGTGAAAACATAAGACAAGGGGAGAGTAGTTATTGCCCGGCACTTCCTGCTATGGAGTGAACCACATGATCTCTAGCGAGCAAGCTTCCTTAAGGAGATGTTTAGAGAAGTGTGGGAATCTGTTAATGTCTAGGCTAGGAGTTAGCAAGAAGGACAACTTTGGAATTCTGCCTTTTAGAAAATAATAATAATATGATAATAATAATAATAGCATTTATAGAGAGCTACAGGTTGGCAAAGCAGGTTACATATGTGATTTCATTTTATTTTCATAACAACCCTGGGAGGTTGATGCTGTTATTATACCCATTTTACAGATGAAGAAACTGAAACAAACAGAAGCATCTGGATCATGCTCTCGTGGGTATTAAGTGTTTGGAGCCAAATATGAACTCCGGTCTTCCTGACTCTACCTCCAGGGCTCTCTATCACCTAGCTGATCTAAGGACATAGCATCCTGAGGAAATATTTATCCTCTTGGGCAAGGACTTTTTGTAAGTTTGACCTTTGTATCCCCAGAACTTAGAACGATGTCTTCCCCTGTATGGCAGTCGTAACCAATGACAGCTGAGCTGAACCAAAGGAGCCCAAATTTATTAACAACATGACTCACTACCAAGAAGGGTTCTGCCTTTTAAGGAAATGATGTGCTATTACCTAGAACAGGAAAACCTTGAGAACTGTTATTCTGAAGAGGGTAGGGAGAGAGTGATAAAGAGGTTTTTTATAATTTTTATTAGTTATTTCTTTTTAGTTTTCAACATTCACTTCCGTAAGTTTTAAATTTTCTCCCCCTCCCTCAACCCTCCTCCCCAAAACAGCCTGCAATCTGATATAGGCTCTACATACACATTTCTATTAAGCATATTTTCACATTAGTCATGTTGTATAGAAGAATTATTACGAATGGGAGAAACCATGAGAAAGAAAAAAACAAAACAAAATACTCTGCTTCACTCTGCAACTCAGACTCCATAGTGCTTTCTCTGGATGTGGATGGCATTTTCCATCATGAGTCCTATAGAATTGTTTTAGGTCCTTGCACTGCTGAGAAGGGTTAAGTCTATTAAGGTAAACAGGGTTTTGATGATAACTACTGTCACCCAAACTGTGATTTCTTAGAGAGATCTGCTCAAACGGTACCTGTCCAGCATCAGATAGGAGCGTCCTTGAAGAACATCAACTCTTAACTGGCACATTTGCACTAGGACTGGTAATAGGGACTTGTGAGCATAGCTTTGTCCTCTGCCTTAGTGAGGCTAACGTCAACCTGCTAAGTCCAATATCTCGGTGTAATAATCAAGATGCATATTGGGATGAAAAGAGAGGGGGGAATTTGAAACAAGGGTCCCATTATCTCATCAGTCCAAATCACAAAAAGACCAGTGTAAGTTTTATTACCCTAGAGTTTGAAGAAATTTGGGAGGGTAGGAAGATCATCTAGTTCTTTCATTTTGTAAACAAGGAAATTGAAAGACAAACATGTCAAATGATTTTATAAAGTATTATTGCTTGTTAATAGTATTCAGGTCTCCTAACTCCTAATCCAGTGCTTTTTCTACTACCCAACTTCTTGAAGTTCTACAACAATTTCATCTTCAGCTGATATTATCTTGAGTTTATATTAGGATATTAGTTTATATTAGGTTAAATATTAGTGTTGTCATTCAAATAAACTGCTTGCTGCCCAATCCCATCCATTTACCAACTATGACTTCACACTTTCTAGTGAAAAACCTTCAGGTAGATAATAAAAGGCAAACCCAGTGACTTTCAGAGTTTAAAGATTAACAGGGTCCAAATGGCATCAGCACTGGACCAAATGCCAAGTTCCTCATGGTTTTATCCAAAAGTTAGTCTTTCCTCTTCTAGAAGGTATATCCTGCTTTACTGTTTCCAAGTAAAGCTATTATGGCCTGTAGATATCATATCATTATTCATCTGTTATGCTAAAGGGATTAATCCTTCATTATGCAAAAAAATCATTTATCTCACGATCAACACTTTTGGAAACAAAATTATTTTCTTGACCTGACTGGTTCTAAATAATAATTCATTACATGATATTAGTTTGCAAAAATTGTATCATTCGTGTGCAAAACAGTATCATTATAGGGTGTTACTTCAGTAGTAAAAATATAAATCATAAAGTATGTAGTGTTATTTGTATGAAATAAATGATTCTTTTGAAAAATAACAAAAAAGAGTAATGTATCTAATATTTATGACTCCCAGAAGCAAAAGTATTTCTGCTGCAAAATGACAACATATGCATTCATATCTAGCATCCTCTCCAAAAGAATTCTCTTGAAACCAACATGAAGGAAGTTTCTAAAGTTAAAGGAGATGTATGTTAATACTAAAGACTTGCAGAAGAGTTACCCTAACTCTGGCTCTCAATAAACTCATCAACAGGTTAAGGCTGAATAATTAATAATAGTCATAATAATAAACAATGTAAATTACAACTATTCATACTTCATGTTCCCTTTAGGATCTAATCTAGTACCTAAGGTTATAAACCTAAAACATTTGATGTGACATTTTGATAGTTACAGTACCCTTCTCTCTCTCTCTTTTTTTTATTTTGGGATGTTCCTAGTCCTCTCGGACTACACCTAAATAAAAAGTTTTAGTAGCAATCAGGTGCAACTGTACTAACTCCGAATATTTTAAGAATTAGACCTCGCATGGGAATTTAATCTGTGTCTATGCCACCTTGGGAAAATGAATGCTTTTACAGTTAGATTTCTTAAAATGGATAGCAGATTAATTGGTACAAGTTCTCAAGATAATAGATGTTTGCCTGGCTAACCAGCCCTACAGCAAGTCAGGCAACTTTAGATACCCACATCTCCAGAATTATAATAAGAGGCTGCTGTTCACACCCTGAAACCCATCAATCAGAATGATCTCCTGCCTAAAAAAACAAACAACAGAAAACCCAAGAGGGATATCTATCTAAACACACTATGACTCAAATTATGTGGATTCTGGAAAGAAGAAGGAAGGAGAAGAAGGAGAAGGAAGGGAGAGAAAGAGGAAGAAAGGGAAAGAGGGGAGAGGAGGAATCTTACAGATACAAGACTTGACAAAAATTTAACAAAGCGGCCGATTTTAAAGTGCTACGTAAGAAGTCTCTAAATTATTCACTCCAATTCAACAAACATTTATTAAACAGGTACAGACTCTGCAGGTATCACTGTGCCAGAGTGAGAAATCGATCAAGTAGGATACTTCAGGCCCTGCCTTCAGTCAAATAGGAGGATGTGTATAGAAATGACTAGACTATCATGCAAGATAAGCAAAACCACTTATATGTCAGAAACAAGATTTGAATGTTCCTGACTCCTTGGTCCACTCTGCCATGCCAATTATCTCCTTTTTTCCCTATGTGTATATATAACTATCTGTATATGTGATACATAGAAAATATGGATCCATTTATGTACATATGGTCACACTCTGGTGCATCTCATGGGATAGAGGAAAAATTGAGTTTTTTAAGGCTATGATATCGAATGTAAGTATTGGCAGGTCTTATCAAGGTGGAAAAGCTTTAAGTATGGGCTCAGTGATGAATTGTATGTCCTTCATGGGAGATCAGCCTAGCTAAATTTAGAGTCCAATGAATCTTTTTGGTCATAGCAACTCTCAAAGACCATCTAAAAATTGCAAATGGGTTGCAATTCCCCACACCAATTGTCAGGGATCTTTTAAATAATAATACAAATAAATCATTACGAGAAATTTGAAGCAGGAGAAAATATGTTCATCTGAGGGGACTGAGGAATGCTTCATAGAGGAGTTGTGAATTGATTTACACCTTGAGGGAAAGGAGAAATTTCAACACCAGAGACAGGGTAAAACAGAAGAGCATTCCCACCATGTGGGTAGGCATGAGAAAAAGCACAGAGATGGGAAGAAGTACCATAAGGAGAGTCAACTTTAGTGTTTTTCTTAAAAATGAAGGTAGCTTTGTTATTTTACGAGAGAATATAGATCCAAAATGGTAAAATTCTTGGACATAATATAGCATTATATTTTGCTCTACTGGAAAATTAACATTGCATGTATTTCATCAGCATTCGAAATGTAAAGAAAAAGTTCTACATTCTCTCTATTACAACCACCATCATTGACCCAGAAAACCAAAACTCAAGAAAAGTTAACATAATAAATAATAGTTTTCCTTTAATTGTTTCTTCTACTACCCAAATACTTTTATTCATTGCTCACATATGTAATCAATAAGGCAATGTGGAAAGAAAGGACAATTACCAGGAGAAGCTGACAGTCAGGTACACTACAGCAGAACAAGGAGATTACTGAAAGAAAACACGTCATAATGGACAGCGTTAGACCTAAAGTCAGGAAGTTCCAGGCTCAGATCCTACCCGAGCTATGTGACCCTGGGCAAGCCTTAATTTTCCCATCACTAAAATGGGAATAACATGGGTAGCACTTATCTTAGAAGGTTGTTCGAAAAATGTAATGCACATAAAATGTTTTTTAAACATTAAAACACTACGTAAATGACAACTATCATTATAAATAGGAGTGATACAATGGAACATAATAGTCAACACCAACGCCCACAGTCACTATTACCACTTCCTATAGAACTTAGGAACCCCCTCCCCCTCACTCGCAGGAGCCCTCAATTCCAGAGCTGACATAGGTGTCCTAAATCCTAAAGCTAAAGCTGCCACCATAGGAAACAGGAGAAAAGGTGTGCTCCTAGAGTCTCAAGCTTAAATACAAAACACATTTTCCCACAGAATCAATGTTATCATAAATTAGAATTTGAGTTCAGTTAAATTAGGGATTTAAGAGGTTTTTCTAGGTTAGCCTTGAAGTCTAAATATGAGGTAAACCATTGCTCCTCTGGGAACAACTGACTTACAAATGAACTTTTGAAACACAACCTGTTTGTTTAGTTAGGGACACACAGGCAGTTACTGTCACTGACCAGGCTGGCTCCCCTTATTATAATACTCAAATTCCATACCTACATATATCTAGTCCCTTGACTGATCCTTTTCTTCTGATTGCCTCTCCTATTTCCCTCCCTAAATGACTTATGAATCATTCTCTCCCAGTATCTCTAGATAGCAAGATTATTTTGTAAAAAGTTAGCTTCTTAAAACTAATTCCCTAGGGGCTTCAGCAATATTACAACTGGAAATGTAGCCTTTTCTTAAGCAGAAAATACACATCCTTTTTCAATCGGCTAACTGATGGTCCAGGGTACCCCCTTGCAATGAAATTGAATAGATAATATTAACTTTGATTAATATTTATAAAATACTATGCATAAAGGCACTATTCAAAGTGATTTCAAAATGAAGAATTTGCTTTAACTATAATCACTTGAAAAATGCCTTAATTCTTCATATTACAACTGTACAATAAGTGTAATCTTGCACTTAGCATACCATCAGGCACATGGTAGGCCCTTAATAAAGGTTTATTGATTAGAAAATGTTTCTTGATTAAATAAAGATATCTGCTGTTGTTTTTACTAGAAGTTATTTCTTGATTTTATTTCAGCTGTTTCAAACACATTTCGGTGAATTTTTATAGTAGTAATTTAAGTTCTCATTATGTCACTCTCTTCCAGAAACAGCATGATATAGTACAGAGGAAAAATCTCAGAATCAGGACTATATGGGATCTGGCCCTGCTTCTGACCCATAGTGGCTGCATGATTTTGTAAAAATCACTTAATCCCTCAGTGTCCCCCTAAATTCTCTTAGATTCCAAGTTGTAGGGGGCAGAGCCAAGATGGCAGCTGGACAGCAGGGACTAGCATGAGCTCCCCGTCAAGTCCCTCCAAAAACCTATAAAAAATGGCTCTGAACCAATTCTAGAACTGTAGAACCCACAAAATACTAGAGGGAAGCAGGGCTCCAGCCCAGGACAGCCTGGATGGTCTCTGGGTGAGGTCTTTTGCACAGGAAGCTGGGAGGGGAGCAGAGCCCAGCATGGGCCGCGAGGACCAACCAGACCAGGAGCCGGTGGAGCGTGCCCTAGTGCCCTGAATCAGTGAGCTGCAGCAGTTACCAGACTTCTCAACCCACAAACACCAAAGACAACAGAGAAGGTTAGTGGGAAAAGCTTCGGGAGTGGAAGGAGTTCGTGGTGGAAGGAGTTCGTGGTGGAAGGAGTTCGTGGTTCAGATACCGCCCCGGGGGGCAGCGGAGGTGGGGCACCTACAGAAGTACAGCTGCAGTTGCTTCCGGCCCAAGCCCACCTGGTGGGAGGAATTAAGTGGTGGATCAGAGCAGGAGCGCACAGCCTGCTGAAGATCTAAGTCCAGTCCAGGTTGGGGGCTCTTGGGGAAGGAGCAGTGCTGGTGTGGCAGAGCTGGCCCATCCCCCCAAGCTTGGAACATAGTTCTCTTAACTCTACAAGCAGTCATACCCTGCTGAAAAACTTAAGGGTCAAGTTACTTGGCTGAGAATATGGCCAGGCAGCGAAAATGCAACCACATTCAGTCTCAGGCTTTGGAATCTTTCTTTGGTCACAAAGAAGACCAAAACATATAGCCAGAAGAAGTCAACAAAGTCAAAGAGCCTACACCAAAAGCCTCCAAGAAAAACATGAACTGCTCTCAGGCCATGGAAGAGCTCAAAAAGGATTTGGAAAAGCAAGTTAGAGAAGTAGAGAAAAAATTGGGAAGAGAAATGAGAAGGATGCGAGAAAACCATGAAAAACAAGTCAATGACTTGCAAGGAGACCCCCAAAAATACTGAAAAAATACTGAAGAAAACAACACCTTAAAAAATAGACTAACTCAAATGGCAAAAGAGCTCCAAAAAGCCAATGAGGAGAAGAATGCCTAGAAAGGCAGAATTAGCCAAATGGAAAAGGAGGTCCAAAAGACCACTGAAGAAAATACTACCTTAAAAATTAGATTGGAGCAAGTGGAAGCTAGTGACTTTAGGAGAAATCAAGATATTATAAAACAGAACCAAAGGAATGAAAAAATGGAAGACAATGTGAAATATCTCATTGGAAAAACCACTGACCTGGAAAATAGATCCAGGAGAGATAATTTTAAAATTATTGGACTACCTGAAAGCCATGATCAAAAAAAGAGCCTAGATATCATCTTTCAAGAAATTATCAAGGAGAACTGCCCTGATATTCTAGAGCCACAGGGCAAAACAGAAATTGAAAGAATCCACCGATCACCTCCTCAAATAGATTCCAAAAAGAAATCTCCTAGGAATATTGTTGCCAAATTCCAGAGCTCCCAGATCAAGGAGAAAATACTGCAAGCAGGCAGAAGGAAACAATTTGAGTATTGTGGAAACCCAATCAGAATAACCCAAGATCTGGCAGCTTCTACATTAAGAGATCGAAGGGCTTGGAATACGATATTCCAGAGGTCAGTGGAGCTAGGACTAAAACCAAGAATCACCTATCCAGCAAAACTGAGTATAATGCTCCAAGGCAAAATACCAACTTTCAATAAAATAGAGGACTTTCAAGCTCTCTCAGTTAAAAGACCAGAACTGAATAGAAAATTTGACTTTCATACACAAGAATCAAGAGAAGCATGAAAAGGTAATCAAGAAACAGAACAAGAAAAAGAAACTGCAAGGGACTTACTAAAGTTGAACTGTTTTGTTTACATTCCTACATGGAAAGATGATGTGTATGATTCATGAGACCTCAGTATTAGGGTAGCTGAAGGGAATATGCACATATACATATATATGTTTATGTGTATATATATGTATAAGTAAATGTGTATATATGTATATATGTATGTGTGTATATATATATAGAGAGAGAGAGCGGGCACAGGGTGAGTTGAAGATGAAGGGAAGATATCTGAAAGCAATAAAATCAAATTAAGGGATGTGAGAGGAATATATTGAGAGAGGGAGACAGGGAGAGATAGAATGGGGTAAATTATCTTGCATAAAAGTGGCAAGAAAAAGCAGTTCTGTAGGAAGAGAAGAGAAGGCAGGTGAGGGGGGAATGAGTGAATCTTGCTCCCAGCAGATTTGACCTGAGGAGGGAATACCATACATACTCCAATGGGTATCTTACCCCACAGGAAAGAAGGAAGAAGAAGATAAAAAAGGGGGGATGATATAAGGGAGGGCAGATGGGGGTGGAGGTAATAAAAAACAAACAGTTTCAAAAGGGGACAGGGTCAAGGGAGAAAATTCAATAAAGGGGGATAGGTTAGGAAGGAGCAAAATATAGGGAGTCTTTTACAACATGAGTATTGTGGAAGGGTTTTACATAATGATACACATGTGGCCTATGTTGAATTGCTTGCCTTCTTAGGGAGGGTGGGTGGGAAAGGAAGAGGGAAGAGAATTTGGAACTCAAAGTTTTAAAAAAAGATGTTCAAAAACAACAAAAAAAAAGTTTTTGCATTGAACTAGAAAATAAGATACACAGGCAATGGGGCGTAGAAATTTATCTTGCCCTACAAAAAGAGAAGGAAAAGGGGATGGGAGGGGAGTGGGGTGACAGAAGGGAGTGCTGACTGGGGAACAGGGCAAACAGAATACATGCCATCTTGGAGGGGGGGGGAGGGTAGAAATGGGGAGAAAATTTGTAATTGAAACTTGTGAAAATCAATGCTGAAAACTAAATATATTAAATAAAAAAATACAAAAAAAAAAGAACACAGGTCACAGAATTCTTGGAAATTACTAATGTTTTGCATGTTACCAATTTTATTTTGTGTACTGCATTTTATGGATTATTTCACAGTAACTGTGTTAAGAAAAGAGCATATTATCAGAATTAATGTTTTGTTATAAAAACTGCATGCAGAAAGGTGTATTTTGAGCAATCCTTACAGAAAGATTACAGTTTTTGGTGGTGATGGGAACCTAACCCTCCAATTTCCCATAGGTTCAACATATCAATATTTGAATTTTTTACTTCTGTGCTATTTTCTAGGACTGTTCTGCTCCCTGTCCCCTAAGTTGAGGACTGGCTGTATTAAACACTTATTATGTGCCAGACACTACAGAAGTGAGGAGACTGGGAAGTTTTAACTGTTGCTTTGGATACTTACCTGTCATGGCTGGGGAGAAACTAAAAAGACTGAGAGAAGTAACTCATTTCCTATTAGGACTGAATTTACATTGTTAAAAATAAGGAAGGGATTCTTGAGAAATTTTGGCTGCCACCTGGAGATACTGAATGGTGGGACTGTGTTTTAGGAGTGAGGAGAATTCGAGTAGAAGTGATGACTTATGGCTGTGATCTCACAGCTAAAATATTACAAATAACTATTTTTTATCCTTGTTTTATTATTTATTACCTTGCTAAACAAGTTGTAAAGCCAGTAACTCTGACATTTACTTAAGCCTGAGAGTTTATGGGTTTTGACATATAAAGAGATAAACAACTGCTTATAGGCAAAGAGGTTTCTCTAGTTTATTAAATAAAATTTAATAAGTTGAGGTAGGGGCTAATAGCTAATTAATTAATGAGAAAGAACTTGCATTTTTAGTACTTAGTACCCAAGCAAACTTCTGAATTATTTTAGAACTCAAAAATAGGAAATAAAAAAAAAAGATTCCAAGTTGTATTATAGTTACTAGATCTATATTGGAATAGAAAGTTTCTTCACCAGGAGCTCCCTATACTTAAACTGATGAAATAACAGAGTCAAACAAACAAATAAAAATTGGCTATGAGAGAAAACAATCTTACTAATCAAATACAGACACAGTATCGACTGCATTTTTAAAGTTACAACCAATGTTTTGTTAAATCTAGATACACCCGATAGCATTTAATACATATGTACAGAAAAGTAAGTCAAAATTTTGTAAATCAATTTGCATTTAAGTTCACTATTATAGCCATCAATATTGGGGATCCTTCCAAAAAGAAAAGTTTTTAAGGAAATTAACTGTAAAACTTTTTGTAATGGAAATAATCATCCTTTCACTTCTACATTGCACCAGGTATGCTTTTAGATTGAATTTTCTTAAAAGTAAGGTTTATCAGAACGATTCAATGCCTTGCTTCATCCCTAGAATATATATCTAGATAGCCTGGTGGCATAGTGAATAGAGTGCTAGGCCTGAAGTAAGGAAGACTCATCTTCCTGAGTTCAAATCTGGCCTCAGATACTTGCTAGCTGTGTGACCCTGGGCAAAACACTTAACCTTGTTTGCCTCAGTTTCTTCATATGTAAAATGAACTAAAGAAGGAAATGGCAAATTACTCCAGTATCTCTGCCAAAAAAAAAAAACCCAAATGAGTTCAACAAAGCGCGGGACACGACTGAAAATGGTTGAACAATAACAGTACATCTAGTCTAAGAACTGATGAAGAACCGGTAAACTTTACTGTCATATCGGGATGGGGTGTATAAACATGGATTGCCTTAAAGTATCTAGTTGAGTAAAAATCTTTGCCTGCTACAGACAGCTCACTAAAAAGCACAAGAAATCCTACTAAGGCTTCCTCATACTTCTCATTTTGAAAAAAAAAGATTCTCCTCTCTAGTTCTCTCTTATACTTTTTATTAAAAATGACCCCATAATGACTCCAAGGCCACTGCTACCTCCCTAGATCTCTTCTGATCCTTTTTCTGCTTTCTCCAAGTTAGTATTTTGCTCACCTTGAGCTGCTAATCTCTCCTGCAATTCCAAGAGGGTCCATGGCAATGTGGGAATTTGTTTTAACTATACATATTTATTACAAAGTTGTTTTTTTTCTTTTTAAGTTGTGGGGCAGAGAGAAGATAAATGCTTGCTAATGGAAAAATAAAATAAAATGAACGATTTTTTAAAATAAAGTTCATGGGGATTTCTGTGATAAAGCATGTGATTCACACACTTCAATTCAAAAGCCATGATGTCAGGAAAAAAAACTTCCTAAGAATTAGAGCTATACAAAAGTGGAAAAGGCTACACGCAAAGGTGATGAGTTCCCTTTTTGGGAGCTCTTCAAGCAGAGGCTAGACAACCACTTGTCAGGTATATTGTAGTAGGGAAAACTGTTTGTGAAGGGGATGAACTAGGTGGCCACTGAGGTTCCTTCTATATATCAAATTCTGTTGATTCTGTGACTCAGGTCCAGAAATACTGAACCCAAGTGAGGCCTCTTGGAATGGTATGGATAGAGCTGGCCTGCAAAGTCAAATATACCAGTGTTCAGGTCCTGTCTCAAACAGTAGTTGTGACCAAAGGCAAATCATTTGCAGATATGAGGAGTGAAAAATTTCCTCATCCAGGAGTTCCCTAAGCCAAAGGAAGCAAAGGTCTAGTTCAAGAGTGGGGAACCTGCAGCCTCAAGGCCACATGTGGCCCTCTGGGTTCTCAAGTGCAGACCTTTGACAGAGTCCAATCTTCACGGAACAACTGAAGTTTGGATTCAGTCAAAGGGCTGTACTTGAGGACCTCAGAGGGTCACATGCGGCCTCGAGGCCGAAGGTTCTCCACCCCTGGTCTAGTTTCTCTCCCCATCTGAAATAGTGGTCCTGATATCTGAGGCCAAAAACTGGGAAATTTTGAAAAGGGGGAGGGGAAAAATGCAATTAGAATAAGGTCTAGGGCATTCCAGGAAATGCAAGTCTGGGTGGGGCATAAAAAATAAATTAAGCATCAGGAGGGAGAATGCAGAAAAAGAAAAAGAGATACTGAAAAGTGAGGCTGGACAAAGTATGCTAGCTACCTCTTTTTTTCTGAAGGCTGACCTCTCCTTGGACACTGGTAGTAGTCTACTTCCTGCATTATAAACCCTGGCCCCACTACCACCTCATTTCATTGCAAAAAAGTCAGTATAATGAAGGGTTAATTATTGAGTTGCAGTAAGTCTCCTTAAGTTTTAGGCAGAAGAAGTTCTGAGAAACTGAGGAAACAGAGTTAAGAAAAAGAAATGGAAGAGAACAGTAAAAACAAAATCCAGTACAGACAATGTAGGATGGAGTACATATTTTCCCTTTGTAGACTAGCCAGAAGGTCAGAAAGCACATAGAGCTTCCTTGTAAAACAGCCTACTGGACTGCTCCGCATGGCTACCGAAATTGTGCACCTTTCCTTGCTTTGAATCCCAGTGTTCAAGTCTTGACCACATTTGTACTCACAGCCTAGGTGCAGGGCCACAGTATCTAGCAGAGAGCTCTTCACTTAAATAGGTACTTAATAAAGGTTCACTTCATTGAATTAGGAAGATATGGCCTGACTAGTAGCAAGGTGCTTCCCCGCCTCTATCTTCCCACACATGAATGAGATTAAAAGGAACAACAAGAGCCAGCTTGAAGGTGAGAAGTCACAAAAAGGGAGCACTTATTATCCACAGGATATGTGTATGGCATTTAGTCTACGCCAACCTACTCAATCTTGGCTAGATTTGGCTAGTCCAACCTACTCTAGCTGTGGAGGGGTGGGAGGTCAATGGGTGTGTGAAATCCCAAAGGGTTGCTTCCTTGAGTCGCTTAGGCAGTCAAGCAGAAGTTCCCAAAGCTGGGAACACTCTGGATCCCCATTCTCCAAAAGACCAAACAATGAGAATGATCTGGTGAGAAACAGTGTCTATATTTGAAAGGCTTATAGGACAGTCAAGAAGAACATACATGGCTAAAGAGAGAGACTCAGCCTGTGATTTCACTAGTATAGAGAACTCACAAATTCCAGTTGGCACCTTCTCTGTAGTACTAAAGAGTTACCCAAAGCACTTAGAGGTTAAATGACTTGTCCAAGAGTCATACAGCTAGCATGTATCAAAGGCAAGACTTAAATCTAGGTCTTCCTGGCTTCCCAGTCAGCTGTCTTATCCATACTACACCTCTATGCTTAGTTTTACTTTTCCCTCAAGAGTCTTAGGGATAAAGGGAATCCTAACAGTTCCCCTCCCCTATCCCTAAAACCAAGTCAATGGAAAACTAGCCATTTATATAGAATAATCAGGAATATACTAATTCCTCAGCAGTCACTAAAAAGCCCCTCTGACACTACTTGTGTGACCTTGGGCAGGTCACTTAATTTCCCTAAACTTCAGTTTTCTTAGATGTAAAACTGAGAGGGTTCGACACTAGATGGACTCTGAAGTGTTTTCCAGCTCTACATCTGTGAGCCCCCAGAAGGGGTACACATATCGAGAGCAGGGTGATAATAAAAACAATAATAATAGTACAATTATATAGCATTTTAGGGTACAAAAGCACCTTCATCACAACAAGCTCCAGAGGGATACAGTGAAATACTTCCATTTTATAAAGAAACTGAGGCGCAGAGTAGTTTAGTTTCTTTCCCAGGGTCACCTAGCCAGTAAATGCCAGTCAGAATTTGAACTACATTCCCTGCTACCCCACAATATGAAATCTAATATTACTAAATACAGCTTACATTTATATAGCACTTTACAAATTATAAAGAACTTTCCTTATAACAACTCTCAGAGGTAAACAGACCAAATATCATTATCCTAATTTTACAGATGAGGAAATTGAGAACCAGAGAGGTTAAATTATTTATCCAGAGTCATATCTCATTTTCCTTTAGTTGAAATGGCAATAACAGTCAATAAAGATTTAAGTATTAAAAGAGAATAGGAATTAATTCCATGGAGCTATAGAATCAAAGAGAGAGAAGAAAACTTAAAAGTCATCCAGACCAACTCTCTATCTGAAGAATTTACCCACCTACTACATCCTGGACCTACATCCTAGTTATTCAACTCAATAAGCATTTATCAAATGGCTGTGTGCAGAGCATGGTACAAGACTTTGGGAATACAAAGAAGAAAAATGACACATAATTTACGCCTGAACAACTAGAGTGGAGCAAAAGTGATTACTCTTTGAGGCAAAAAGGAAAGCTTCTCCCATCATTGAGAAATTAAAGGCATCAAGTCTGAAATGAGCATATGCTAGTTGTAAATGCTATAATATTTTTTTCAATAAATTATAATTTAAACTGAAATCATAGGAAGTGATGCTAGTCTGTTAATTAGTAACTAGAAGTGTGATGAAATACACTGAAATGTTTATTCAATAAAAGCATTATTGTCTATAAAGCTTTGGGGGGTTTGGGGATCGAATCTGATTACATTGGTATAAGGAATTCCTTATAAAAACGCTGACTCTACCAAATAAATTTATAAAACTTTACAGCTAATCATGTGTATACTGTTTTCGGTATCTCCAACCAAAAAGTGCTTATTAAAAGCCAGGTGTCATGATAGGCATAGTGGCTCCAAATTTTAAAAAAAAACAATACTAATCTGAAGAAGTTTATATTTTACATAAAGGGAAGTTTATAATTTATATAAAGGGAAGTTTATATTTTATATAAAGGGAAAGGGACAGGGAATCATGTAAATGAACATATAGGTAGATATAAAATGCGCATAGTAATCACAAATAATGAGGGAAACAGTATGGGGGAGGGGACAGAAGAAAGACCACATAGAGCACATGAGTTGAACTTTAAAGGAAGGTAGGAGAAGGAAGTACATTCCAGGCATTTGGGACAGCCTGTACAAAGGTAGAAAGACAGAAGATGGAATGTGGTCTACGTTGAAGTACAAGCAGACGAGTTTGCTCTGAGGTAGAGTTCATTAAGATATGTAACATGCACTAAAGTCTGGAAAGGTAGGCTACAACCTCACTGTAAAGGTCTTTGGATGTCAAACAGGCCTTTGTATTTTAACATAGAGATTCACTAAAGCTTCCTGACCCAGATAGTGACGTGATTGGACGAGCACTCACTCAGAAATCCCAGAATTATATCATTTCAACCTTGAATGGGATCTCAGAGGCCATGTAGTCTAACCCATACCTGAAAAAAGATCCTTTATAAAACATATTTAACAAATATGTCAAAATACGAAACTAGTTCATGTTGGAGGGGCTGTGGCAAAACAGGCACGATAGTATGTCGTCGGTAGAGCTGTGGTTCAGTGAAACCATTTTGGAAAGCAATGTGGAATTATGCAAATAAGTGACTTAAAAATCCCATACGCTTTGAAACAGTCATTCCATTTAGAGGCTTATATCCTCTTTGTACGTATTAAGGAGGTCACTGATAATAAGAAAGCCCTCATATACATAAAAATATTTATGGTAGCACTATTTTGTAGTAGCAAAGAATTAGAAACCTCGTCGATGCCCTTCAACTGGAGAATGGCTAAATATATTGTGATTCATGAATGCAATGAAGTATTGTTGTGCTGTAAGAAATAATAATTATGATGAACACGAAGCATGGGAAGATTTATGTGACCTGATACAGAGTGAAGTAAACAGAGCAAAGAAAACAACATAAACAACGGCTACCACAATTTAAATGGAAAGAACAATCACAAAACAATAAAAAATGAAGACTGAAAAACAATAAAGAATAAGTATGGCCCCAAATGAGAAAACAACCTCCACCTCACTGCTTTGCAGAGGCAAGAGGTCCATGGGCATGGTATAGTGCATACATTTTCGCATGTTTTCTGTGTATTGATTGATTTTTGTCAAATTGTTATTTTCTTTTATTAATATTTCTTAAAAATTATTTGTTACATAGTATGGTTTTCTGAGGGGGAAGAGGAAATGGGAGAAATTTCACCACATAAAAAATATAGTAATAACATTTCATAAATACATACAAATATATATATATACACACATACAAATGTATGCACGTACACATATGGATATATATGCATATGGATGGATGTATATATATATATATAGATAGATATGTATATATGTGTGGATATTTATAAACTTTTATTGCTATTTTTACATGCCAAAATTTCTCCTGGTATCCCTCCCCCTCCCAGAGAGCCATCCCAAATAACAAATAATTTTTGAAAAATAATAATAAATATCATATTGTTTGTAAACCTAGACATATACACAGGCGCGCACACACACATACACACACTCTTGATAAGTCATTCTCTTGCCTTTACTTGAAGACCTAGAGGAAGACCTCCTGAGGGAGCCTATCATTCTTGCATGGCTCCAGTCATTAGGAATTTTTCCTTATTTACATCAAGCTCAAACTTGCCTCTTTTCAACTTCCATCTTTTTCAAACCCCATATGTCTGACCTCTGGCACCAAGTAGAATAAAATTAATACCCTTTCTGAAGAGAGCCCTTCAAATATTAGCAAACGGTAATCATGTCCCCCCTTACCTCCACCCAAGTCTTCCCTTCTCCAGGCTAAACATTCCCAATTTCTTCAAATGAAGCTAATATTGAATTAACCTGAAATCTTTCACCATCCTGGATGCCTTCTTCTGGACATCCTCCAACTTATCAATACCATTCCTAAAAGTTATATTGCTCAGAAGTGAACACATATCATGTGTGATATGACTGAGCAGAGTTCAGAGCGATAATTACTACCTCCATATTCCTGGAACCTGTGTATCCCTAGCTTAAGATCACATTAGTTTTCTTGGCTGCCACATCATTCTACTGATTCATATTGAACTTATGGTCCACTAATACATCAGAACTTTTTGGACAAACTGTTATCTAACCAAGTCACCTCTCCCCAACCCCACCTCCACCAACATCTTATACTTGAGAAGCTGATTTATCCAGACTATCCCTTGTACAGCTATCTAGATTTCAAGTTTTAGAAAGTAATTTAACTTTTCAAATATTTATAACTTCTCTATCCAAATAAATGATAAGTAAACTATGGCTGAAGACAACCTTACACTTTAAGTTAAACACAGAATATATGAACTGTCCAGGATTTAAGATGTAATCTAGTTTAACTTTTTTGTGCCTACAAAGTGCCTAGCCAAGTGTCTTAACAAGTATTAACCAAATGTTTGATTTATATATACAAAGTTGTTATACATCCATCATATAAATCTGTCTTATAATGGTTGATTCCATTTCTCCTTGACTACCGGTAAAATGTAGGGTCAACCGTGTAAGTATCTGCATTTGAAATGTGCATCTCCGATTTCCTTTCAGTTCCAGATCAGAGGGATCCAGCTTCTTATCTGGAGCAGATCGGTATTTGGGTGCCACATGGTATCACTAGTCACATTTCTTACTTCCAGGGGTGGTTCAAGGAGCAGCTGAAGTTACTGCGAAACGATCCGAGGAGTCACAGAGAATAGTCCTGAATTTCTCCCCAGCATTCATTATCTCACCTTCATAATCAGATAGAAATTAACTGGCCCTTAATGAAAATGTCACAGCTGTATGCAACACTGATATGTGCCTAATGTTTGTCTGCAGGGAGATAATTAATTGTTCGGTGAAGTACTTCATGACACCCAAAACAGGAAAAATAAAGAACATTAAATGCTATCCAAAACCAGAGAACAGGGCCTTTTTGAGCCTATACTCTGAATAAAATGATCTCAATTATATTCCTTTTAGGCAGGGAATTCAGCAGGGTAACATTTGCTGCCATTCCTAATAGTTGCTTCTTGGTTCGGCTGCCCTAATCGGCTGCTGAAATCTAAACCGATTATTCCCGAAGTGTCAACAGATGCACAACCTCCCAACTGAAACGGGGACCTGTGTCTGTTTTGTGTAAACAAACCAAGGGAACACTTGGAAAAAAAAAAAGGTAGAGCTGAAGAGAGAGAGAAAATAGGTACCTTTGGCAGATAGTGTTAAAATGTTATATATGTGTTATAAAACAAGGCAGAAGAATATTGTAAATGACCCTAAAGGGGACAGTAAAGAAAAATTAGATATGGGAAGGAAAAATATAAACATACAACCCCTTTTTTTAAAAGCACGAAACACCCTCACCAACAAACCTTATCATTCAACTTTTCCTCTTAACTAGTAGACAGGAAACTTAACATTAGTTCCTCTACTCACTGTCTTGGAGACCAATATAAAATGGAAAGTTCAAATTTTCAGTTTATCATTAGTACTGCTGACAACCCTACTGAGTTCACTATCACCATAAAGATTCAGTAGTCAATGGGGAAATTTGTTGTTTAAAGGCAGGGGAATACAGCCAGCAGGATACTCACTTTCCTTAACTAATACCCGGCAATTTATAACCTGCTAGGGATTTCAAAAGACTAACATTTATTTGACCCATGATTTTCATTCATGACTCTACTTTCTTTTCTTTGAAAATAAATCATCACATTTATTATAAATATCCAATCAATGTTATGAAGATTTTTTCTCTCTCTTCTCATAATTTCACAATATTTCTTGAAATAACTAGGGCTACCATAAGACATCATAAAACCAAGCTGGGAATCACTGACACTGTGAGTTACTGGAGAACATGTTTCTTCCCTGACAAAAATGGATTCTTGGAAGGCACCATGCAACCCCTACTTCTTGATTATGTCACAGGGGCCTAAAGAAAAATAGCAGGTCTGAAAAATAAGCTGCTATTTTATTCATTATGTAAGGATCCTAGGAACCCAAGATTTAGAGCAAAAATAACTCATGTAGCCCTCTTCTTGAAGCTGGGGCCTGAGGTATTAAGCTATCTGGCCAAGGTTACATAAGGAGATTATAGGGCAGCTGAGGGGCACAGTGGATGGGAGTGCAGGGATGGAGTTCGGGAAGACCTGAGTTCAAATACAGCCTCAGACACCAGCTTTGTGACCCTGGACAAGTCACTTAACCCTGCTTGCCTCTGTTTCCCCATCTGTAAAATGAGCTGGAGAAGGAAATGACAAACCATTTAGTATCTTTGCCAAGAAAACCCCAAATGGGGTCACAAAGAGCCAGATGTGACTGAACAACAACAAAAGTGTGAATTATGGCACAGCTATGATCCAAGCTCCAGCAACAGTATAAATGTGATAGACTTTAAGTCAGAGGACTTTTGTTTGAATTCCAGTTCTGCCACTGACTTCTAAACTCTCCAAGCCTCAGTTTCGATGATAAAATGAACGTATGAGACAATGGCTTCTAAAGTCCCTTTCAATTCTAAATTGATGATCCTAATAGGTCAAATTCTAAGCAATATTCTCTTTCCACTACACTTTCCCTTTCCACTACACTATGCTGCCTTCTCATCATTTCTGCAGTAAAATGACTAAATGTGCTGAAAAGGCGTTCTTAAATTTACGACCAAACCTTGGAAATACAGCAGATTTTCTCACTGGAAAATTTTTATCTGCCAAACGTCATATTCCAAAGAACAGCCATTGACTGACAGAAGCTGGCCACACTTGACTAATAAGTACCTCTAAAGTGTACATGCCTACATTTTGTTAAAGCTGACCCAGGACATTGATGATGTCTCTACAGCCAATGTCAACACCCCAAACACAAAGAGGAAGCTAACCACTTTTCCCTCTAAGTATGAGTGAATCATCATAGTCTTCTGGCTTCCTAAGGTGCACATATTGAAATCATGCCTCCAGGCACATTTCCAAACCCAATTACAATAATAAAATTAATGAAAGGGCAGTAAAACTTCCACTCATATAAAGTAGAAATACCAAGTTGTAAGCTAATTCTGATGTTGCTTGCATCCTTTAGAGTGCAAATTCAGAAGTTTCTGAATGAACCCCTTTCCAGGGAACTCTTTAAATTAATTTGTTATTTTTCCGATGCTAGTGATCACACCTTTCACACATTTCAGTGTGAAAACCTATTTCCAAAGGCCTTGTAGATGTGTCAGCTGCACACCTGATGACTGTATTTTCTTTTGTGAGTTTTTAAGATATCTATCAACAAGTCTTTTCAGCCTTAAAGCACAAATAACTCTCTTGGGAGCTTCAAATGGTCATCCAAACTGCTTTACCTACAGCAAGAACTTTCCTCTAAGGAATTATATCAGTTTTATTCCCTATGGTATTTTATCTGAAAATGGAAAAAAATAATAGCTCAAGTTCCTTTTTTCATACATGCATGGATTCCAGGTGCAGTATCATTTGGCCCATAATTTCATCTGAATGTTCTCAAAGTAAATTATGGATAAAGTACCTGAAAGTTACACACAAAGTACTGAGTTCAAAATGGGTTAATGGCTTGTCACACCTACTGTTTGCTTAAGTTTGTTATTGGAGCAGGAGATCAGAGGGAGATTGGAGGAATGGACTAAGCATTCCATTAGTAACAACATTCCTAAGAAGTAATTATGCTAGTCTTCGAAACTCATTAAGGATGACACTGCAAAACCCTGTTTTACAAAAGGAAATACAAAAAATCTAATCTATTCATTTTAAACTTCATTTAGATCCTTAGTGTTTCTTAATTTAAAAAAAAATAGGAAAAAAAGAAAAAAAAAGCAAGCATTATTTTCAGTGGTAAAATGAATTAAAACTGTTGATAAAAACAAGCAACTTGGGGGTGGGGTGGCAGCTTACCACATTCTTGCTGAGATAAACAAACAGCCAAAAGCACTTGGGTACTCTTTAAAAGACTTCTTCCCAAACCCTGGAGGTGGTTCTATTCCAATATGAGAAAAGTGGAGATTCTGCTTTGGTCCACCCCAGGATTACTCTATATTTAAAAGGGGAGGGGAGTAGCACTAAAGGGTTTCTAGAAGCAGACAAGTATCTAGAGGGGCTGCTAGGGATAGATGCCATAGCAGTGTGGGCCACAACCCTACCCCCACCTTCTGAGTGGTATTGTCAGTGATCACCACAATACTGTGCACCATACTTGCTGCACGTGCACTCCCTTACACAAGGCTCAAAATTTATGGTTTCAAGTCAGGTCACTGCATTCACCTTCCTCCAGCCTCCACTGTGTGCCAGTTTCACATCTGAAGAACAGCACAGGGAGAGCCCAAACCTGGTGGTTTCTGGGGTACAGCAATAAACAAACTCATACAAAATTTTGATTTTTCCTGACAGCCAGCAAACTGCTAGTTCCAATAGGTGGGGTTATCAGTTGACAGGCCCAGGAGCTCATCACTACCTTAAATTAAGAGGCAAGGAGGCTTTCTGGTCCTTGTCCTTGAGAGTGCTAAAGGGGTCGAGAGGGAGAAATATGGTTAGGTATATGATAAGTAGTTTCCTGTTCTCAAACCTTACCTAATGACTCTGAAGTAGCGTAGAAAATTTAAAGTAAAACCTTACATTCTCCCTCACCATTATCTCCAAAGGAGAACTGCTTTGTTTCTACTTAGATATTTGCCTCCATGCCCCATATCTTCTGGAGGGAACGGAGGATGGGTAGCTAAAAACTACTTTCCCTCTGAAATAGTACAACTGTACGTTAAATATCCGTCAGGAAAGAAACTAGTATCATGGAAAATAAGATCCAGTAATTCTGCAATATTCTGATGTGAGAGACAGCGAGCAAATGGAAAGATTATTCAATGTGGAGTCAGAAGAGACATGGGGTTTAATCCAGTTCTCATATTTGTTAGTTATATGACCATAGGTAAATCACTTTACCTCTCTAAAAGCCTTAGTGTCCTCATCTGTAAAAGAGGCATAATATAATATTATTATCATATATTAGCTCACAAGGCTGCTGAAACAATAGAGATGATGTATTTTGTAAAGTATTTAGCAAAACCTACTAATAAGCTATCATATATATTATATTCTATACAAAGTGCTAATCAGCTATTAAAACTAAATTCAACAAGCATTTATTAAGTATTACTGTATGAAAAGTACTGGAGAACGATGAAAGGGGCTGAATGAATGAAAAAGCATTTAATAAGCATTTACTAGGTGCAAAGAACTCTGCTAAGTACAAGGAAAATAGAAAATTAAGCAGACTCTGTTTTAAAGCACTTACAATCCAACATGGGAAGGAGACACATGTAGGAGTTTATCAGCTGCAAGTCAGATAAGGCCTGTGGGCCTTAAGAGCATGCATGGTAGTCTAGTGTCCCCATGCTTTCAAACCTTAAAATCTACTAAAGGGATAAGACATGTACACAAAGAATTATGATTCAGGGTAGATTGTGATATGGACAAGGGAAAGTTCTAATAAAAGGGCTGTAAGAAGTATGAAGGAAAGCTCAAGGATTTCATTAAAATCACGAAGAGAGAGATGTGGTAGGAGCACATTCCAGGCATGAGGGACAGCTTGCATGAATGTATGGTGGTAGGCGCAATTATAGAACAAGATCAGGGAAATGTCCAGTACTTCATTCTGTATGGTGCAGGAAGGAAGGGGTGTCAAATAAGGCTGGAAACGTAGGCTGGAAGCATGGGCTTTAAACAGTTGGCCAAAATATTTGTATGCTATAAGCAAAGGAGGTTTGAGCATGGGAACAACATAGCCAGAAGAGAAAGAAAGAAAGCAGAAAAAGCTAGGGTGGCTATTATAATAATGATGGCATGAGAAAATGAAGTAATAGTACACCTATCATATCCATGAAGTGCTGAATTCATCATATTTTACAGGAAAGAGAAACTGAGGTATTCAATCATAAATGACTGGCCAAGGTCAAATAACAAAGTACACAAGTTTAAAAGAGCACAGGACTTTTATAACTTAGTATATGTCTTTCCATCAACTTTCCCTAGCTCTGTTGTTTAAATTATATATGTATATGTGCATATACATACATACATATATAAATGTAAATATTCTAGCCTTCAATATTTAAACTAACTGAATAACTATACAAAAAAGGATGCTGCAAGGAGAAACAAATCCTCCAGAAAGAGAAAATTCTCCTAATCCTCTCATTTTCAACAGTCAGCTAGGACTGGGGTGGGGGTGGGGGAAAGTAGTGGTTTTAGGTCTGTGTGTACATTTATAACACTAAATAGGAACTACACATCAAGATGGAATGATTATTGATTTCTTAATGGATTACTGCTGCACAAATTTACACTCACTGAAAAAGCATCAATCTTTGGATAATAATTATAAACCTATCGCAGTACATACAGCATTCTGACTGAATTGAAACTTACAGCTATCTGCCGGGAAATGGCCAATGTTCTATTTCTCCGGCACCAACCACAATATAGAATGGTGAGCAACTACTTAAAACAAAATTACAAGACATGGTTTATATCAGCCGCAGAATGCACCATCTATAAATTGTAATTAGAGACGTAAACAATCAGGTCCTTACAGACTTTTCTTAATCATTAAAGAAAAAAAAACAGTAAAACAGACAGTTATACTCCTCACAGGCCCATCATCACTGGAAGGTTTGTAAGAAGGGATAAAGAAAGACATCTGAAGACATCTGCTTTGTTATTCCACCACATTTTAGAACCCTTTTTCAACTCTATTTGAGGAACTTTAATCTGTATTATATCATTAACAGAAAAGCAAAATGGGGGGAAAGGTTGGGACCTTTCCTTGGGTCTTTAAACTCTTCTTGGGGGACATAATTTTATTATTCTAACAACTGTTCTTTCCACAAAAGAAAATTATACCACAAGGTGGTTTTACACAGTAATCTGACCATTGCGTAGGAAAGGGAATTAGATTATAGCACTACCTGTCTCAGCCAATCAATCAACAACCATTTATTAAATGCCTACTCTGTACCAAACACTGTGCTAGGTTCTGAAATTGGAGTTCTATACTATGTAAACTCCAATTAATAAATTTTTTAAAAGTTTATTAATAATAAAATTAATTAAACCATAATAAATTAAAATAACAGTAAATGTCAATTATTCAATTGAATTCTATACTATCTAAACTCCAAGTTTTCATATTCTCAAACTATGATAAATAACATCGTATTCTTCTGCATGCACATTTCTCACTCATTTGAGTATTCTCATTTCTGAGGAACTTTTTTCAAGTGTACATATGCATATAATTTTTAAAAATATGTATGTACATTTATATAACAAAGATGAACAAATGTGAAGTCAAGAACTATAATCTGCACACTGTAAGACATCAATTTTCATTGATTTTTTGGATCTTAGTCCACCATCAGTAAATTCTATTGAATGAAAGTCATCTCTGTTTTCTAAGAACCGGCACAATGTGTGGTTTTCCTGCTTAATGAAATAACTTCTTTTTAAAAAGCCATCTGTCCTTGCAGCATATCACAGACATTCCCAAGAAGAATGATTTTATTTATAAAGCATTCTTCCTTCTTATTAAATTACCATGGGACTATTAAAGTATCATAATAACAAACTAATAATTAAAAATCATGATATAGGCTATCAAATATTTTTAAATGCTAATTAAACTAATCATTATAAAATAAAGGCAAGAAGATAGAGTGGATAGAGATCAAGCCTTAGAGCTAGAAAGTCCTGAGTTCAAATCCTATGTCTGATAATATTGATTATATTACCTTGGCCAGAGCAAATCACTTAACCTATAAGGGCACCAGAAAACTCTCTATGATTATAGGTTACAGAGATCGTGCCAACCTGCATTAATAGGAAGGGTTTTTTCATCTGGGAGTTCTCTAAATCAATGATATCACAGGTTCAGTCCCTAGTACTTATTATAAAATATGCTAATTTATGAAACAGCAAAACTTTACAGAAAAATAACTGCAAAATGGCAAAGGAAGGACTTGAAATACTTAGATCTGCGATTTCACTGGTGTCTCATGAATGCAGCAACTGGGCACAGTAGTCAGAGGGCCAGATGTGGAGTCAGAAAGACCTGACTTCAAATCCTTCCTCAAATACTGGCTAGCTATGTGAGCCTGTGCAAGTCACTCACTCTCAGTTTGCTCCCCTCTCACAGCGGTTTTGTGAAGATCAAATGAGGTAATGTGTATAAAGTGCTACAGAAGTGTCAGCTATTATTATTACTGTCTGAGAGAGCTGCTTGGGAACACAGAGATTAAGAAAGGCCATAGACACACAGCTAGGGTATGCCATAGTCAGGATTTGTACCAAAATCTTTCTGACTCTAATGCCAACAGCTCTACACCATGCTGCCTCTTAAACTACTGTCAAAGAGAAGAACTTAACATGACGTTTAGTAAGGACACAAAAAACATTTTTTTAACTTGAAGCTAAATAATTACTGTCTAAATTACATTACTCTACTCAAGGAATTTACAGGGGAAGTGATACATCTGTGGTCTCTAAAGTAGGTTACATTTTGAAAGATTAAGATCATTGTGCAGAAACACATAGGGTACAACATGATGTTTTGGCAAATATAATTTTTATACAATTTATTTCTAAATGTGTTCATGTATTTATATTTAATTTAATAAACATTTATTGCAAATTTGTGGGCAAGGCACCATAACGCTAAAGATGGAACAAAAATTAATAAGTAAAATTTGGTCCCTTTCTTCTAAGGGTCTTACTATGGAAGAGAAGACATTCACAAATAAATCTAAGACATAATAGACTGAACATGTGAGTTAGAGTGGGACTGAGTAACATTAGAGTTGAAAGGAGAGAGATGGTTTCTGGCTAAGAAGATCACAGGAAGCTACATGGAGGACAAGGTTTTGAAGAATGTGTAAGATTTTAAATAGGAGTGTGCAGGATGTAATTGTAAGCATAAGGAAGCCTATGAACAAAAACAAAGAGTAAGGAAAGTGTGGAATATTTTGAGGGAATAGCAAGTAACTTAGTTTGGTAAAGCATTGGATGTGAAAAGGGGAAGAGTGGGATCCCAATGAAGCTTCAGAGTTAAGTTGGAGACAAGATTGTGAAATAGCTTGACTGTCAAAGGAGTTCAGAGTCTATTACTTCAAACTGTCTATTACAGTGGGGAGCTAATTCGTGTTTTTAGGAAGGACAGTGATATGAATATACCCATGCATTAGGTAAATTATTCTGGAATGAGTGTGTAGGATGGAATGTTCGATGGGGTGAGAACATTTTGTAAGGAAAAACACCGGCTTCCTTCATGTCTCAGGTCACTTAGCCACCTTATAAGGGGGTCCTTTCCGGGACCCCCAAGCTACTAATGTCTTGTCCTCTAAGAAGAGCATCTTCTTAGAAGACACAGCTGTTCTGTAGGGCAAGTAGGTGGCACAGTAAATAGAGTGCTAGGCCTGGAGTTAGGAAGACTCATCTTCCTGAGTTCAGATCTGGCCTCAGGCATTTTCTAACTATGTGATGCTGGGTTTGTCATTTAACCCTGCTTGCCTCAGTTTCCTCATCTGGTAAAATGAGCTAGAGAAGCAAACGGCATACCATTCCATTATCTTTACCAAGAAAATTCCAAAAGGAGTAGCAAAGAGTTAGACACAACTGTAAAAAGAAAAAACACAAAAAAACTGATTCTGTATATATGTTGTACGTTATTTTCTTCCATCAGAGTGTAAGCTTCCTCCTTAGGAGGAAAAACTCTTCATTTTTTCTTTGTGTCACAACTGCTTAGTACAGTGCCTGGAACTCGGTAAATATTTAATAAATGCTTGTTGAATGACTGAAAGAAGAAATGATAGATAGAATAAAGACCATAGACAACATGGTTAGGAGATAAGGAAAGAGATACAATTAAAGGATTGATCTGACAAAGAAAAGAACTAGAAAAGGAGGGAAGGTGGTGAAGGTGAGTGAAGGCATGGAAAGGTTTTTAGGGCATGGAAGAAAATAAATGAGGGAGCTCACATGAGACAACTATGGTCTTCTCAATAAATTAGGGCATGATATCATCTTCTAAGAAGGGATTTGGAATAGGCGTTGGAGACTTGAAACAAGTACAAGTTTGAAAAAGGTTTCTGTGGTGACCACATCAGGGAGTCCTTATGAATTAAAAGACTGCAAAGGCAGCATTGAGGGTTGGGTTGCATATGTGTGTGTGTGTATACATATATGTATGTGTATATATACACACATATATATACATGTGTATATATGTATACATGTATACACACAACATGCGTGTGTGTGTGTGTGTGTGTACATATAATGAATTCTAAGTCAACTCAATCAGGAGAGTGTCACTAATTTCTTCAGTAATGTTTGGTATCCTGAGAATTAAGAAGCAATATGGGTGGGGGAAGGGTTAGCTGGGCTTGGTTATTGGCAAAGCAGGTATACCTCATGGGAGGAAAGGTATTTTAGGATACTAGAATAACAGAGGGAGAAGGCAAGGAAAGAAAAGAAATGGTACAGGAAAATTAGAAGAAAACTGAAAAGATCTAGAAGGAATACTGAGAATAAGCTACATTAGAGGTAATAAAAGGAATACTTGCGTATGAGTCTGTGTATGTGTGTGTAATTGAGTGATGAATACTGTTTCATCGTTCTTCTATTACCACTAATTCCTTTCTTTCTCCTCTTACACAGGGACAGTGGAGACTCCCATTCTTTTTCCCCCTCAACCCTTATATTCAATCAGTTGCCAAAACCTTGCCCTTGCTACCTACTGCCCACAACTTCTTTCAAATTCAACCCAACACATCAGAGGCAGTGTGGTTCACTGAAAAGAATGGTGGTGTGGAGCCAGAGAACAGAGCTAGTTCATATCCCAGCTCTGTCAGGTACTTCCTGTGTGACCTCGAGCAAGCCATTTACCTTCTCTAGGATTCAGTTCTTCATCTGAGAAATAAGTGGTTTGAACTAGATGACTTCTAAGGTTCCTTCCAGTTCCAAGGTAATGATCTTGACCTAGAACCTAAGCAACCGCAACCACCTCCTAGGTGGTCTCCCTGCCTCCAGTCACTCTTTACTCTAGAGTCTCATCTAGAGTCTAGAGTCTAGACCATCTTCCACACAGCTTCAAAGTAGGTTTCCTTAAGCATAGATCTGACTCCCCTGTTTAGAAAACTGCAATGGAACTCTCTTGCCTGTTGGATAAAATGGAATCTCATTTAGTCAACAACCTAGACTCAACCTATGTGTCCAGCTTCAGGGCAACTTTAGTAGTCATCCTCCTGAAATCTATGAGCCCAGCAAACTGGCCTTTTCTCTGTTCCCCACAAATGAACACTTTCACCTTTACTGAGTGACATCCCTCATTTCTTAAAGACACACACAAGTACTAATTTCAACAGGAAGCCTTTTCTTCTGCCAACAGCTTATATTTAACTCCCTTATACGTATTTATTCTGGAAACATTCATATAGGAACCTGTTGTCCTCCCCATCCCCAAATTATTGTAAACCCCTGAAAGAAGGGCTTGTTTCATTTTCTGTACTTATGTTTTTGGCTTTGTTTTATTTTTGTTTGATTTTGTTTTTGAGACTATGTCTCTCCATCTCACCCATGTTAGGAGTTTAATGGCCACTCCCAAGCCCAATCCAACTCCTGATCAGCACAAAAACTTTGACATGCCATTTATAACCTAGGCCATTTTGTCCCTCCTAAGGCAGTCTGGTGGTTCCCCACTACCCAGGGATCATTATATTGGTGCCAAACTTACTTGTGGACACTTGATTTTAGCCCACCGTAACTCAGAACTCCGAAACTCAAGTAAGCCACCAGCCTCAACATCCTGGCAGCTAGAATTATAAATGTTTGCTACCATACCTAACCAATACTTATGCTTGTTTCCCCAATTCCTGGCACATATAGGACACTTAATAAATACTTGCCAATTGACTGAATGTCAGAATGATAAAGTGTTTTGTGTCTAACCCACTACACCTAGCACAGTGCTTTGTACATAGTAAGTCCTTAATATGTTCTTGTTGAATTAAATCATATTTCATTGGAATATATTATTGTATGGGAGTCCTAAGTTTTGTTTCTGGTACCACCTTGCTTCCTGGACAAAAGAGTTTCAAGGACTTGTTGATGGACAATTCTCAGGTTTGGGAAGGATGCAGACAGCAAAAGTGCAGGGAGCCATTTTGTGGTTAGCTACAATGTTCCATTCTATATTTTTGATAGGGGAAGAGGAAGCATATAATAATGTATTAAATATTCTTCTGTTAAAAGAACAGAGTTTGCTATGAGTGTTCACGTAGATGCCATGACAAGTATTAAAAACTAAAAACAGGGTCTGCAAGGCTACAGAAGGAAAACTCAGGACTCTCCACCTATAGCATTCTTACATTTAAAGGTATTTTGCTTGTTATTAAAAACAATCTTGTTGGCAGCTGAAAGTGTTTTACAGTAACTCAAGTCTATCCATTCATATAATAAAGAAAAACAGAAATAGAAAATTACAGAATGATATTCTAGGTGGCACAGTGGATACAGTGCCAATCCTGCAGTCAGAAAGATCTGAGTTCAAATCCAGCCTCAGACATTTACTGGGCAAGTAACTCTGTTTGCCTCAGTTTCCTCATCTATAAAATGAGCTAAAGGAAATGGCAAACTACACCAGTATCTTTGTCAAGAAAACCCCAAACAGGGTCACAAAGAATAAGACAGAACTGAAAAGACTACGAGAACGAAAACAATAGAAAATCATTGAATGGTTATTTACAAGGGTATTCTTTCTGCATCAAAATTAGTAGGGACTATTGTCATTAATGTATAACTCCTACATGAATTTTCTAGCATGACATATAGATACATATATTTTCATTTCAATTACATATTGTAGGAGGTGAATTTCCTTCTACTAAGGGTCAAAGTTATATGGCATAGCTTTGATCCAAATAACCTTGAATTAACCAAGTTAAATTTCATAATATTTCATAGAACATGTAATTAATTATACTTTGAGAGATAAGCAATTTTAGAAGAATGGGGAGAAATCAAGAAATGAAAAAAATAGTTTCTTAAGATGGGAATAGGGGCTGGACCACTTATTTTATTTGTATAGGTATCTTCCAGATGAGGAAGTATACCTCTACAAGTTCAGAATGGCACCTTCTCTATAACTCTTCTGAACTTTGAAACCCAGCTTTCTCCCTGTTCTTCACACACAATACTTCATCATCTCTGTGGTTCTGCACCGGCCACCCCACCTACCTGGACTGTACTCCCTCCTCACCTCCACCTTACAGGGAAGTTAAGTCCTTCTCTTTTTTAATACCACAACTCATGCACCATCTTCTGAATGAAGCTTTTATTGATTCTCCCTTTCAATTTCCAATGCCCCCACTCCAAATTTCACTTTGTATTTAGCCACTTTATATCTAGCTCTGTGCGTGCATTTATTAACTTTGTATATAGAGAAAGAGAGAAAATGTTTATGTATATATGCTATATAGAGAGAGATAGAGATAGATAGACAGATAGATAGGTGTAATTGTCTCTCCTATTAAATTCATTCTTTGTTGTTGTTTTAAGTGCTTTGTACAGGGCCTGGCACATAGTAGGTGCTTAATAAATACTTGTTGATTAATTAGAGTTGCTCAAAACACTGAGAGGTAAGTGACTTTCCCAGGGTTACACAACCCTGTGTATCACAGGCAAATCTTAAATCCAAGCATTTCTAGATTTCAGTCTGTTCCTTCTCTGTTATACCAAACTTCTCTCTCCCTCTCTTCCTCCCTCTCTCCCTCTCTTTCTTCCTCTCTTCCTCTCTCCACCCCCCTCTCTCTCATTAACATTACCCTAATCTTAAAGTTATCTTAAAGATGCAGCAATAAAATCCTCTCACATGTTACAAAAGCAAAAAAGTGACCTCATGTCATGGGGTCCATCAACATATTAACATATGACTTAGAAAAACTGTCCACTGACAGTAGCAAAAATATCTACCCTCTTGCACAAATTTCTTCAAGAGAAAGGATATGTTACTGGGCACCACTGAGACAAATACATTTTTTAAATTAACTTTTAAGTAATTTTCAAACTCTTTCTCTCAGAAACACGAGCTTTGGGGTACATAGCAGACCAAGCAAAATTATTTCCAAAAATGGCAGTTTTTTACCCATGGTATAGTTTATCCAATTATTTCTTTTTCCTCTTGTTCACTTGCAAAAGCTTTTGCAAGAGTCTTTAAAACTAGTATTTCTTAGAATTAACCAAGTCATGGCACTCAGTCAGCAATTTATGAACCAAATACATAGCATTGCCCAAGCAGCTGAATGTTACACAGCTTTTCAAAGTTTCTTTGTTATAGTCATTTCTTGATCAACAACAGCGAAGATAATGAATATTAGAATTCTGTGGTTACCCTCAAATCTGAGTGTAACTTCAAGTACCATTCTCAACCAAATTTCTTAGTACCATTTCTAACAAATAACCAAATTGCTATGGAATTTGTTTCTTTTTATTGGTTCAGTAGCATATACTTTTCTTTCACTGAAGCATTTGAGGGCATATACATGTTATTAGCTGCCATGTATCAATGTTAACATCAAGTCTGAGAAATGATATTTATACTTATTCAACAATTAAACCATGAGATGTTTCTCAGCCCCTTCAGTATGCCAATAAGACTTGGGGTGATTTGCAAATAATCTGAGCCCTTCATGTAGTAGATAGTGATGTGAGACTCCCTATCTAGAACTTCTTTAGAATTATAGAGACAGGACTAACCCAATGATTCAAAAGAACCTAGGGAAGACAAGATGATTCCAGGCCCCCTGAGGATTTTGCTCCACTTTGAAAGTACCCGGAGTAACTGGAATGTTGAAGCTAAGTGAGGTTAGTCTAGGTTAACCAGCCCCTAAATAATCGAGGTATCATATAATAAGTTTCACTTGATTTTAGACTTTGCTTTTTTCAATTTTATTTAAAGCATGACATTGTCTATCTTTAGGAATATCTTTAAACTTAAACTTCAGACATTAGTGTACATCTAATTTTATCTGCTGATGCTTAGAATGTTTAAGTATCTTTTTTTTTTTTACCAAGTATCCTAATCCTAGTAAGCTTACACACAACACATAATCATTTTACAGCAAAGACTTCACGGGATAATGTCCAGTTCTCAGACTGTGTATAAAGCCCCAGAACACAGTCATACCTCCAATCTATTTTATAGTTCTAAGAATTTCAGGTAGGTTATAGGAAAATTACTTGTGGTATAAAAAACATGTTACCTAAATTTGAAACTAAAGAAATCCCAAAAAGATACTAGAATCATGTTAAGGTCTCCTCTGGACAGTCCTGATAAAGGTATTCACTTTTTAGAGTGAATTCTGAACAATTTTAGATAAAGAAGCCAATCAGAAGTCTCCCATCCAAGCCCTTCCACCAAACAAAAGTCACCAAACAAAGCTTTTAAATTGCCATCTTCACAAGAAATGCATTATCAGTGCATAATTACCATTTCAATTATTCCTCTCACAAACAAAGCAGGTTTATTTGTGATTCACTTTAATTAGGTAATTTTAGTTTCATTTCTTTGGTAATTGATTTGAATACAACAGAATTAATAATTGTCTCATGTCTAAGCACTTCTTTTCAAAACCAGGACTTTGAGGTCCTGTCTATATAGCACAGAAAAATAGAATGAAAAGATTTTTTAAAACATCAATCATCCAGATGTTACATATTATACAACTCTAGTCTGCTTTAGACTAACACTTATTGGTGATGACCAAAAACAAACTGGACACACATCCCTCATGAATTCTGCCTGTACAAAATTGTGAATGCTATGATTTATCTACACGCTAGTTGCTTTAGGGATTAAATAGTTTTGTTACCGTTTTTATCTATAGTTAAGATTTAAAGGCTCTTTAACAAGACTTTCTCGATGGTTACTTACATTTTTTTTTCTCTGCTTAGTCACAGAACAGTCAACAAACATATTTAATAACTAGTGTATTTCTTTTTTTACAAATAATGACAAAATCTCACCTGTTCTACCTGGTAAAGGAGGAGGGAAGACTGGAGAAAGACTTAGCTGGTCAACTAGTGAAATTTCTTTGCTGCATCAATCTGCGTGGGCACTCTGTCTACCACTGCAAATTAGAACTTATCTTTATCTTATTTTGTGCAATTTTCATTCATGTCTTCCCATGAATTCTCCTTAAAGGATGTGTCAAATGTACTAGAGGACTTCCTTTAGTTCTTTTAATACTTTGTAGCAAAGCGGATGTGGTTCACTTCTTCCATTAGTGAAGTATTAGACAATGGAAAAAAAAATTTCCATTTACACACAGTTAAGCTCATGTTCAGAGACAGTTTAAAAACAGTTATTTTGGGCACCATTTGTCCTCTTTTCCACCACTCTTAACATCATCATTTCCAAGGAAGAAAGGGACCCCTTAATGAGAGCTACTTTGTATTTTTACAAAATTTTACTTAATAGTCATCATCAAAGAATTCATCATCTATTGGTCAGTCTGTGATTAGTCTTTCCAAACTTAGGTAAGAAAATGAAATCATATCATTTTGTAGTAATTTAAACTAAATACTAACAAATTATTGTAAATAGCGATCCTTCTATGACTGCTTTCATGAATGAAGAGAACATAATTTTCTTCTGAGCACTGTCTGCTTAACAAATGAAACTGCTTTAAAGAGTGTAAAGGGTTTTATGAAAATACAAGGTATTATTTAACTCAGAGATTCTTAATCTTTTTTGTATCATGAACCTTTCCCCAGAATAATATTTTAAATGCATCAACTGAAGTACATAGGATAAAAAGGAACCCCACTATATCACTATATTGAAATATATTTCTCATAATCTTTAAAAAAAATAAAGTTCAGAGACCCTAAGCTAAGAACCCTTAATTTAAATGCTCAAAAGTAGTTTATCTTAAATATGTGAAAAATCAGTCTCACAACTGATCTGGTTCCCCTTACTCATTTGCTTATTATTAGTAAGCCTCCGTTCAAAAGTAAACTTGAACCCAGGCCTAATCGAATTATGATGACTTCATTATCTAGGTTTTAAATGAATAAAGTATTTGCATTAAGCAAAGAGGGGCAGCCATAGGGAGGAAGGACCACTCAATTCTATGTCAAACCTTAGTTCATTACTAGTATGACCATGGGCAAGTCATCCTCTCTTTGCACCTTTAAAATCTCACCTATAAAGCGGAGATAACATTTGTACAACCTTGAGGCAGTGGTATGCAGTGGGTGGAGGGAGTTGCCCTCAGAGTCAAGAAGGTCTGGTTTCAAGTCTTGCCCCAGATACATGCTGGCTGAATGATCTGGGTAGGTCACTTAATTTCTCAGTGCCTCAGGCAGCTCTCTAAGGCTACAAGTGGCAAGAAAGGTGATGACTTATTGGTAAAGAGCTTCCTTCTCAGAAAGAGATTTATGCCTATGAAATCTTCCTTTCCCTATCCTAACCACCTAATTCACAGGATTTTTGTGAGAAAAGTACTTTGTAAACCTTAGCATGTTTTACAAATGTGAACTCACCTATATTACAGAGGAGTGGGGTTTGTTGGTTTGTTTCATTTTTGTTTTTGGCCCAAACTCCTCATTTTATTGGTACAGGAACTTATTTTCATTTGTAAAATGGGAGTAATAGTAGTACCTACTACACAAAGTTTTTGTGAGGATTACAAGACACTATGTCTATAATTTCATTGCACACCCACAAGTGCTACTTAAATGTTTGTGGTTGTCATTATTATCATCATCATTCCTCACTCTGACATTGGCTCGACAGCTCTGTCCACTAAGCCATATTGCCTCTCAATGGACACAAAAGTTCTATTATAGCTGAAAAAAAGTCATGGAATTACAAATGCACGAGGTTAGCACAAGATTGTGGGAAGGGTCTCTTTAGTTCTTCTGCACTGGTGTTTCTACTTCTTCATCAACTTAAAAGTTTGTCTACCATATCCCTGTGTTTTTCGAACGAGCCTAGTACACAGAACTAAACTTTATTATTATGGTATGGGAAAATTTAAGGGTACAAACAGTAAAGCAATCTACATTTCACCAATATTAGTTTTACCCCAGATTAAAGCACTACCTCTTCCACTGGTGACAGCCAAAGTTGAAAGTGCTAAATATATTTTTCCAGGTATGGCAAAGTATCACACTCCCTTTAGTCCAGCAATCTTTTTTTTAGTCCTTAGCCTCTGGGTGACGGCTGTCCAGGGCTATTCCCTTCTCTATTCCCAGGTCAAGTTACCTTCTTCAACTGCTCTTCTAGGATATAAAAGAGTAAGGTTCTTTCCTAGGTACATCAGAGTGTACCTAGTCCTAGTACGGTATAGAAACACCATTTGGCCTCTTACAGAAAGTTCAGATTTTAAAATACTTGCAAGTACGTCTCGCTTAACATATCCCCCTGGCTACTCTGGCCCGGTACTTACTGTTTTCTTTCTATTTTTTCTCTCAAGCTTTGACATAGACAGTGTTCTCTTCAGTAACGTATCCAAAATAATCTATTCTTCTTTCTTCTATCTACTGCAGCAGGCTCTGTCCTCTGACACCATACTTCAGATGGGACATTTTGTATCCCTCTTTGGCTTCTTTTCCCTTTCCTTCTCTTCTTTCTTTCTTCCTTCCTTTCATTCTTTCTTTCTCTTTCTTTCCCTCCCTCCCTTTCTTTCTTTGTTCAGACTCTGAGATCTTCTCTACTGTTTTCCTTCTAAGATTCTTTCTCAGGCTTGTATCCTCTCTTGCCCACCATTCTCTCTACAAACATTTTTTCACCTACTTACAGTTCTGCCATAGGCACACAATCTAGCTCAAAGTTCCACCCTCCTCTTTCTAACTTGACCATTACCTACACTTCCTATAGCTTTGCTTTAGAATTCATAAAATACTTTTAAAAAGCAACTGCCACTGACTCCTACTGGAAAACTATTAAAATATTTAAGACTTCACATTAAGATTGTCACGAACATCTCTTCAGCCCCAGACAACTATGCAATTCATAATCATTTTCAGTAGTTTTCCCACAAATGATTTAAGTCAACAAAGACTTATTTAAAGCACTACTGTGGTCAGATCACAAAGGAAGACAATTCATATGAAACTCGGTCCTGGATTTGGGATTTGAATCACGTAAAGGGATAAGAACCACACACATATACCTTTAACACATGGTAAGACATGATAACTGTATAGGCAAGGTTCAAAAGAAAAAGTGTTGAAGAACACAGATTAAAGGAATTTAGTTCTGATGTGCCAATCAAAATTAAATTTATTAAATTGATGAATATGAAGAGTATACAAAGTGTATGCATAATTTTAATAAAATTTATAACTACCGTTGGTTGTTCAGTACAACCAAATCTACTGCATATTCATCTATAGGTATTACAGTCTACAATAAATGCTTCTCACAGGTTCCTCAAAGTCATTACAGAATCACAAAATTAAAATGGGACCTTTAGGGACCTTCTATTCCAACTAGACTGAACCCAAATGAGAATCTATCCTAAGACATTCCTCATCATTAACCTTTGCTTCACTTTAAATTTAAAAATAAAAAGATAACAGAAGCAAATTTAGTATTATTTTTATATTGACAAGTTGTTTAGATGCAGCACACAAATCCTATCTACCTCACAGTTATTAAAATGCATATGCTCTGAAAAGTT
Organism: Trichosurus vulpecula; assembly: GCF_011100635.1. NCBI lineage: Eukaryota > Metazoa > Chordata > Mammalia > Diprotodontia > Phalangeridae > Trichosurus > Trichosurus vulpecula. The sequence goes on along the minus strand of NC_050576.1, from coordinate 287,872,807 downwards.
AAGCAAATGAACACTTTGCTAATATCTTAACCAATAAGACATTATGAAATTAATTAATGTTGGTAATCAAATTAACTACATATCACATCTTATTAATCTACAGAATCTCTTTAAAAATCAAGCTTAAAACTCAACTGGTATGATTCATAGAAGATTGAAATTGATGTGTATGAAAAGTAGAGAAATTTTATGCAAACTTTTGATAAAATCTCTGATTCCCACAGGCTGTTAAATACAAACAATACCATTCCAGATTGATTTGTAGGTATCATAGGCAGCAAAAGTTCTTCCTCATGGGTACTTCAAAGTCATTACAGAATCATGGAATGTCAAAATTAAGAGAGACCTCAGGGGCCATCTAGGCCAACAAAAATCCCTGATAACATACCTGATCATTAGTCACGCAACCTTTGCTTCAAGGCGACTAGTAAAGCAGAACTCATTTACTTACCAGGGCAGCCCATCCCACTTTTGGTTAGCTAAATCAAGTTCAAATTTGCCCTTTTCACAATTTATGCCATTACTCTTCAGACTGTCATCAAGGGCCATGAAAAACAAGTCTAGTCTGTCTACATGACAACATTTAATCTCTTCTACTTATATTATTGAGATTTATATTTATCTTTCTACATGTGTTTTCAAAGTATATGCCTTTAAATAAAAAATCACAGTGTCAGGTCAATTAAGAAAATGCCTTATATGTTAATGTATTAGAATACTCTATTGCCAGAAAAGAAATATGAATCATTAAGAAAACATGGAAAAGCATCCATGAATGATGTAAAGTAAAATCAGCAGAACCAGAACTTCAAAATATACACTAATTACAACTAAAATTTTGGGGTTGCTATTTTTAAAGGAAAAGTGGCCAGAACTTTGGCTAATCCTGGAAAGGGCCACAGAACAAGAGAATTCCTTTGCTTGTTGATATTTATTAATTTTTTTGGTTCCTGCCTTGCTAAAGATTTGGGATAAAGTATTTTCTGTTTTTTGCATCTTTATCTTGTTGTTTGGTTTTGTTGCCCATGTCTAATTTATAATAATGGCTTAAAAATACTAATGGACAAAGCTAAAAAGCACACAGTGAAATTGAAAATACTGGTCGTTGGAATGTTATGTTACTAATAGTAGTGTCTTTAAATATTTAATGTGAATGACAAACTAGGCTAGAAGAAAGTATTCATTTATCAAACTTCAGTGAGAATATCACACTAATTAAACTGAAGATTACATTTGTATCAAATAAGTTACTATTACTTCTCTCCTCTTCAAATTCCCACATTTTCCTGTAGATCATAGAGTTGTTTTACTAAATTGAACTGCACATAAAAATAGGACGACTTGTTGCACAAATTGCTTAAATTTTTGTTTTTATCTTCTGGGCCTACTGGTCAATTAGACTAGTAATAGATATAACGAATTAGAAAGTTTCTCACAGTTTTAATATAATACAGGTGTTTATTTATAAAGATAACTTCTTCAAAGAAGTGAACTCAAAGTCTATCATTCGATTACTAATATGTTGTGCTTTAGATAGACAGCAATTTATACTATGAGAATTTAAAGACAGATGAAATACAGTCTCATAATTATTTTCCGAGTTCTCAGTTGTACACAAATAAAATTTATTATTGCTTTTTAAAAAATTTGCCTAATTGTGTCATATTAATAGATCATCTTATATTTCAGTAATCTGTTCAAATCAATACACACAATAGTTTTCAAAATAGCACCCCCCTCTCCTTAAATATTTTGTATTTATTATATTTCTATTTATTCTGTATTTACTTACATGCATACTTGTCACACCTATTCTGAGGGAATTGTTTCATTTAATGGATTTGTAGGACATACTTGGCCCACAGTAGGTGCCTGATACATGGTTATTGATAATTAATACACAAAAATAGCCCTCCTTAAACAACCAAAATCCTATGATGTAATGATATGGATGGCTCACTAAACAATTTCTAAGGTACTAACTATAGGGATTGGAATAGAAATGGAGTTAGGACTTGTGACTTCTTTGCTATATGGACCTTCCAGAAATATTTCATTGCCCAAAAGGGACGTAACATCATAGTTCTTTGAAATGTTATCACATTAGGTCCCTTAAACTGATAACTTGGTGGGAATCAGGTAAGGTTGTTATCATTAAGTTCAAAGGTAAATAGGGCTTCATTTATACAAGAAAGCAACGACAGTGATGAAGACCTACAGAATGCCAACTTATTAAAATGTTATTTTATAGTGATTAATTCTCTGTTCTACTTAACATAGAGAGTGGTAAAGAAAAGTTAACTGAAGTATCATTCAACCTCACATGCTTTTGATAGTAGCTTCAAATGGGTGAGCGCTAGACAACTGGTCTTAAAAACGAGATAAAGAATAAGACCGCACCTAAGACTCGGTCATTCTAATTTATTCCACATCAATTTAGAATCTGCTAATTCAGAATTCCACAGGCAGCTAGGAGGTGCAGTGGACAGTGCTAGGGCCGGGAAGACTCTTCTTCCTGAGTTCAAATATGGCCTCTGACACTTACCAGCTGTGTGACTCTGAAAAGTCATTAAACCCTGCTTGCCTCAGTTTCCTTATCTGTACAATGAGCTGGAAAAGGAAATGGCAAACTATTCCAGCATCTTCGCCAAGAAAACCCCAAAAGGAGTCACGAAGTGTCAGACATGACTAAAATACAACTAAATAACAACAACAATTCAGGATTTCATAGAATCAAAGAATTTCAGAGCCTGAAAGGGCTATGACACTCAAGTTTGTAACAACTTAGGTAAAACTTAAGTTTGTAACAAATTGGATAGATTCTCAGTTGAAGTTCACACTAACTTAAAGGGTTTGTTAGATAAATTTGGATGGTAAGGATCTTTGAGATATGTCTATGAATCTTTACTCAGAAGGACTTTAGAGCCCATCTAGTCCCTCATATATGAACAAAAAGGCAATCTATGGCACATAAGCAAGGGTCAATAAAGAATATGGTAAGCCAATCAGAAGAAGTCATTTGGATACAAAAGAAAAATTAATTACAAATAAGCTTTATCTTCCATTTTTCTGTTGATACGTCCGCCATCCTTCAGTCTCCGGGTTCATAACCTCAACGACTGTCTTCCCTCTCATTCCTCCCCCATTTTCAATCAGTTACGAAGTTCTATGGATTCTAACTCCACAAAATCTCACATGTATCCATCCCATTCCTTCCATTTACATATTCACTAACCTAGTTCAAGAATGTAGCACCTCTCACCTTAATTAATGTAACAGCCACCTACTTGGCCTCTGCTTTCAGTCTACCTCCTTTCCAATCCACTCTCCATACAATCACCAAATTAATGTTCCAAAACCACATATCTGAGCACATCACTCCTCTGCTCAGGAATCTTAGTTTTCTAAGACTTCTAGGATAAGAGACAACCCCTCAGCTTAGCATTTAAAGCCCTTCATAGCCAATGGCTCCCTATTACCTCCAGGATCAAATATAGAATCCTTTGTTTGGAATTCAAAGCCTTTCATAACCTGCCCTGCCCTATCCCACAGCCTTTCTAATGTTCTTCACACACACACACACACACACACACACACACACACACACACACACTACCCCTACCCCTGATCCAATGATCTAACAATACTGACTTCCTTGCTGTTCCTCTAACAGGATACGCCATCTCTCATGCCTGGGCATTTTCAATGGCTGTTCCCTATGCGTAGAATCTCCTTCCTCATCTCTGCCTCCTGGCTTCCCTGGCTTCCTCCAAGTCTCTGCTCAATCTCCCTTAATTCTAATGCCTTGCCTTTGTTGATTATCTCCACTTTATCCTATATATAGGTCATTTGTACATAGCTATTTGCATGTTCTCTCCCCTACTAGACTGTGAGTCGCTCGAGTTTAGGGTCTGGCTTTTACCTTTATTTATATCCCAAGTGCTCAGCACACTGCCTGACACATAGTTGGTACTGAATAAATGTTTACTGACTGACAAGCTGGTTGGCTCCAGACTACCTTTCCAGACTTATTTCACTTTGCTCTTCTTTAGATACTCTATATTCAAGTCAAACTAGCTTAACTGCTATTCCCTGATCTCAGCATTCCAAGTACTTCCTCTCTGTACTTCTGTACAGGCTGTCCCCCCACCCCCACTCCCCATGACAAGCCTGAAATACACTCCCTGGTAGAAGCCTTAGCATCCATCAAGGATCACTGAGCTGTCATCTTTAACAGGAAACTTTTTCTCATCTCCCTATAATTATTACTTCTCTCTACCTTGTCAAATTCTCAACTCATAAGAACTTATATGTATATACATATATATATACACTCATATCTACATATATATATGTGTGTGTGTATATATATATATATATGTATCAGAACTCATAAGAACATAAATTGGAGATGAAAGAGACCTTAGAAGTTATATAGATGAGGAAACAGACCCAGAGAGTTTAGGTGACTTACCCAGGGTCACAAAGTTTTCAAATGGCAGGGCTGGCACTAGAATCTAAGGCTTCTGACTCCAAATCATTTCTCTTTCTACAGTTAACATGTTGTATTCGTCAATAGAATATGAAGTCCTTGACTGTTTTTCCATTTTTTTCTTTGTATTCTCGATGCCCAACACAATGGCTTTCACCTCATAGGTATTCAAAAACACTTAATGAATTGAAAGAGTAATGTTTTACTATATAAATTCACCATATTATGACCATAACTAATATTACTTAAGCAACTCAATCTCATTTAACCTCTGGACTTTACAGTCTGAAGTTTTCCAGAAATCCTAGGTTCATCTCTGGGACAGGTTACAATTAGAAGTGCCTTCTTCCACCTTTTTCTGAAATTGACATTACTGTCTGATGCTTCTTTGACTTGAAACCTGGATCACTACTACATTTGGGGACACCTTTAAAGATTATGTTGTCCACCATACAGAATGCAATTTGGCCAGTTGTTCACTAGTGCAAAGGCTGGGAACCACGTCACACACCAATGCTCTAAACCTACAGTCCACTAAACTGCTTCAAGGGCAATTCAAGGCACAGATATTGGAGGTAGTCATAGGACCTAGAGATAGAAGAAGCCTTCAATACCTCCCTCTTGTTATACTGAAGGGGAAACTGAGCTCAAAGGGGTGGAAGTGAAGTGCCTAAGGTTACACAGAAGAGCCAATACTCTAACTCACATCTCCTGACGCTAAACCCATTGCCCCTTTCCCTATACCAAGCTGTGACTTATTCATTCAGTGTCATCTATAACACCTTATTTGTTTGAAACTCCCTAATAGGTAGACAACCCGCCCCACCTCTTATTACTTACCACTTTAACACTAACGCATAACAGACCATTTATCACTATTTTGACTCTATCTGCTCTGGTTAAGCACCTTTTTAAAGTGTCGCTATATAATTACGAGGAAATGTGTTTGTGGGTAGTAGAAAGAGGGCTAGCCTTAAGAGTTTATACACCTCCAACATATACTGATTGTGTGATTCTAGGCAAGTCTCTCAATCTCTCAGTACCCTGAGAAACTCTTTACAGACTATTAAATTCCAGAAGAGTTGCTGACATGCATTGGTAAAGGGAATTTCCTCACCAGGAATTCCATACTCTGATGACATCACAGGCCCTGACCAAAAAAATATACATATACAATAGATATTTTAAGATTTTGTAGGTAATCACAGCTATTCTGCTTAAAGCAGTTTGATTTAAATCTCTATATCACACTTCCACAGGGGGCACAATGCTATAAATAAATTATTAAAAAGAATGTACACTGTATGTTCCAAACCAATTCCAGGTAATACATTTTATGTCTTTAAGAATTTTATTCAGGTTTTCCAAAGAAGATCTGGTAATATTATATTCTGTGCCTCTGAATATGGAATAGTGATATGTAGCTGAGAAGTCCTCCCACACTGGTTTTAAATTACACATTCACATGCAAAGACACATAACAGAAACATAACTTAGATAATGATTGATTCTATGCTGAACAGTATGGCATGTATGAGTTTATGAATTATCTTAATATTGCCATATAAGTTAATACATTAAATATGCCACTGCATTAAAATAAAACTATGTTTTTGTTCAAAATTAGTCAGTCAACCATATAAATTACCCAGAATTCTGAGAACGGCACAAATGGTTGCATCAAGTAAAGAGAGTTCAAAGAAGGCTGCACTCATACATCTCAATATAGAATTTGGCTTTAATGGTGCAATTATGGATACATAGAATGTTAGAGCAGTAGAAATAAGATTACTGATCAGGTGATGTGACAATTACTTAGCAGAAACTTTAAAAGCAAACTAGTTTATTTCAACAATGAAAACTTCAATTAAATTAAACAATGATTTTCATAAATTTTAAAATGTGCATCTGCTTAAGAAATCTCAAGGCAAGATTAAATATCAGACAGTAAAACTGAAATTGTCCATGTAAGTTATTCAATGATTTCAATTTCAACAAAAAAAAATTATGTAACTAACATATGCCAAGGTAATTGTTATATTTTAACATTTCTTTGGGTTTAAAACAGCCTCACATTCTATATTACCCTCCTTGAATATACAATTGGATATATACTTATCACAGATCACTGAAAGAGAATTTCAGGTGTCACAAGGAGAGTCAAATAAGGTTAGATTTTAGATGGGAAAGATCTAAGAAAGAACTGGTTCTGAACATGGGATAGGTTACTCTACCAGGGTATTTTTTCCTTTTCCATTCGTACTGCCCAGTATTTTTAGAACACTGATGGTAGAATAGATAACTATCACATACGTCCAAAAAACACACAACTAAGGTCAATGTCTCTGAAATTCTTTAAAAGGTACTTTCATTTCTGGTTTATATTCTACTTAACCAAAGTTTCCTTAAGAGTTTTTAAAAATACAATATTTTTCTTTATTCTTTAACCTAAATTTCTGAGAATCACTTCGTGGTCCTTTTAAGAACTATTTTTCCTACTTTAGAGGCTGCCACATCCTAGAAATAAGGGCATAGGAAATAAATGTCCATTACTTTTCTCAATAATTTTCTCAAATTAATCAACGATATATAGCTATCAATGTAAAGGCATAATCAAGTAATCAATGAGTAAATTTATCATTGTTGCATCTCTAAGAAGTCAAAGAAAATCAAATATATGCTACTTCTTCCCAGGTCAGTGATTCCATTAGGTAAAATCATAAGTGGTATCAGAATTGATACTGGAATTGGCAATGAAAAGACAGGACAAACCAAATTCATTATGTTTTAGGACTCTGAAAACTTTTAGAGCTTTTAAAACTTTGAAAGACACAAAATGTATACATGCAATTGGTTTGGAACATAAAACCTAACAATGTAACCATTTATACAAAACTAGAAAAACAAAGAGTTGGGGAAGGAAGATAGAGATAGGAAGGGAGATGGAGACAGCAAACTGTCTTCTAAAATAATAATAATAATAATATATACATATATATTCTTATTGTAGTTATATGTACTACATAAGCAGACTCTGTACTCAAGTCTGCCAAAAAGCTGTGGAGAAGGAAATTTGAAAAGAAAAGGGCTCAGCTTTCATTTCTACTCAAAGCTGAAAAAGTTTTTGTTTTTGTTACTGTTGTTGATCTGAAAAGGCTAATAGAAGTTATCAGTCTTTTCTGTGACAGTTTTAAGGGAACAGATAGCCTTTTAATTTTGTTTAATGTATTTTTTACACACACCTGAATAAAAATACCAAATTATTTTAAAATTATAATTATGTTTAGTATATTTGGTATTATATCAGGGTGGTTATTACTGAAATCTAAGCATGGATGCCAGCCAAATTAGAGTACAGAAAGAGACTCAGAAGATTGAGTGAGTCCTTTAATATATATAGTAGTCTCAATAAAAGGGCATTAGAGCTCAAAGAGCTATAAAACTGTGTACACCCTTTGATCCACCAATATCACTGCTAGGTCTGTATCCCAAAGACATCCAAAAGAGGAGGAAAAGACCTATTTGTACAAAGTATTTATAGCAGCTCTTTTAATGGTGACAAAGAATTGGAAATCAAAGGGATGTTCATCAATTGGGCAATGGCTAAACAAGCTATGGTATATGACTGTAATGGAATATTATTGTGCCATAAGAAATGACAAGCAGGATGATTTCAGAAAAACTTGGAAAGACTTACATGAACTGATGCATAGTAAAATCAACAGAACCAGGACAAATTTGTACACAGTAACAGCAAGACTGTTCAATGAAGAACTCTGTGAATGACTTAGCTATCTTGAGCAATACAGTGATCTAAGACAATCGCAAAGGACTAATGATGAAGTATACTATCTGCCTCCAGAGAAAGAAATGATAATGACTGAATACAGACTGAAGCATGCTGTTTTTCACTTTCTTCCTTTCCTTTTTTTACCTTTATGCAAGTCTCCTTGTACAAAATGACTAATATGGAAATGCACATAATTACACATGTGTAACCTATATCTGACTGCTTACCGTTGAAGGGAGAAGGGAAGAGAGGGAGGGAAGGACAGAATTTGGAACTTAAAACTTCAAATAAAAATGTTTTTAAAAATTGTAAAAAAAAAAAAAAAGAAAATTGTTGAATAAACAAAACCTTCTGTCAATGTTAAAAAAAGTACATTAGAGTAAAAACTTAACAGGATAATCTGACAGTATCACAGCACCTTCATTTAATACTCTTCTACACTTGTAATAATGTCTGTTGTTTAAAAGTATGTAAGTATTGGAGACCGGAAGAAATTTGAGGTAATAATTGTGAGAGACAAAAAGCAACAGAGATCTCTGAAGTTTAAGTTTTAATTTTGGTGATTTCCTTCAGCTACTGGATGTCCTAGGTTAGGTCATCTAATTTCTTTGGGCCTCTTTCCCTATATGTGAAAAAGAAAAGAGAGAGACAGGCAGACAGAGAGAATCCTAGGTTCTAATGAGAACTAGCTAAGAAAAATTAATGTGAAGCATTTTGTAAAAGTAAAATTCAATCCACTGACCTGATTATTGGTAAATCACTTGTAAAATGAGAATGACTTTTTCTGGAATAAAGAAGTAAGCTGTTCACTCATAGAAAGATTTTAAAATGATGAAATAAAGCAATTTCCCAAATTATACAAGTATTTTAATAAAATCTGAATGTCAATAAGGAAGGCTTATGTAGAGTTCATTTGAAAAACAGAAAACTATGAGAAAGAAGATCAACCATAATCTTTAGTATCTGTAAAACTTCATAAGTAACACAACAGGACATTTTAATATCGTATCAGAAGCTACCATGCATAGTTTTAAGACATTTACACAGAAACAAGAAGGAATACACAGTTTCTTGCAATGAGCAAAAACAACAGGGATTATTTTTGTATGGTTCTGGCTGACTTCTGTCTCAGACTCGAGCTTCCAGATACTGTTTATGTATTTTCAGTAGCCATAAAGCAATATATTGTCATCTATGACACTGAAGAGTGTCAGAAAACTCAGTATTTATACTCTAATGATCTCAGGCTACTATGCCCATCTTCCTATCAAAGAATGTTTTTTGTTCCCAAAGAGATTTTCCTGATACTAAGAAAAATAATGCTGAAACAAGGAAATGTTAATTATTGAATATGAGGATAACTAACATTTCTTATTTTTAGAATCATTTTCTACGTTGTACTTTAAATACAAAAGGCGTGGGGAAATTATAGTACTTCTACTTCTCTTCAATCAATTGCTTTCTCCTCTAGCATTGTCAAATAGTGAGAGTTGGAACATTTTTTTAAAATACAATAGCTAGCAGCAAGCTATACTCACCCCTCATCTTAAAATAGACAGCAAAAACTAAACAAATTATGGTGACCTTATGGTAACACTGACCACTTTTTCTAAGATTTAACTGTGATACTGTTGTGCCTTAGCTACTTAACACAATAACTTTAGTTATTTCATTAAAATTACTGAATTGGCTTCTTTAATTACATCTTGACTGGTTTAAAATTATATGTTTTCCCCTGAATTGTAGTTTTGTGTTGGCTATGCTACTTCTAGAGATACTCTTATTGCACAAGATTTTGGATGAAACAATTCTACTTTTACTTATAATATTGTTTTCTTACAAAATAACAATTAAATCCTTGAAAGCAGTTGGCCATAAAGAAATATGCTGAAGAGCTAAAAATGCATTTTACAAATCAGAAGGTATTGTTATTCAATAACAATTAGCAATCCAGATGTACACTATGAAAAGACTTGGGAAAACTCCAGATTCAAAACATGAGTGCTTTCATATAAAGTCAAGGATCAAATCACCTGCAAAAATTATCAAAATCAGAAGGATAACCAATTTAAACTTTCCATTCTAGTTGAAAGGCTATACTGTAGTCCTTCTCTGCTACCATGCACCTTGAAAATTTAACATGCTGATTATTCTCTTAGGTCTAACACAAGGAAAAAATGGGTATCTCCTCCATCTAACACCTAAGTGGGTAACCTAGATACTGTAAATAGAGGCTATATAAAGGATGCAACCGACATCTCTGAAGTGAGAGCCAACATTTTTAACCTGCAACCCTTTGGAATAAAACCCAAAAACACCAGTGACCTAGCCAAAAACTCTACTAACATGGAATTGCCACAGGCTAATAAATAAAAATCTCCTTACCAAACACATAATTTTACTGTTGTTGGGTGAGAAGCCCTGGAATGTTTCAATAGCTCAGCTCTCATTTGTTCAAATCATCATGTCTGGTCTCTGCACTGTTTACTTAAAAGAGACAGGTAAAATGCCTGTTTGAACTAGGCATATGTCAGGCTGAAATGAAATTCAAAACTGAAGGCACCAATCACATTAAACAACAAACTCACAGTTGAAATTCAGCCAGTGGTTGTGGATCCTAACCACTAACTGGCCCAAATTTGACCAGGATCTAAGATCAACAACTAACATCTATCCAAATTTATACTATCTTTTTGAAACCAAGGGCTGAACAGTTACCAATGACAACCTTGACATAAATATCTACCTTCTATTCTTTGAGGGAAATGTGTGTATAATTTTAAAAAGTTACTGAGAAGACAAAATCTACTCCTGTAAGACTCATATACAGTATAATAATGAGAATGTAGAGCATTCTTTCCTACTGTAGGATAATATCAGAGGTAGAAGAGAGGCCCTCACATTGTACAGATAAGAAAACTAAGGCCTTAGAGTATAAATTTATTTTCCAAAATTTATAGTTAATCAAGACAGAATAAAACCTGCTAAAATGTGTTATTTGTACTGAAGCTGAAGTTAGCACAAACTTGTCTATTTATTTACTGGAACTGGCTTGTTGATATACGACAAGAAAATTTAAAATACTCTTTGTAATTAGATTTTTCTGTGAAGTTTCTTCAATTAACAAGGAAACAAAATGAACTTCAAGGTATAACCTCATGTAATAAAATATATAAAAATTGCAAAACAGCAGTTGGAATATTTAAAGCAAAATATGTAAGATAAGAATATTCATCCAATCCAGTATATTCTTTATATTATTGACACATGTACACTACTGAGGGTTTAAAAAAAACTTCACAGATCTTAGAGGCTTCTAGTAATCTGAGTTATATTTGAAAATTGGAAGAATAAAGCATATAACAGTTACATTCATTTGGACGTCAAGAAATGTACAAATATGTTTATGCATAAGTAGATTAATACATAAATTAAATTTTTCTATGAAATCAGTTGGAAAGAATAAATATGCCTTACTTCAAATTCTGCCTAAGCATACAACTTTTCCTATCTATAAAAATTAAAGTGTCCTTCCTATAAAACAAGACAATACATACTGAAAGCATAAGGAAACAAAATACTTCAAATTACTTTTGAATCTAAGTAATAGAGCACTTACGCTTGGTAAGTACATTGATAAAACACCAGAATCAAGCAACAAACCATGCTTTTAATAAATAAAAGTATGTTGTCCTTTGAAAATGAATGCAAGCAAACTAATCTTTGTATGGTTTCCAACAGTGCTTAAAGCAGTATGAATGTGAATGACCCTTTATCAAAAATATTAGCTAAAACTGGCCATTAGTGCTAGCCCAATACATCCTCTTATATTTCCTTAGTTCTCCTCTTGACAATCTAAAATAAAACCCTTTCACTTTATTAAAGAAATGAATATTGAGTAAGCACCATATATTTTCATTTATGATCCACTTTCAAGGCTTTGCAGAAAGAACTTTCAAAGAGAGATAGATGTATATATACACACATACTCATATACATACACATACAGTTACATATATGTATATGTATATACATATAGGTACCACACATAAATATATGGATGCCTATACATACACACACACACGGGAGTAACAGGCTAACACTCTCCACTAATAACGGAATAGATTTATGACAAAGTAATATAACATGCATTTCATTTTAACTAGAAACAAAAACATTTGGAAATTTTGTTCCATTTTTCCCTATTACTTAACAACAACAACAACAAAATCTAATCTTAAACATCTGGAAAGCCAACCGATTAACAAGTAAATCCTAGTATTTCTTACCTGATACAGGTAAGCACCAGTTCCCAAAAGCCACCTTGGGATAGTTCAAACTAGTAAGCAAGCTCATGTTTAAGATATGATACTAGTATGAACAGGAATAAATCTGAGTTGTTCTCTTCTTTAGTTAGCAAAACCTATAGCAGCAGCTGCACCACAGCCAGAAAACGGACCCCACAGACCCAACAAATCCAAATCTGCCACTAGAGAAATGGAAAAAAAAATCATAAAAAAGACGACTTACTGCTTGTCATGTGACTTGGTGAGGTATGCTGTCCATTGGGTGTGCTTGAGGTGAGGTCAATTGCCATATTGGAGTGTTCCCTTTCAGGTGAAAGCTCATTGTCACCTGCTTTCAAAAATAAAATCTTTCAGACTCTATTCGCTTGACATACAGAATCCAATTATGACATTTCAATTTTGTCAACTTTTGCTCATGGATACCGAAGTATTCATAGCTTTTAAATTTAAACAAGGCATTTTTTTTTCAAAAGAACAGGACTAGATTCACAGAAAGTCAAAAAGAGACATCATGGAGGGGGTGGATTGAAAATATCATAAATTTCTAAAGGGCATAGTAAAAGGCACACAATATAATTTCTCATCCATAAACTGAAAGGATTAGAAAAGATCTCTAAGACTCCCTTCCAGCCCTAAGACACTCTCATTTTAATATTGTGGTTAAATCGCTGGATATTACACTGTTTACAATAAACATTTTCCAAGATGCCACTTGTCAAAGCACTGAAAGAGAATTAAATACTTTCCACCTTAAATGACTGAAAAAGTTAGGGAAAAAAAAGACTTTAGCCCACAGAAAATTTCTAGTAAACACAGATAATCTGCTGTCTCCTAAACTTGAAATAAAAAGGAAAGAAACAAATTTATAGTATAAAGATGTTAATTCTACCAAGCCAGTTATCTAAATGAGTTCCTTATACTACCAAGTAAATGTCTATCTACCCTTTTCTGCCCTTGCCTAAAGTTTAAGGTTTCTGCTTGTTTGTTTGTTTGCTTTCCTGGACTCATCTTCAATATGAAGTTATGAGCAAATAGAAAATAAAATTAAGAGTCCTGATCTATTAATGACACAACTGAATGAAGCAAATTTGTAGGATAATCCAAGGTGACTGTGATTAATGAATTAATAAGTTAATGAAAATGAGTACTTACATGTTATATAGCCATCAATAGCCTCTGTTTCCATAGTCAAAGTGCAGTGCTACAAAACAAAAGGGTAAACCCTTAAAACAATGATTCCTTTCACTATCTGCCATTAAATGCTTAACTTATTTGAAGCCCTAAGCAGTTAGCCCATATTGCTGTTGCTGCTGCTGGGTCTGCTGCAACAACCTGTGCCCAAGACACATACTACTGTGTACTGTATGTGCTCATTTGCAAGTCACTGAACTCTTTCTGCAAATGATCTGATTCCTGCTAGAGATAGGGTAGAGAAGATAAGGGTGCATCTAGATGAGCTGTAGCAAGGCAAGAATGCCTCTTTAAGTCAGAATGTTTTACCTAGTTTAATGAATTAAACTGGGAGAATCACACTTCAATCATGCCAGTTTTTACTAGGATTTAAGTATATTAATATTTATTAGCTCCCACAATCAAATTATGGTTTGAGGACGACCAAGTTAACAGATAGCTCTATTCACAATTGTTGCAAGTCGGTTCATCGTGTTCTAATCAAGGGGTGAGTGGGGTGTGAGACACAAACAAAGCAAAACAAAACAAAAAACTTGGTGCTTAAGTCTGTCTCACAGATTTGTGCAGCACTTTTCCAACTCTCTCACTTGTACTGACATTTCAGCCCGCCCCCTTGATCTGTCCGAGCACCTGTGCGTTGTAATATTAATTTCCTGAAAGATCATGGATTTGAATGCTATTATCTGATACATCTTAAATTTTGAGTAGTCATAACATCGTGGCCTTTGGTCATTTAAAAAAGTTTGAGATTGTTTTCATATGCCACAAACATAAAACAAAGTCTTCTGCTCCAGAAACACACAAAAAATTGTGCGAGACGACACCCCCTAGCTTTTATTTCACATAAAGAAAACTAGAGATCAATAATATAACTGTATTCTTTGATGGGAAAAGTTTAAAGAACTGACATGTCCATAAGAGAATTTTACTTTTTTTTTCTCCTTTTGGCTCCGGTCCTTTTTGCCTTTAGTTTCAAAACTCTCACTGCACCAGCAGCTAAATTATTCACAATGAGCCATTTCTGTATTGATCGCCAAGTATATTTAGCCCTGGCTCCTGGAATTTCTCCATTACTTACTGGAAAACAGGCAGCTTCACTTCTTGTCTCCAAAACCACTTCCCTCCCCCCTCCCTTCAGTTCCCCCCCAAAAAAAACTTTTCTTTCTTTATGGTACAGTCATATCAAATTCTCAGCTCAGTACGTATTTCAACCTGCAATGCTGTTATCAAATTCTTTGAAATAACTGATTACATAAGGCCTTTAAAGAAAGTGATCTATAAAGTTTAAAGGGGGAGCAGGTTCTTCAGAGCTTTTACAAATACATAAGTTTATCTTTTCAAAAAGTACACACCCGGCACACATATATCAAAAAGCTAGAAATGTCAGGGGGAACAGGAAAGTCTCCCCCATCAGTGAAATAGTTAACCCTCAGGGAAAGAAAGAAGAGAGACAAGGAAAGGCACAGGAACGAAATGTACATACAAAAGAAATTGTCCTTTGACTAAAAAAGATTCATCACCATTTCCAGCTCTGTCGGGAGATCTCAGCTTCTTCTAACTCCTTAAGGAAGAGATGACAATGTCGGAGTAAAGATAAACGGAGAAAGAAAGAAGTTTCTTGCCCCCCCCCACACGCCCCCACTGCCCCTTACCCCCTCCAAGCCAAGCCCCCTGCAGAGTTCAAGGCGAGGAAGAAGGGAAGGCACTTTACAGGTGGGTCATTCGGAGCCCAAATCAAGCAAACAGATCGTCTGATAAACAAAATGAAGAAATGAGAGAGAAAGAACACCCCCCCCCTTCTCCTCCTCCTCCTCCTCCTCCTTCTCCTCCTACCCCTCCCCCTCCCTTTGGGATGGTCTAGTAGGAAAAGTCACTCAGGAATGGCACCATGTACTTTCAGGAAAGAGGAAAAAAAAAAGAGAGAGAGGGAGGGAGGGAGGGAGAGAGGTCAGTCAGTGCTACAGCAATGCGATTAACAAGAAGAGAAAAAACTTGATCCACCGGTTCCTTAAGAATCGACCAAAAGCTAAGACAAGAAAACTGAAAGAAAAAAAGGGGGGGGGGGGAGGGAAGGGACGAGGAGAAGGGGGGAGGGACAGTCAGGCAAAACCTAGCAAGGGACCTAGGCCAACTTCACAGGACTGTTTTTTTTGGCCCTTGGCAAAATTTTCACACACACACATACATACACAAATCTTAATTCCATCTCTTTCTCTCGCTCAGACACTAGAACCTGTCAAAGTGATTTAGCTGCTGCATTTTACATGTGTCATGCCAGGAGGTTGTTGGCTGTTGTCGTATGTGTGTATTTTTTAAAATAAATTCCAACAGGCTCTTCCCTTCTATCAAGACTGCAGTTTATCCGAGGCAAACCCCCCCCCCCCCGTACGTATACACACACACACACACACACACACATACACACACACACACACGCTGCAAAATGCAAGTGAACACAGAGCAGACGCCAACCAACAAACACCACCAATCCGTGACAGCAGTCGAAGAGAACTGATTAATCGATTAACATCCCAGAAACAGATCATCGGAGACAAGGAATTAAAACCGAGAGGAAGGCATCTCCCATCCGATCCCCCGCGCGCCCCTGGGAGCCATCCCAGCTGGGCTGCCGACCAGCATCCCTCCCTCCTTTCCAGCAAATGGAGTATTATTGTTGTTATTATTATCACTAATCAGCCTGTCCTCCCCTCCCCCTTCCTCGTCCCCCTCCCCCATCCTCTTCTTCCTCCTCCTCTTCATCCCCTTCCTCCTCCTCATCTCTGGTCAACAGCAACAAGTCCTCGGACCCGCAGCCGGCGAGTGCAGACGAGGCTGCATAATTACCCTTAACTTTGCCACCCTCCTCCTCCTCCTCCTGCCCCCCGCGCGCCTTAGGCTCCGCTCATTGCCCCCCGGTCGGGGCCGGGTGAGGGCAGATCCGGCCGAGCCGCCGCCGCCTCCTCCTCCTCCTCCTCCTTCGCCTCCTCCTCCTCCTCCTCGCTCTCTCCACCATGCCAGCCAGCGCCGAGCGAGATTTACCTCAGCAGGACACGCAGGGAGGCAATCCCATCCCCCTTTTGTTTGTGTTTACTGTGAGTGGGTCCTCTCCTCCCTCTCTCTGTGTGTCTCTCTCTGTCTGGGTCTCCCGTGTCTCTGTGTGGGTCTCTTTCGGGGTGTCCCTGGGTGGCCAGTGTGTGTTGGGGCACTGCGGTGGGCTGTGGAAACTAAGGCAGTGGCTCTGGAGCGGAGGGTAATCCTGTTTTTACTTCCTCCATCTTCAGCGAGGAGCAGGGTGAGCCCGGGACAGCTGGTCAAACCCCGAGAAACCGATCCGGCTGCCAAGCCCGAGCCCATCTCCCCCAGCGCCGGCTGGACGCGCGGGGCGGGCGAGCGGGCGGGCACCGGGAAGGAGGGGAAGGACGGGGAGGGGAGGGCAGTGCAGGAGAGGAGGGCAGGCTGGCGGGCAAAAGCTGCGAGGGTGCGTGCGTGCGTGTGTATGTGTGTGTGTGTGTGTGTGCGTGTGTGAGAAAAAGAGCGAGAGGGAGAGAGTGCGCGCGCGCTCCCGGTGAGTGGGTATTTCTGTGTGTGTATGTGTGTGTGTGTGTGTGTGTGTGTGTCTTTGCGCTCGGGGCCGCTCAGCACACTCGGCAATCGATTACAGGACAAGTGCTGCTTCTGCTGCTCCGTAACACACACATACACACACACTCACATACACACGCGCACACACTCTTTCTAGTTGATGGAGCGCAATCAGGACTTCACCAACCAGAAGCATTACCCCATCCCTGCCCCGTCACTTCGCACTACCCCCCCCAACACCCCGATTTCTACCCTAGCTTGGGAGGGGGAACACGGCCAGCCAGGTCTTAAAGTACGGATGGTCACTCCGCCCACTCCTCCCCACCCCCAAACTCAGAGGCTCAAGTCCTCCAGCCGAGAAAGAAGTATTAAAAGGATGTGAGGTTCCTTTCTGCTGCCTGTGAAGTTGCTTTTTTAAACTCAGATTTATGAATCGGTTAACACATGAGGATTTTTTAAATTATATTTTTCCTCTTAAAGAACTGATAGGGACATGGTGGACTAGTAATAGCAACTTAGGGATTTTTTTAAAAATCCTTCCAGTATGCTATGCACATGAATTTTTAAAAATCAGTATTTTTGGCAGGAACGTTCATTTGTGTCTGTAGTGTACGTAATGTGCGAAATTAGACACTTTGGATTTTTTTTTATGTCTCATTTTGTCCCATCCGTGATTTCATTAGCTTGGAGAACTTTCATTGTGGGAACTCACTCCACCGGATGCATAATAGCAATTTATCTGTAACTTTAGTGTCTCAGAGACTTGCCTAGGGGCACTGAGAGGTTAAATGTCTTGCCTGTGGTCAAGTAGCCAGTATTGTGTCAGAGGCAGGATTTCAGCCTAGGTCTTCCTGACCCCAAGACCAGCCTCTAATTCACTAAGTCAGGATGCCTCCAAATGTGTAGTACATTGTAGTCTATGTTCAGAGGTATTAACGTGTGTGTATTCAGTAGTCAGTTTGTTGAGGTTATTTGGAAAATAAGGTTCTTTCAAATTTCAGAAAACAAAAATTCAAACTGTGGGACACAAGTTTATGATTACTAACAGAAATGGGATCAGAAAAGATTTTGCTCTGCAATTTAGCCTAATTGCTACTTTTTCAAAGTCTTTCACCTTCTAAGTATAGTGTTTTGTTTGCTTTCCCAATTGTGAACAACAAAATCAGAAAGAGAAAGTTGTGATAGAAGATTTTTGTTCATTGACAACTACAAACCCCATGTTCTCCAAGGAATAGGTTAAGGAAAAGCCTGTTTCTTTGGTGAGAACTTTGAATCAGAAGAGCAAAATGTGCTTTCTACAAATAGTAGCATTTAGTCTTTTTCCAGACCACATTTGTAAACAGAGGGGATGTAATCATTGTATAATTAAAGGAAGAAGGAAATTGAAAGGAACGGAAAATACTGTACAATGTAGTCTTAGATTTTAAAACAGAAGAAATTATCAGTCCTGCCAAGCAGTACTTCTGAGAAGCCTTATCACAGATTGTGAAGAAAATCAATGTTGAAGGAGTAGGAATACCAGGCTGTGTCAAGAATTCCAGAAAAGTTTAATTTTCTATGCTAAGGAATAAGAGACGATATAATGAAAAGAAATAAGTGAATTATTTGTAGCATAGTGATTTTAATAGTTGTACCTTACCTTGGATTCCTTTTCCCCCCTTATGTTAATAGTTTTCCTTTGGGGTTGACTTTTAAAGGGGTTCCCAAATATGGGTATACATTGTGAAATTCTTCACTTCCTGAGCATTACATGTTGTATTTATTCAGGAAAACATCACCTTGATGTTTATGTTGTGTCCAACACCACAGTAAAGACAAAATGATTTCCATTGGAAAAGCAAATAATTTGAGTTTAGGAGTTCAACAGCTTTGTGTATGATTTTAAATTATTATGGTTTTAAGGAGACTAGTTCCTCTCAGTTTTATGGTGGTAAGACAGATTTTAGTACTTTTCTGCTATAACCTACATCAAAATAAGTTATCTTAGAATCATATTGTGAAAGGTAGAATGAGGACCCTTGCAAGTCATCTAATCAGTTCCCTTGGACCAAACTTGAACTACCCTCCAGAAAAACAGGAAGCAATTCCTCTGAATAATATGCAAATGCACAAAGAAGGCCGTTCTACATTATCCTTTTGGTTTAAAAAAATCTAGGTTTCTAGAGCTCTCAAAGTCAGTAAGTTTTCCCTGCAGTCTAACTCCTTTCCTTTTTCTACAAAATAATCCCCTTCCCCAACCGTTCCCATATTGAAATATATGTAAAATATATGGGGCAGAAAGAAAAGATCAGACAAGATAATTCAATACATATATAAGATTAGTTTAAGCCATTAATTCCATGGTAAGATTGTATCTAAAGCGAAGTCTTAAGAATTCATCCAAAATTTCCCAAAGCTGCCATGTTACTGGGGTCCTGGCCCCTGGCTACTTCATGCTTGATTTAGTTCCCTTCAAAGGGTGTCCATTGTATTATTTAGATTCATTGGTTTTGGGGTGGTAGGAGGCACACTTTCTCCCTCTAGTGGCTAATTATGCAGCTGCTCTTGCATTCCCAGGCCTGGGAATAAAGGGTCATCCCTTGAGTAGGAACACTGGCACTCGGATCCCTAACTACACACAACAAGTTATGTGAAAGCAGGAGACCATCCTCAAGCATTAGAACACTGTGAAAAAACTTTTTTTCTCGTATCAACTCTTCTTCCTCTCTTTTAATGAGAGCTTCAGATCATTAGATTGTCACCTAGCTAACCAGAATGTAAATCAGTAATTTTAGTTATATAGTGAGACAATTCCTGATGCTTCTGAAGTCTTGCAGCACTAACTCTGAAACATTCAGTCAAGGGAGCCCTTCTGCAAATTATACCAGTTTTCTTTGCATAAAACAACTCTTAGGCATTTGTTTTCTTTTAGGATCTCTTTTCTGTATGCTTGAAACATAATGTACATCCTGAATAGGTATGCCCTAACATCTTTAATATATAATGATCAGATTCCCATGAAACCTTGCTGTGACTCCATTTCACTTAATGCCATTTAGAGCATTTTTTCCTATAAAATTTAACTACTGTAACATTGTTTTACCTGGTTAGGTTTCCATGGAATCACTTCATGATATCAGGTGGGGTATGACAGAATATATAATATGTAGACCTACCATGTGTGAAATCCTTGGGTTGGCTGGGAGCTGGTCACAGCTGAACCTCATTCTGAGAGGAAATAGTAAGACTGCCACAACATACCAGGGCTCCAAAGGATGTGGAAAGGCTTTTTACACACTCATAGACGCAAATTATATTTAAATTTTTTTTCAACCTGAAATCTGCTTGGATATCTGCTTTATTGGTGGTAGCTTTTTTGTTTGTTTAACTCTAGCCTGACTTTAAGACCACGTTTTCTTGCTTATCCCTTTTATCTCCTTGTCAATCTATTACTGACCCTCCCTTCTGATCATTTCATTTCAGCCAACATTGATTAGGTGTATACCTTTCAAGATGCTGTGTCTTTTACCTTACCCTTCCACCCCCATCTGCTGGTATTTTATTCTTTTTACTCTTATTTAACCAACCTCTTGTTTCTGGTACCTCAATAATTGACTTTCTGTTCCTCAAAAGTCTGTTTAGCTGGCAACATACCTTTTCATCGTACCTTCTAGGTGGTTTTGCCCCACCCCAGAAAGGCCAGAGGGATCTGTCACCTGGTCAGTGAAATACCTTATTCTTTGGTAACCAGATCTATTTGGAAATCTGTATTTTCATCTTCATGCACAAAAATTAAGGTGACATTACATATTTCCTTGGCTTTCTAACTTTAAATTTCCCTGCTAACATAGTTAAGGTTATGTTCTAGATATAAAAGAGTCAAGATAATAAAGAAGGAGCCTTAGTATATGTCTTACTATGTTTAGGAGATTTTTATTTGTTATGTTACAGATGTCTCTAACCCTTTAGCTATGACATGATCTAGATAGGAGCAGTCATGAGCGACTTCATAGAACATTCATTACCTCAGGACCAAACTGATGATGAGCCTCACCATGTTTACCTAGGCTGGGTTTTTGGATAAAAACAGTCAATTGTTAGGTCACCATAGCAATTTAGAAAAACCATCTAATAATATGTAAAGGGGGTGTGATTTGTATCAGCAAAATGAGTGCCCACAGTAAG
Organism: Trichosurus vulpecula; assembly: GCF_011100635.1. Lineage (NCBI taxonomy): Eukaryota > Metazoa > Chordata > Mammalia > Diprotodontia > Phalangeridae > Trichosurus > Trichosurus vulpecula. The sequence goes on along the minus strand of NC_050576.1, from coordinate 287,851,281 downwards.
GAAATCATGTGTCTTTTGAAATACTGAAATTAGTGGTCATTATTAAAGAAATTTCCACAAAGCCAAGTAACAGGTTGCTATTTTTTAGTGTGTATATAAACAACAATTTTGAAAGAAAGCACATCTAACTCTTATGTTCTGGAAACAAACTACCAAAAGTGAACCCAGCCAGTATAGTTTTATCACCCAATAAGTACAAATTACAAAGGGGAGAAAACAGTCAGCATTGGTGAAAGGTACCAAGGAGATTGCTGGTATTTTTTTTTCTTTGCCTTTATTTTTTTCTTAGTGGTTTCATATTTCAAAGCCTTTAGCATCCCTTTGGAAGAGCTTGGATAAACTCTGTTTTTTTTTCATTCCCTCAGGTCTTAGAAATTCATGTGTATTCAAAACTCTGTCACTGGAGGTGTTGAAAATTATAATGTTTTCTTCTGGGCAGCTAGGTGGAGCGGGGGGGATAGAGCACTGTTGAGAAGACTTGAGTTCAAATGTGGCTGAAGACACTAGTTATCTACCCCTGGGCAAGTCACTTAGCCTTTAGTTTCCTCCTCTGTAAAATGAGCTGTAGAATGAAATGGCAAACCATTCCAGTATCTTTACCAACAAAACCCCAAAAAGAGTCACAAAGCATCAAACATGACTGGAAAACAACTGAACAATGTTTTCTTCATTTCAGAGGATGTATATTTTAGTGCTGCTAATTCAATTTTTAGACATTTCCCAAATTTATTATTATGCTAGATATAGATCACAAATGTGGATAACCACTGCCATAAATGATCTTTCCTTTCAAGGGAGCAAGTTGGTCAAGTCAATACTGACCCAATCATTTTAAAGAAATTACTTGTTTGGTTTACTTATTCAGATCATTATTATTATCATTTTAAAAGTGAACCATTAAAAAATTTATTCCAGTGAGAAACAATGGGCTATCATCTTCTTGCTCAACCTTTTGTGTATTTGCTGGGTCCTGTAAGACAAAAGCAATAAAGAAAAGGTTGAACCTAATTCTTATAATGTAGAATTTTAAATGCTTAAATAAATCCTCTTCTAAAATAAGTTAGGATAAAATCTCCCAACCTTTTTAACCTGAGAACCCTATTAAAATGGGGTGAGGGTAGACTGGAATTCCCAGTTATTGTTTCTATTTCCTCTACTCCAATAATTGCAATCATTTCCTCTCTCTAGTATAGCTGAAGAAGATGCCTTGCTCTATATCTCAGGATCATTACTTTAAAACTAAAAGGGGTCTGACAAGCCATCAAGTTCAGCGCTTTCAATTATCCAAGGCTTCTTAAGAATATGAGAAGAAATCATGCCAGGCCAGACCCAAATAGTCGGTTCAAATAGTATGATTTCAAGTATTCCAGAAAATAATACTCTGTTCTCCAAAACTTTTCCCTTATCTGATGCCTATAATCCCTTTCCAAGGAGCATTTTTTCCATCCCATAATTAGAAATGTCTGAAATTGTAGTAGACAATTTAATAAGGGAGAGGTAAAATGTTGGTCTTAATTTACACTAACGTTTAAGGAACCTATTCAATATCCTGTTCTGTGTCAAAATTGTGATAGAAGAGTAATTAGTTTTCCCCTTTAAAAAAATAAAGGGGAGATTTTAAATCAGATAGACCAAAATGATGGGAGACAGAAATAGCCAAGTTGAAATGTAAATATGGCTTCTTCATTTCATATGAAATTATTATAGAAATCTTTGGGAGATGTTTCAGAAGGCACTTAAATTTTGATTCCCTGAATGGAGAATTGGCTATTGTAATGGAACATAATAAATACCACAGGATACAGGAATCCTCAATATGTCCAATTATGAGTAAATCATGCTTAGCATTTGGAAAGAAGGTGAAAAAATCAAGAAAATTCACATGGAAGAACAACAAGTCCAGAATATCAGAGGAAATTAAAATAAAAAGGAAAGGAGTGCTTGTACCACTAGATATTGAGTTATGATATAAAACAAAAATTAATATGCATAAGTATAACATTATACACATTTGAACATGGGTTCAAAGAAATCATCTTTATAAGTGCCAATGGGGAAGGCATTGAAGTTCATCTGAAGAAAAGATCAAGAGGTTCTAGCAGACTACAAGTTCAATACAATTAACAGTATGAAATACCAGCCAAGAAAGATACCGTCTTGGACTGTTTTAACAAGAGGCAGAAGGAAGAGAAATAAGGTATACTCTTCCTGTTTTGAGGAGCAATATCTGGATTGTTACGTTCAGTTCTGCTTTCCACATTTTAGGGAATATATGGGCAGTCTGGCACATTTCCAAAAGAAAACCCCCACAACAGTGAAAAGCCCAACATTGAAGGAACTGGGGATGTTTAGTATCAGCAAGGGCACACCATATGTAGCTGGACGAGATTACTGTCTACAAGTATTTCAAAGACTCTAATAGGGATTCCGGGCAGCTAGGTGGCACAGCGGATAGAGTACCAGGCCTGTAGTAAGGAAGTTTCAAATTCCTAAGTTCAAATCTAGCTTCGGACCCTTACTAGTTATGTGACCCAGGGCAAGTCCCTTAATCCCTGCTCGCCTCAGTTTCCTCATCTATAAAATGAATTATAGTAGGAAATCACAAATCACTCCAGTATCTTTGTCAGGAAAACCCCAGTGGAGTCATGTGGTACTGGACACAACCGAAAATAACTTAACAATGACAATAAAATAGGGATTAGACCTGCTTTACTTGGCCCCAGAAGAATAGAAAGAGTAACAATGCCTAGATGTTGCTAAGAGACAAATTTTGGCTTAATTTAAAGAAAAGCATCCTAACAACTCCAAACTATCTACAAGTGGAATGAGGTGCTTTATTAGGTAGTGGGTTCTCCTTACATTGATGGTCTTCAAGTGAAGGCTGGTTGACACATATCAATGATGTCAAACTCAGATAGAAATGGATCCTTGAGGGCTACATATTAATTAGGAAATCATAGACTAACATCTACGTTACATTACATTATTATTTATTTTGTTAAACAGTTCCTAGTTACCTGTTTATCTAGTTAGTTCCCACTCCTGAGTTTTGTGGGGCTGTTTTAACACCTCTGAATAGGGGATTATTTTTCATGTAGAGATTAGACTAAATGATCATTAGGTTCCTTATCCTTCTTTAATTCCTTAATACTGTGCTATATTAAATGTTATTAAAGTACTGCACATGAAAACATAGTTTACTTTTTGTCTGTTTCCTTGCTTGAGGCTGACTTACTTCTTATTACCATAATTTTTAAAAAAAATCTTCATTCCTGAGAGAGTGTTTATATTTTATGGTTGGGGGCTAAAGGAAGGGTGGATAAGTGATAGCCTGTGAACCCTTAGACCCCCTGCAGTGTCAAGATACCTGAAGGAAGGCCTTCCCAATAAACTGAATGAAACTTCCCCTCCCCCCAAAGGAGGAGGGAGGCAATTATTGTAAAACGTGGACAAGAAATCCCATCACATGACGTAACACCCTGATACTCTAGTACAATTGAGCTCTTATTAGTATATGGGTTTAAGATAACAAAGCTGACCAAAGTAAAGTCTAATGATGAAGTATTGGACTGTAACAGAAGCATTCACTTTATCACCACATAAATCCATGTAATTTGTATATGTTTAGATGAGATACTCTGCATAGACTTCAGCCTTTTAGTAATTAATATGAAAATTCAGTTGATTACTCACCTTAAATTTTTTTTAATATTCACTTTGAAATTATTCTAGGAATCCTTTAAGTAGATAGCTCCCTTTGTACATTTAAGGCAACAGAGACTAGATCTGTGATTTCACTGTTATCACATACTCCTGGATGAAGAAATTCCCTCTGCTGATGCAAGTTGGCATCTTCTCTGCAACTAAGAGGCTTCCAAATTTGCTTAGACTTTCTTAGAGGATAAGTGATGTACCCAAGGCCACATAGGCAGTAGGTATCAGCAGCAGAATTTGAATTCATATCTTTGTGGCTCTAAAACCAGCTTTCTGTTCTCTGTGTCTCTCAGTGTGCTTAAAATATAATTCAATTTACAATTTTTCAGGAATCCATCTACTACATCAAGTGAAGTAATAAAAATAGCATTTATATAATCTTTGGAGTTTCACAAAGCCTTTACAGAACAGGACTCTGTGAAGTAGGTAGTACAAATTATGTTTATTATCATTTTACAGAAGAAGAAACCGATCCTCATTTATTTAGAAGTTAAGTGTCTTGCCAAAGGTCACATGGCTAGGAAGTTTCAAAGCTGCAACTCAGACCTACTTCATATGCCAAGTTAAAGTCTGCCTTGCTGGCAAGAACCACCTTGCCCCTTAATTCTCCATAATACAACTTTGAAATTTAGCCCAAAATTAACATTGCAATTTTATAGAATATTTTTAAAAATTTTAAATCTCTTTTAAGTTTTCCAAACTTAGGAAACCTAAAAGAATATTATTTTCTTTAGAAGACCCAAAGGATCACTTGACTTGCTTCAATTCCTACTCATGGGCTAGTTAGACCTTTTAATCCTTATTAAAGATGTTTTTCCTCTTCTTTTGAAGTGCCAGATAACACTGAAAAATATGTATTTGAACAAGATTATTTGATTCCATTATATATAGTCTATTCAACAGTCCAGGAAGGTGAGGTACGTGCTGATTTGAAATTTATTCACAGGGAATAGTGAGATCTATATTAAGGGATCCGTCTCAGATGAACATGTTTAGTGGGGTACCACCGAATGGAGTATAATCCTTTCAAATATTTATTCAATTGTTTTTAAATGAGAGACTATTCAAGCTTGATCATTATCTGAAGAGAAACACTAGCTGAATTAAGTTGTAACCTCTTAGAAGATAGCAGTACAATTCATAGTGACCTTGACCCATTAAAGAAATGGTCAGACCAAAAGAAGGTGGAATATAATGTGATTATACTACTGCTTTAAGAGATGAAGTATGACTCTGACAGATGAAATCACTGGGCTACTAACAGCATGAGTCATTAATATCCCACTTAAAATTCCAAAATAAAATTTATATGTACTAACAGGAATATGTTCCATTTACCATCCTTCCTATTTGGAATTCTCTTTCCCAGCTTCTTTCTGGCAGTTCATAGCCACTGCCTTCTGCCTTTTTTCGAAATTCAGCTACAAATTTATGTATTCCAGGAAGCTTTCTCTTACTAACTGTACTGTATTGTTTCTCTATTCAGCATGCTGTCAAGACACATAAGGTCAGTTTGCTTTTGTAAATTTTCATTTCTATTAGCCTTAATATAATTTCATGCATATATGTTATTTCTCCAACTGGACTATAAGCTTCTTGAAAAGAAAAGGACAGTATTCTTTCTTTTGTAACCATAATTTTAGTCCTCTGCCTAGTGTTAAGCATGAGTTAGATCCCTCTGTATAAGTAGCCCGTAAATACTGTTAGTTGATCTATTACCTAGAATACTGGTTTACCCACAGGAAGCATCTAATAAGTATGTGTTACATCCAATAAATATATGTTATATGAAATAGTAAGTTAATCTGCCTACCATTTGTAATATTGATTGGTTGATCAAAGTCCTGGTGTGATACCATGTATAGCTTTACTTTCCATATTGTGAGATGTAGAGAGAGATGTAGGAAAACAAAAATTTTGGAAAATAGAAATTGAAGTTATATTCAGAGCTGTCCAGAACCATAGGGATGGTAGGATCCTAGATCTAAAGATGGAGGAGACCCTACTCAAATCCCCTCATTATACAGATGAGAAAGTTCAGGGCCAAGATGATTATGTGACTTGCTCAAGGTCCCATAATTGATAAATGTATCAACAAACTTATTAAAGAGTTACTATGTGCCAGGAACCTGCTTGTTGCAGGGATACTAAGACAAAAATGGATCATATGCCCATATACAAAGGTGTACAGAATAACCACAGTAAAAAATGTGAGGTGGTTTAGGGAGGGAGAGCCCTGGCAGCTTTGGGATCAGGAGTGGTTATATGTAAGTTGAGCTGAATCTTAAAGAAAATAAGGGATTCGACAAGGAGAAAGGGAAAAGGGAGTCCATTCTTGACACAGAAGACAATTTTAAGACACAGAGATGGTTGTCATAGTATCTCAGTTGGTTTTGCTGAACAATAGAGTACAGGAAGGGGAATGATAAACTGTATAATGAGTCTGGAAATGAAGTTTGGGACCAGATTATAAAGAGCTTTAAAAGCTATAGCTTAATTATTTTTCCCAACTGAAACGTATTCTAATGAACACAACTGGTATTTGTCATGTCATCCTGAAAATTAGAAACCCAATTTAATTTGAATAAAGATTTACAATCTCCCCTTACCCCTCCCTCCCCAAAGGGTAAACAGGAGATTAGGGAACCACTAAAGTGTATTGAGTAGGGGAATGATGTGGTTAGATTCTGTGCTTAGGGAAAATCACTTTGGAAGCTGTATAGAATATGGACTGGAGTGGGGAAGAGACTTAAGTCAGGTAAACCAATTAAGAGGCTTTTGCAATTGTCTAGGAAAGAGATGATGAGGGCCTGTATCAAGCTGGTGGCTTTGGGAAGAATGAGAAGGGAACAGAAGTGAGGTGTAATGTGGATGTAGAGATAACAGAGTTCTGCAAGTGTTTGGCTTTGTGGGGTAAGGGAGAAAAAGAAAGGGAGGCTCCATTATCCCTGTATGAGACCTACAGTCAGTGATGTTTGAAATGGGAGAGGTCCTGTAGTCCTGAAGAAAGAAATGTTTTCATGACTTTCCAAAAAATAGAGAAGAGAATAGGGTCTGAAAACTATAGGCCAGTGAACCTGATTTTAATTCTTGGAAAATACTAGAATGTGTGATTAATGAGGGGGATACTGAAAATCTGGAAAAGGAAGTGTTGACTACAAAGAGCCAGCCAACATGGCTTCATCCAAGGCAGGCCATGCCAGAGTAACTCCATTTCCTTTTTTGACAGGGTTACTAAACTGGTGAATAAGATGAATACTATAGACACCATTTACCTAGATTTTAGTAAGACATTTAAAAAAGTATATTATGGAGAAGTGGAGCTTGGATAACAATACAAATAGATATCTTTGCAACTGTTTGAATGGCCCAACTCAGAGAAGAGCCATTGATGACTCAAAGTGAACTTGGCAGGACACCTTCAGTGGAGTGATCTAGGAACCTCTATCTGGCCCAGTACTGTTTAACATTTTTTATAAATGTCTTGCATAAAAACATGAATGGGGAGTTCATTAAGTTTGGAAGGGATGACATATTAGATGATAGCGACAGGCTAGAAAATTGCACTGAATCTAGTAAGATGAAATTTAATGGAGATAAATATAAAGTCTTACAGTTGGGTTCAAAAAATCAACTCCCAAGTCCAAAATGGGGGGCATGCCTGGAAGGCAGTTTGGAAAAAAAAAGATATTAGTGTTTTCCCTGAACAGCAAATTCAATATGAGTCCACGACTGTATAGTGTGACAGATGAAAAAAACCTAAAGACAGCTAGATGGTTCAGAGGACAGATCACCAGGTCTGGAGTCAGCAATATTCATCTTCCTGAGTTCAGATCCAGCCTCAGACACTTAGAGCGTTGTGTCCCTGGGCAAGTCACTTAACCTAGTTTGTGTCAGTTTCCTCATCTGTAAAATAAGCTGGAGAAGGACATGGCAAACCACTCCAGTATTTTTGCCAAGAAAACTCCAAATGGGGTCACAAAGAGTTGGACACAGCTGAAATGACCCAGCAACAAGAAAAAAGTCTAATGAATTCTTAGGCAGCATTAAGAGTGACAAAGATTCTGGAATAAGTATGGAATAATCTCAATGTACTCTACCCTGGTCAAACTACACCTGGAGTATTGTGTTCCATTTTGGCCACCATAATTTAGCAAGGACACTGGTAAACTGGAGAATATCCAGAGGTGGACAAATAACAATGGGGCAGGGTGGGAGTGGGGGTGGGGAATTGATTCTATGCCAACTGCATTATAAGGAAGAATAAGACACATGATAGGAAAAAGGGGAAAAATAAATCCTGTGAAATTCCAAAATAGACAACTAAGCTTCTTTAATTTCCTTTTAAAATTTTCTTTAATTTCATTTTTTTTGGACAACTTTTGGATTTTAAGTTAGAACGGTCAACCCTCATCTTGATTGGCTTGAACTAATCCTTTCTTAAGATAAAGGCCTGGATTTAGAGAATGATTTTAGGTTTCTTGTTCTGTGGTTTGTACATTTTAAAAGTAGGGCATAGTTCATTAGAGGCTGAATTTAGGGAAGTATTTGTAAATATGGAACAATTATCAGCAAATTCATTACTTAATGTAATTTTATGCTAATTAGTGAATTGGATACCTTTGTCCAGTTAATCCTCCCAAGCCTGGTATGCATTCACCGTCCTGCACTTAGAATCCCTAGTTTATTCAAAACACCTGTCAGACCTCATTTCCTACCTCAGACCTTTCTAGATCTCTCCCCACCCAAACCCATCCCCAGTTGTCAGTGTTTTCTCTCTCTTTCTCTCTCTGTGTCTCTCTGTCTCTCTGTCTCTCTGTCTCTCTCTCTCTCTCTCTCAATTATTTTGTACATACTTTGCATTTACAACCTTCAGTATAATTTGTGGTCCCACAGAAGAATGTAAGTGTCTTGAGGGCGGGGATTATTATTTCTTTGTCTAGCTAGTCCAGGATTAGCAGAGCCTTGGATACAGTTGGTGCTAAATAAGGATTTGTTGAATTGAACCGAAAATGACAGCTTGTCATTCCTTCATTATTTTTTTTACCCATTTTCTTTCAATTTTTTTTCATAGCATCATAGATTTAGAAGAGAACTTAGAAGCCATAGGCTTAAATGCTCTCATGGTAATTGATTTAGATCTGGAAAGGACCTCAGAAGTCATCTGGTCCAGCTCCCATGTCTTGCACAATGTCACTAGTAGTAAGTGACAGAGTCAGGATTTGAACCCAAGTCCTCTGACTCCAAAACTAATACTCTTTCTAAATCACCAGGCTTTTTTATTTTAAATTTTAATTGGAAAAAAGAGTAGCACATTCCCTGCCGTTTACCTTAATGTATCCTGTGTGGTGACAACTACATCTGTTTACTTTCATAAAAGTCACCACTAGTAAAATATTTGGTGATATAGCCTCATTCAGAGTCTTCTCTCCACAGCTTATATTTCAATTTTATTCAATTCAATAAACATTTATTAAGTGCCTACTATGTGCCGGGCACTGTGCTAAGCACTGGGGATAGAAAAGAGGCAAAAGACAGTTCCTACCCTGAAGAAGCTGACAGTCTAGTGGGGGAGACAACAGGCAAACCACACACACATACACACACACAAATATATATATATATATATATATATATATATATATATATATATATATATACACATATATATATATATATAATACTGCATATTATATATATTTGTGTATATGTATATACACATACACACATATACACACACAAATATACATACTGCATATTATATATATTTGTGTGTATATGTATATACACATACACTATACATACATACACAAATATATACTGCATATTATATATTTGTGTGTATGTATATACACATATACATATATACACACACAAATATATACTGCATATTATATATATTTGTGTATATGTATATGCACATACACATATACACACACATATACATATATACACATATATATGTTTTTAAGCAAGCTATATATAGTATAAATAGGAAATAATCAACAGAAGGAAGGCTCTGGAATTAAGAGGGTTGGGGAAGGCTTCCTGTAAGAGGTGAGACAGAAGATACTCCACTTGCAGACTTGTCCAGTAAAGCCTTAAGAGGGATCCAAATTCAAATAGAAAGCAGACAGGATTTGAGATGAAGAAGTGCTTGCAAACTGAGGGATGAGGGACCTATTGATTCACAAAGAGGATTGTAAAGGCTTATTTTTGTTTATCTCCTCCAAGAATCTTCCAAGGGGAAATTTTTGGCTTAAGCATTTGAAACACATGTAGTTGCTCTTTGGAAATTTGTGGAAGAACCTGAAGTGGTGATGTAGTAGAGGAGTGATTTATGTTTGTTGGCATTGAAGGGAATCTGGCTCCCAGGAAGAGAATGGTTTGCTGATTAAAAGATATAAGACACTAATCCTTCATAAAACAATTTTATATGACAAGGAAATGTATATGGTGCCATGACTTATATGTACACAGTGTCCCATTCCATCTCATTCCTCACTCATCAAACAGTTCTGCCCTTTTAGTTTTACCATTGTTTAATTTTTCTATCCCTGCCCCCATCCTACAAAGAATGATTGGAGAAAATTTCATTCAGAGTTGGCCCACAGCAGCCTTCATTCCTAACAGTCAATAAGTCAACCAACAAGCATTTAATTAAGTACTTATTATGTACCAGGCACTCAAAATAGGTCCTCACCGCTCCTTTGTAATCCCTCTGTTAATCTCGTTGTAATTCCTTGGCAGTCTCCTAACAATGAGCATTCTAAACCTCCTCCAGTCTCCTGAAGTGTCCCCATACCTCCAGCTTTATTATGATTATGCCCATCTAACCTGACCTTTCTCAGTGTATAGCCTGTAGACTTAAAAACACTTATTTCTACATTCATCCTTTCTTCTGTTTGTCTTATCTCAAAGGAAGATGATGAAAATCTTATTTCAAAGGATGATGATGAAAGGAACCTCACTGAAATTTCTCCTCCAGATTGAAAATGGTTGAAAAAGGAACGCAGAATTTGTGTTTCCTAAAGTTTCAAGTTTCCCTTTTCTTTCTTAAAAGAATTTTTGCATCTATAACTGTTTTTTTCTTCTCATACTGTATTTCCCCATGTATAAGACACTTAATTTGGGGACCAGAAATTTGAAAAAAAAAAGTATTATATAAAGTTATTGAACTCAAATTTTACTCATCTGCTCATAGCTTTCAGGCATCTTTTGGGCAAGTCTGGTGCTTGTATGCATGCTTAGTCCATTCAGTTTCATGAACCTGAAGCACCAATTGTGTCCTCCTTTGAAATCAGTAACTTCTTTTTCGTTCTTTTTCTTCTTGCCTCATGCTGAACCATCTTTGTGGACACAGGAATTTCAATTGCCCTTTGCTCTTCAATCAATATCTTCAGTTCCCTCTCTAAATCAGGCCATTTTGCTGAATTGCCTCTCATGGCCTTCTTCTGCAGTGGCGTTTACAGTAGGGTTTCTTCTTCCCATAGCCAGTCTCAGATTGTTTTCTTAGTTGGAGAAGGACCAAACTTACATTCAGCAGCACGATTTCCATTCACTTTTGCAAACTGGATCACTTCTAACTTGAATTCAGCACTGTACAAAAAATTTTTTTGAGACATTTCTGTGCAGAACGTGGCAAAACATAACCTAATATACTGGTAACAAATGCAAAACAATGACCGCAAAGACAACAAGCGTGAAAAAGTAGGAAATGCAAGTAAAAAAAATGTACAACAATGAGCGCAAAAACAAGCGCGAAAAAATGGGAAATGCAAGTAAAAAAAAATCTACAACCACTGTATAAGACACATCCAGTTTTAGACCCCAGATTTTTTGGGAAAACGGTGTGTCTTATCTATGGGGAAATACGGTATCTTGGGGATCCTGATCCTTCAGTTCACCACTGTCTTTATAACATCAAACTCTACCTTTTCACTAGCTCCTTCCCCTCTGCCATTTTCCTATCTTGAAAAAAAAATTGATTTGACTTTACGATCTCTTCTAGCTGCCATCTTAATTTTCTTTCCTTTCATAGTCATTGCTTTGGAACAAATGACTTTCAAGGCTACCTCCATTTTATCTCCTTTCCCTCACTTAGTCCTTGACACCCTTGCCATGTGAATTTCACTCCCCATCACTACTGCAACTGCTTCTCCAGAGTTTTCATTTTTTTCAGTTCACAACATTTTCCACCTCTGTGTTCAATTTAATTATTTGTTCCTTAAAACTATCTCCTTGGATTCTATAACACTGTGATCAATGGATCTTAGTTCTAGAACTGGAAGGGGCTGGAGAGACCATTTTACAGAAACTCTTTTATTTTACAAATTGGGAAATTGAGGCTCAGAAGGATACATGACTTGCCAAAGGTCAGCAGGTATCAGAGGTGACATTTGAACCAATATCTTTTGACTCCAACACTCTTTTCACTGTATCACTCTGACTTGTAGAATTTACATCATAGACAGCATTTTCAACCCCCTCACTTTACAAATAGGGAAATATTACTCAGCTTTTGTTACTTATTTTAATCTCATTTGCTATTTTCCCTTCTTACTCTTTAAATCTGAAGATTCCCCCAAGCACTACAATATTACCTGCTACTTGGTGACTTTTGAATCTTTTTTTTTCTCTCTCTCTCCCTCCAGCTTTCCTCTCTCTCTTTCCAGGTTCCCATTTCATATCTCTGACTGTCCACTGAAGATTTCTACTTATCTATTCTACCATCTCACAGCATATCTTTACAAAATGGAATTCTCTTTTCCTCCCAAACAGACTCCTTTTATGACTTCCCTCTACCATTCATGAGGATACCCCACCCCTAACTTGTCCACCAAGGAAGACTGCCCCCGACCCATCAAGGTTTGCATCTGCTGGTTTGCATCAGTTAAGACCACCAATATATTAAACTACGGTAGAAGCTAGAGGAAACAATGACTTCAAAGCAAAGGCATTTAATGAAATGTCATAAAGAAAAGTAGCAACAAATCATTTCCTCCATAAATCTGGGCCACACTTTACCATAAATGTATTCATTAGCTGTAGGAAGAGTGGACACATGTAAGGGACATGTATGGAGAGGCCCATATGGAGTCCAGGGGACTTCCACAGAGGGGCACCTCATACTTCTGGTACTACAAAGCTACAGATGTTTTTTAGTGAGGGTCTTCTTGCTGGTGGGTTCTGTCAGACACAGTCTTCATTAAATACTGCTTGATATGTGCCTGCAAGTCAAGTGACCCCATAGAGGTCTGAATTAACTTTCCGTGTGCATGAAAAATGCAAGTTTGTGGTTCTCATATATAGCTTAGTTATGATCACATAACTAAAACTAGGAGTAAAGTCTAGGTGTTAAAAACACTTGTTTTGAGCCTTCCAGTGCCAAGATGGTGGAGTGAGAAAGGAACCCTCTGAAGATGCCCTTTGAAATTCTCCTCCAAACAACTAGAAAACTAACTCAGAATTGATCTAGGAGCAGGGAAACAGTATACCAGCATGGCAGGAAAGATCTGTCTCACTGGGGTAAGAGAGGAACAAGGGCCAAGAGCAGCAGAAGCAAGGCTCTAAGTCTGGGGCAACTCACCAGCAAGGCTCTTCACTCCTGCAAGCTAGCAGCCCGCTAGGGAAGTGAACAGTCTGTGCAGCACAGCAAAGTCCCATCTCAGCCACCCCACCCCCAGCACAAGCCACCCTTGAGGCCCTGAGTCCACTGCAGACCATCAATGAAGCCCTGCCCAGGGGCTGATGAATAGCAAGATTCTGGCCTTGGGGTTTTCAGCAGAAAGACCCTGTTTCCATAGCAACCCAGCAGCCAGGGCCCACCCCTCAGGCAGATCAATAACAAAATTAGAGGCCTTGTCTCCATAGCAAATCAGCAGCAGGGCCCCATATTCAGAAGAGGCCAACAGGGAAGCCACCCCCCTCCCATACAAACCGAAAGGGAAGCCTACCCTCCAGAGAAAGCAAGAAGCTAAGCCCTGAAGCCCAGTGAAAGCCAGCAGAAATACCCAGAGCCCCAGCACAAAACCTTGGGACAGTATGGGACCAGAACCCAACTCTCACATGAAAACATCAAGGCACAAAAAAGACAGAAAAATGAGGAAAAAACAACAACAAAAAAAGTTACTATGGTGATAGGGAGGATCAAGGCATAAATTTAGGACAACAGTGTCAATATGTCTACATGTGAACTTCAAAGGAAAATGTAATTTGGTCTCAGGACAAAAGAATTCCTGGAAGAATTTTTAAAGGCAAATTAGAGAAATAGAAGAAAAATTGGAGAAAGAAATGAGGGTAATGCAAGAGAAACATAAAAAAGAGTCAACAGCATGGGAAAAGATACAAAAATTTACCAAGGAAAGTAACTCCCTAAAAAATAGAATTGGCCAAATGGAAAAGGAAGTACAAAAACTCACTGAAGAAAATAATTCCTTAAAAATTGGAATTGAAAAAGTGAAAACTAATGACTCTATGAATAGAAGAAAATGTGAAATTTCTTATTGGAGAAACAACTGACCTAGAAAATAGTTCCAGGAGAAATAGTTCCTGAAAGCCATAATCAAAAGAAAAAAAGCCTGGACAGCATTTTTCAAGAAATTATCAAATTATCAAATCTAATATATTAGAACCAGAGGACAAAATAGAAATTGAAAGAATCCACTGATCACTGCCTGAAAGAGATCTCAAAATGAAAACTCCCAGGAACATCATAGGCAAATTCCAGAACTCACTGATCAAGGAGTAAGTGTTGTAAGCAGCCAGAAAGAAACAATTCAGATATGGTGAAGCTACAGTCAGGATTACATAGAATTTGGCAGCTTCCACATTGAAGAAGCAGAGGGCTTAGGATATGATATACCAGAAGGTAATGGAGTTAGGATTACAATCAAAAATCATCTACCCAGCAAAATTGAATATAATCTTTTGGGGGAAAATGGATATTTAATGAAATAGAGGACTTTCAAGCATTTCTAGTTAAAAGACAAGAGATGAATAAAAATTTGACCTCCTAATACTTCAAGACTCAAGACATAAAAAGGTAAAAAAAAAGAAACAAGAAATAGAAAACATAAGAAACCTTATATTTCTATATGCAAGATAATATTTGTAGCTTAACAACTTTATGAGAGCAATTAGAAGGATGAAATGTATACAGAGGGTATGAATACATGATGACTTTGATGGGATGATACCCCAAAAAACAAAATGAAGGGGTGAGAAAAATGCACTGGAAGAAGGAGGTGAGAGATTGAATGGAGTAAATTATCCAAAACAAAACAGGCGTGAAAGAGCTGTTAATAATGGAGGGGAAAATGGGATAGTGGGGCATGGCAAGCAAAGCTTAAACCTTACTCTCATCAAAATTGGCTCAAAGAAGAAATAATATGCACACTCAGTTGCATAGAGAAATCTTTCTTACCCTATAAAGAAGTAAAAAGGGACTGGGATAATAGAAGAGGGAAGGGGGAATGATAAAAAGAAAGGTATATTGGTGAAGGCTATGATTAGAACCAAAAACACTTGTGAGGAGGGAAAGGGTAAAGAAGGGAGGAGGGATAAACAAGCAAAAAATACCATGGAGGGAAAAACAGTTAGTTATCATAACTATAAATGTGAATGGGATGAACTCATCCTTAAAACAGAAGTGGATAGCAGAATGGATTAAAAACCAGAATCCTCCAATATGTTTACAAGAACCACTTTTGAAGTAGAGAGATACACACAGGGTAAAGCTAAGGGGCTGGAACATAATCTATTATGCTTCAGCTGAAGCAGAGAAAGCAGGGGTTGCAATCATGACCTCAGACAAAACAAAAACAAAAACAGACTTAATTAAAAGAGATAAAGAAGGAATCTTTATCTTGCTGAAAGGTACATAGACAATGAATTCATATCAATACTAAACACATATACACCAAATGGTACAGCATTTAAATCTTTGAAGGAGAAGTTGAATGAGTAGCAGGTGGAAATAGATAATAAAACTACACTAGTGGGGGACCTCAACCTTCCTCTCTCAGAAGTAGATAAGTCTTAAAAACAAGAAAGAAGTTAACGAGGTGAATAAAATTCTGGAAAATGTTAGATTAGATCTCTGCAGAAAACTGAATGGGAATGGAAATGAATATTCCTTTTCTTTCAGCAGTACATGGCACCTACACAAAAATCAGCCATGTGTTGGGATATAAAGACCTCACAACCAAATGCAGAAAAGCAGAAATAGTAAACATTCTTTTTAGATCAAAATGCAATAAAAATCACATTCAATAATGGACAATAGAAAGAGAGGTTAACAATTAGGAATTAAATAATCAAATCCTAAAAAACAAATGGATCAAAAAACAAATCATAGCAACAATCAATAATTCCGTTAAAGAAAATGAAAACAAGACAACATACCAAAATTTCTGGGATGCAGCCAAGCAATACATGGTGGAAAGTTTATATCTCTCATTGCTTACATCTATAAGATAGAGAAAAGGCAGATCAATGAATTGGGCATGCAACTAGAAAAAGAACAAATTGAAAATCCCCAATTAAACATCAAATTGGAAATCCTGAAAATCAAAGGAGAGATTAATAAAATTAAAAGTAAGAAAACCATTGAACTAACAAAACTAGAAACTGGTTTTATGAAAAAAAATAAAATAGAAAACCATTGGTTCAGTTCCTTTAAAAAAGGAAAGAAGAAAATCAAATTACTAGTATCAAAAATGAAAAGGATGAATTCACCACCAACAAAGAAGAAATTAAGACAATCATTAGGTGCTATTTGGCATTATTATATGTCAGTAAATTTGATAGTCTAAATGAAATGGATAAATATCTATAGAAATATAAATTACCCAGATTAACAGAAGAAATAAAATATTTAAATAACCCAATCTTAGAAAAATAAATTGAACAAGCCATCAATGAAATTCCTAAGAAAAAATCCCCAGGACTGTATGGATTTGCAAGTGAATTCTACTAAACATTTAAAGAACAATCCCAATACCATATAAACTATTTGGGAAGATAGGTAAAGGAGGAGTCCTACCAAATTCATTTTATAACACAAATATGGTGCTGATACCCAAAACAGAGAGAGCCAAAACAGAGAAAGAAAATTGTTGGCCAATTTCCATAAAGAATATTGATGCAAAACTTTAAAATACTACCAAAGAGACTACAGCAATATATTACACTATGATCAGTTGGGATTCATACCAGACATGCAGGGCTGGTTCAATATTAGGAAACCTGTCAGCATAACTTATCATATCAATAACAAAACCAACAGAAATCTTACAATTATTTCAATAGATGCAGAAAAAGCCTTTGACAAAGTATAGCATCCACTCCTATTAAAAATACTAGAGAGCATAGGAATAAATGAAACTTTCCTTAAAGTGATAAGTAGTATCTACCTAAAACCATTAGCATTATCTTTAATGGGGATATGCTAGAAGCTTTCCCAATATAATCAGGGTGAAAAAAGGATGCCTATTATCACCTCTGTTATTTAATATTGTACTAGAAGCATTAGCTATAACAATAAGAGAAGAAAAATAAAGGAATTAGAATAGGCAATGAGGAAACAAAACAAAACATCACTCTTTGCTGATGATATGATGTTATACTTAGAAAATCAATTAAGGACTACTTGAAATTGTTAACAACTTTAGCAAAGTTGCAGGAAACAAAATAAACCCACATAAATCATCAGCATTTCCAGATATTGCCAACAAGGTACAGCAGCAAGAGAAAGAGATATTCCATTTAAAATAACTAGAAAATAAAAAAAATACTTGGGAGTCTACCCTCCAAGACAAACCCAGTAACTGTATTAACATAACTATAAAACATTTACACAAAGACAGTTATAAAAAATTGGGAAAATATTAATTGTTCATGGGTGGGCCAAGCCAATATAATAAAAATGACAATTCTGCCTAAATTAATCTATTTCCTCAGTGCCATACTAATCAAACCATCAAAAATTATTTTATACAGCTAGAAAAAATAACAAAATTCATGTGGAAGAACAAAAGCTCAAGGATATCAAATAAATCAATTTTAAAAATGTGAAAAAAGGTGGTCTAGCCATGCCAGATCTTAAATTGTATTATAAAGCAGTAAGTATCAAAACTGTCTGATACTGGCTAAGAAATAGAGTGATGGATCAGTGAAATAGATTAGGTACAAATTACATTACAGTAAATGACCATAGTAATCTAGTATGTGATCAACCCAAAGATCCAAGCTTTTGGATTAAAAACTCATTCTTTGACAAAAACAGCTGAGAAAACTAGGAAATGGTATGGCAGAAACTAGGTATACACCAACATCTCATACCACATACCAAGATAAGGTAAAAATGGGTATATGATTTATACATAAAGGATGATACTGTTAGCAAATTAAGAGAGCATGGAATAGTTTGTCTATTAGATTTATGGATAAGGGAAGAATTTAGTACCAAAGACTATTAAGAGAGCATTACAAAATGTAAAACAATATTGATTATACAAAATTAAAAAGTTTCCACACAAACATCAATGCAACTAAAATTAGAAGGAAAGCAGAGAACGGGGGGTGAAATTTTGCAACAAGTATCTCTGATAAAGGCCTCATTTCTCAAATATATAGAGAACTGAGTCAAATTTATAAAAATGTAATTCATTCCCCAATTCAAATGATATGAATAGGCAGTTTTCAGCCAAAGAAATCAAAGCTATCTATAGTTCTATGAAAAAGTGATCCAAATCACTATTGATCAGAGGATTGCAAATTAAAACAACTCTGAGGTACTACCTCCTGTCTATCAGAGTGGCTAATATGACAAAAAAAGAGCATGTAGGAATTTGGGGGAGATGTGGGAAAACTAAGACACTATTGCACCATTGGTAGAATTGTGAACTGATTCAACCATTTTAGAGAGCAATTTGGAACTGTGCCCAAAAGGCCATAAAACTTGTTCTTTAATTCAGCAATACCACTGCTAGATCTGTTTCCCAGAGACATCCAAAAAAAGGGAAAGGGACCTATGTACACAAAAATATTTATAGCAGCTCTTTTTGTCGTGGCAAAGAATTGGAAATCAAGGGGATGCCCATCAATTGGGGAATGGTAAAACAAGCTGTGGTATATGATAGTAATGGAATATTATTGTGCTATAAGAAATAACAAGCAAGAAAGTGAAGTGAACAGAACCAGGAGAAGGTTGTACACAGTAACAGCAATATTGGTCAATGAAGAACTCTGTGAAAGACTTAGCTATTCTCAGCAAGACAATGATCCAAGAAAATCCCAAAGGACTAATGATGAAGCATACTATCTGCCTGCAGAGAATGAACTGATATTGACTGAATACAGACTGAAGCTTACTATTTTTCTTACTTTCTTTTTTTTCCTTTTATTTGAGTCTTCTTGTACAAAATAACTAATATCGAAATCTTTTACATAATTGCACATATATAATCTGTATCTGATTGCTTACAATTTCAGGGGGGAGGGAAGGGTGGAGGAATGGAATTTGGCATTCAAAACTTTAAATTAAAAAAATGTTAAAAAAATTGAAGAAGGAAAAAGACTTATTCTTCCTCTTTTACTTCAAGACACAGCTCAGACTTCCTTCAAGAAGTCTTACCTGGTACCCTTAACTGCGAGTGCAGTCTCTCCCAAATTACCTTATATTTGATTATTTCGTATTTATTCCAGGTAGGTGGCACAGTGGATAGAGTGCTGGGCCTGGAGTTTAGGAAGACTCATCTTTCTGAGTTCAAGTCTGGTCTCATACACTTACTAGCTGTGTGACCTTGGGCTAGTCACTTCACGCTGTTTGCCTCAGTTTCCTCATCTGTAAAATGAGCTGGAGAAGGAAATGGCAAACCACTCCAGTATCTTTGCCAATAAAATACCAAATGGAGTCATGAAGAATTATGACCAACTGAAACAACCAAACAGCAATAACAATTTATTCCATATGTACGTATATGTGTGCATTTACATCTAGACATATGCACCTAAGCATATATACATGTGTATGTATTTATACATACATATTCATATGCACACATAAATGTGTGCTTTCTAGTCATTAGACTATAAACTTCTTGAGAATAGGGATGGCTAAATCTTTTGCATTTGTATGTCTAACACCTGGCACATAGAAGATGCTTAATAAATGCTTATTGCTTAATTGATTAGTGGAGGCAGGATGTGCACCATGGTAGAAAGAGTCTTGGAACTGGAGTCAGGTTCACATCCTGGCCCTGGAAGTTACTACCTGTGTGACCTTACAAACTTTTCATTTAATCTCTCTAGGCATCAATTTTCCCCAACTGCAAAATGAAGTAAATGAACTAGATGACTTTTGACAGGATCATTAGTGAGGATGTCGAACACATTGTTGTGAATTGTTAAAATGCAAGTAAATCTTGTGAGTGGAGGGTAATTGAAGGCGTTTGAACAACTTCCTGATGCATGTGTATAAATTTTAGGGGATGCAATGTTAACACTATTCAGTTTTTTAGAGATCTAGGATGTGATCAGGGTATATTCTCTACCCAGATGTAGATTGCATCTCTATAGATACTTTGGTAGAAGAGTAATTGGGGACAAAAGAAAAATCATCTTGTGGCCAAACCTCTAGTGATGAACCTCTGTGATCTTGGCTAGGCTGGTCCTCAGGCAAGTGTTTGTTGCTAGGCCTGGATTTAAAACCTTTCCGAATATACCAGAGCTCATGATTCCCTGGAAGGACTTTGAGAACCCAGGATTACATCTGTGTCACAGTGAGGCATTGGAGATAGCCTTTAGCAGAGGTTTGGAGGATATAAGTTTGTACGAGAGTAATACTATCTTAGAAAGTGGTAGCACTGGATACGCCTCCTCCCCCTTCTTGTCCCATTTGTGTCGGTTACAAGGTAATAGCCCTCTCTTTACTCCTATGTCTTTTCATTGGCTGTTCCTCATGCCTGAAGAGCACTCCTGAGCTCTACCTGCTGTCTTTCCAGGCTTCCTTTGACACAGTTCAAGTCTCACCTTCTGTAAGAAGCCTTTCCAGGCCTCCCCAAGATCTGCTTCTATTTATGCTGTTCATATCTTATATGTATGATTTCATGCATGTTATCTTTTCCATTAGAAATTCAAATACCATATTTTTGCCAGTCTTTGTACCTCCCATGCCTAGCACGTAGTAGGTACTTAATACATTCTTGTGACTCATAGAGGAACTTATTGGTAAATCTATACTGAAAATAGGAAAAGGCCATCAATATATGGAATTAGATAGATGATAGATAGATAGATGGATGGATAGTTTGGTTAGATATGGTTAGATAGATGTGTACTTTGGTTCTGTTGTCATTGTTTTTTTCTGAGAATGTGAAGTGATAAAATGAGATATTGAATATAAAATACTTGTAAATCTTAAAGCACTATACAAATAACAGCTATGAAGGCATAAGATTAAATCTGAAGTGATTTAAGGAAAGCATTTCAGTATCTGATATAATGCACAATTTGACAAATTATGTTATATCTGGAATATAATTGTATTTCAGGTGGTTGGAATCTCTCTAAATAGAGCTAATAAAGTGAATTTAAGCTTGCTAGCCTTTGCAAATTATTAATTAGGACAAAGCTTTGTTTACTAAAAATGTGATGGCAATAACCATCTCCAGAAAAAACCAAAAACTTTTAAGGGAGGGTGGTTTGGGTCCATGATTTCTTCAGAGTAAGAGAACCCTAAAGCAGCTCATTATTGTCTTAGAGAATCCCCTGAGTCACTAAGGGGTAAAGCATGAATTACTCAGGATCACACAGAGGTTTTATGTCAGAGGCAGGTCTTGAACACAGACCTTCCTGACTCTTGTTACTTACCCCTGCCGGCTGCTTCTCAGGAGAATTGGTTGGTTGATTGTTGTCCGTTCTCAAAAAGGACCAAAATGATATCACTGTACTAGAGTCAAGTTTCAGTGTATCTGACTCTGGCTGATCAGACCAATACCACCTTGGAATGTTCTGCCACAGGTCAGGCACAAATAGTCCATGTGAACATTTGGGGTGGATTCTCTAAATTTGCACATCATATGTTTCCTTTGAGCTATTTCAATTCTGCTTTGCTTATAGAGCACAGCACCTTTTCCAATGTGGGTATGCCCTGCTGAGTGGAGAATATTGGCCTTGGGAATTACTATCAACCAGGTTCTAGCTTAGAAGCAATAGGTCTTTCCAATGATAGAGTTAACAAAATATTACTTAGGTTTACAGTTAATAAAAGAATTTTTGGTACAAAGGCACATCTATTTAATGAATATACAAGCACAATATTAAGAGTAGGGCACAAATTTCAGAAACTGTATCTTTCTTTGTTACTGTAATTTTGCTTGTGTAAAGTATCCTTGGAGCTGCTAGAAAAGGAACCAGCGTAACCAGAATACTAATTTTGTAAATGCTATTACTTCATGTCCACTGTCCAAGTTAGAGCTGGTAATACTTTGATGAGCAGCTGAGGATTTGATGAAGAACTTTGTAAATACTCTATTTAGAAGCTTTTTTTTTTTAGGCTTCTGGGTGATTAGTATTTTCCTTCTTTTGTGCTTTATTGCTGAGAACGTTTGTATGGAAACAAGATCTTTGTTTCTTATGAGCACATCTGTTCTTGCTGCTTGTCCCTTATGAGAAGTCACCGTCCTCTCTGACATCATAATCATTTCCACAGCAACTAGCATTGCTCACTGTTTCTTTAATCAGAAGTTACAGAATGTAAGCGTTAGCCAAGTATTTATCTCAAAACAAACAATAAGTCCCAGTGTTATACAAGTCCCACGTGCTGACCATTTAAATGAGAAGAAAAAAAAATTAAAGCTTTGGTCTTCAGCATTTTAGTTCACTTAAAACCCACGTTGCTGACAGCTTCCATCATGCCTCATTTCGAGCAAGAAGAGAATGCTTTAGGAAACAGATTCTGAGGTGGCCAGTCTTGTACCCCAATGTCCTCCCATATAGCTTGGTGAGCCTTAGTTCAGTGAGAGTGAAAATGTATGAGACATGGTATTTTATGTTCCACAACAAATAAGGACATCAATTTAAATAACAAGAGGAAGGATCCTGAGGTCCTTTATTTAAAATGACTTTATGAACAGGCAGCACACTTCCTCAGCCCCTAGAATGCTGTCATCTCTGTCATGAAACAACAATGAAGAACCAGGGCACACAATTACTCAGATGTTAAAACTTGGCTTTCCACAAACCACAAAAGCAGGGAAGGGACTTTTTGATACAGACTACCAATCAATATTTAATTAGCATTTCAGAGTGAACTTGGATTTTTTTGTGACCCAATTTTAAGGTTTGTGTGTGGTTTGTGCCCATATAGCTTATGTGTATCTACATGGATCCATCTTTATATGGATTGGAGGGAGGCGGAAAATACTATCTTCAAAGCCTCCACTGTCAGCTCCAAGGCAGACTTTCGTTTTTGCCAGGAGGGAAGCAGGAGATGGGGGCCATGTGGTTAGCAGCTCTCTTCTCCTCAGACAGGAGGTTTTGAGCTAGACCTTGAGTTATATCTATTCATTCCCACCCACCCCCTATTCATTCTAGAAGAAATAATATTTCAAACCACTCTCGATTGCTATACCTTAATGGGGAAAGAATACCATAAGCTCTGTATCAAAAGGCTTGACTCCTTACCCACAAAATGTCATTTCCAAAAAACCATCACATATTGTGAATAGCAAATAAACGCGTTCATCCGTGCCAATAGCAAAAATGAATTCAGACAAGTTAAACAAGTTATAATACACCAGACAATATACAGAGAGAATGAGCTCTCTCATTGGGAGTGAGATATCTTAGTTCAACCACAAGAGAGTCTCCTGTACCAACCCAATGGGAAATCCCCATTCCCAGAGATTCTAGTATAGTAAGCTAGGCACATGGCACCTCTACGTATGGCTTCTTCCTGGCAGCTTTCTCTCCATCCTGGGACTTCTCTCTGAAGAGAACCTGGAAGCACATGTGTCTCCTCTATCAAAGCCAGAAGCTAAAAACCCTAAGAACCCTCCTTTCCCAAGCTCTTACCAACTATGCCCCTCAAGCTGGCATTGAATATCTGGCAATCATTCTTCACCAGTAAGGATGAAGAGAGTCTCATGCAAACGGCCTTGAGCCCTGGGTTATATGGTCATCCACAAAAAATTGTCTAATCAATGTCTACTAAGAGCATAATATAATTGTAGAGGTTATGGACTAATAGGCAATATGGGGGGCATGGGGAGAAAGGAGACATGTGAAACATTGAAGCACGCAGGGTGAAGGATGGACAGCTCTGGGCTTCATTACCAATGCATCCTAAGTAAATCCAAGCAAATCTGTGGTTTCTGGGTTTTGGACTCAAGCAGAACTAGGGCAGGATCAGTAGAGTTTTAGGTGGGCAGCCAATAGCAGATATCCAGGACTTAGAGTGCAAGTGAGATTTAAGGCAGAAAGCCCCTGGGAGTTCCAAGTAGGAACTGCAGTCACTAGGAGGAGAGGGGAACAAGACAGTTACTTGGAACTGGTGGGTAGCCCATTTTATATATAGGATGTCATTGGGAAATAAGGCAAGTGCCCAGTAACTGGGGTGCCAGGGTTAAAACAAGGGCAAGAGCAAGACCGTGTCCTTTCTGAGCCAATGCAGGGGAGTATAAGGAGACCTAGGCTAGCAGTCCTGTACTTCAGAATGAAGTTGTCTTTGCTGCTTTGACCATTATATTCCTCTTCCAGGAAATGGACTCTCATCTACTGTAAATCCTCTCAGAAACTGACTTCATCCTTTTAATCTACCGTCTTGATTCCCTTCACCTTATTATTGTTGGGATAGTCCTCTTTTAACTTCACATTGTGGTCCTACAATTTGTCCCTTCTCTGAATCCCACCTAAGTTTTGTCTGGCCTATTCTGCAGCCAAGTGAACCTTAAAATATTTGGAGCCCACAATTGTGGATGTCAACTGTTCTTCAAATTACACTAGAGATTTCAGTGTCAAGGTCAACAGAGTACCTAGCATGGAGTCAGAAAGAACTGAGTTCAATTCTGACCTCAGGCACTTACTGTCTATGTGACCCTGGCCAATTCACTTAACCTCTGTTTTCCTCATTTTTCTTAATTATGAAGTGGAGATAATAGAACCTATTTCCCAGGGTGGTTGTGAGGACCAAGTGAGATAATAATTGTAATGTGTATGGAACATAGTGCTATTTAAATGTTAGCTATCATTCTTTTTTAAAATAATTTTTTTTAATTTTTAGTTTACAACACTCAGTTCCAGAAGTTTGGGGGTTCCAAATTTTCTCTCCCTCCCTCTGCTCCCCCCTTGCCCCCCAAGACAGCATGCAATCCAATGTAGATTCTACATATACCTTCACATTGAATGTATTTACATAATAGTCCAGTTGTAAAGAAGAATTATAACCAATGGAATGAATCATGAGAAAGAAGAAACAAAACCAAAAAAGACGGAAAAAAAGAGCAAATAACTTACCTCAATCTGCATTCAAACTCCATAATTCTTTCTCCAGATGTGCATAGCTTTTTCCATCATGACCCTTTTGGAGCTGACTTTGAACCTTGCATTGATGAGAGCAGCCAAGTCTATCAAAGTTAGTCCTTAACGGATACCGTGTGACTGTGATCATGTATAATTCTCTCCTGGTTCTGCTCCCCTCACTCAGCGTCGTTTCACGTAAGTCTTTCCAGGTTGTAATGAAGTCTGTCTTTAACTATCATTCTTATTCCTGTATCACCTGCCATTAGAAACCAGTAGGACATGTTGGTCAGATTTGTTTCCTTCTAGAGGGACAGATACCCCAGGTTGGGGAAAGAAGACTGCTATTCCCCAGTTCCCCATCTTCTCTGGTGATGCTCTTGCTCGCTCCTAGCTCATGTACCATCAATATGGCTTTCCCTTCTATGCAAAAAAGGCAACATGGCCAAATAGATCGAATGCTGAACTTGAAGTCCAGATGATCTGGATTCGAATATTGCCTTGGCTGCTTTTATTAGCTGGGTGGTTATGGGCAAGTTGCTTCATGTCTGTGAATCCCAGTTTTCTCATCTGCAAAATCTATCTCCCTCAAAAGACTCTTATGAGGCTCAAGTGAAATGATGGAAAGCACTACATAAATGTCTGTTGTTATCATTCTGTTTAGACTTGGGCAGGTGCAGCTTCACTTTCCCAACTTCATCTTCAAAAGAGGTATCTGCTCACATTGTATTTCAGGGGCAAAAGTACCAGATCCTGAAATGGGTAATTCTACTTTTGATACAAAAGGGAACTAATTGCTTTAAAGCACTGCAAGATGGATTCCACTTCATTTCTAATTATACTCAAGATGTAGAGAGTTAGTGACATAGCACATAACTACTCTTGGTGAAATTAAGAAACAAGACCCAGATGAACCACAGGCTTAAATACTGAAAGAAAGGGAAAATATGATTGCTGAGTCAGTGATATTCAAAAGGTAACACATAGTAAGAGATTGGAGCAGAAACAGTGTCCCTATTTAGGAACAAAAAAAGGAAGAGAGTGGAACCTGTAAATTACAAGCTGGTGGAGTTAGCTTTTTATTAATCCCAAAACCCTAGAACATATTATTAAAGGGGTGGTTAGTGAATATCTAAAGAAGGATGCTGTGATCACGAAGAGTCACCATATGGCAAAGAGCTACAAATTGAGGAGATGCCCATCAATTGGAGAATGGCTGAACAAGTTGTGGGATATGATTGTGATGGAATACTATTGTGCTATTAGAAATGACAAGCAGAATGGTTTCAGAAAACATGGCAAGAGTTATATGTACTAATGCAAAATGAAGTGCATAGAACCAGGAGAAAATTGTACATGGTAACAGCAATATTATATCCATGATCAACTGTGAAATACTTAGCTACTCTGATTAATATGACAATCCAAAACAGTTCCAAAGGACTCATGATGAAAAATGCTGTCCACCTCCAGAGAGAGAACTGATGAACTCAGTGCAAATTGAAGTATATTTTTTTCACTTCTCAACAGGTGGGGAAGGGGTGGGGAACATTTTTTAAAATGAATGTTAAAATAAATAATAAATTCATTTTTAAAAAGAAGCAAGAGCTGTCGTAATTTTATCAAGAACAGGTCATGCCATTTCAGGGTTTCCACAGGAATAGTTTGAAAAGTCAGTCATAGATTTTTCATAGAGTTTAGAGCTTAGAGGGAACTGAGAGGATTAGTCTAATTGCTTTACTGAATGAGTGTTGCCTCAGACAAACTGAGAGCTGGGAAAGACCTTAGCTTAAAAAGGCCAAGGTCTCCCACAGCTTCTGAGGCCATCTCCAGTTGTCCTGATCTATGTCTTGCCACTGGACCCAGATGGCTCTGGAGGAGAGAGTAAGTCTGGTAACTTTGTACAGCCCTGCCTCATTTAAATCCAATTTACTTGCAAGTCAAGACATCGCTTTCCTGATGTCATTGGTCCTCTTCAAGAATGAAGAACAAACCAGAAGAATAGTAGATTAGAGGAATGACATAGCCCTAGATTTTAGCTAAGAATTTGACAAAATCTATCATTTTATTCTTATAGAAAAGATAGAGACATATGAGGTAGACAGTAGAAAAATCAGGTGTATTTATAACTGATTTAATGAATAGACTCACTAGTCATTAATGGTTAGATGGCGGTTTGGGAGGAGGCTCCTAGAGGTATCTGTGCTTAGCTTTGTGCTGTTTGTATTTATTAGCGACTTAGATAAAGTCATAGATGCTATGCACATCAATTTGTATTGACACAAAGTTAAAAAGGATTGCTAACATATTGGTTGGCAGTCAGGATCAAAAAAGATCTTGACACCTCAGAATCTACTTATAAGATGAAATTTAATAGGGATAAATACACTATTTATGATTCCAAAACAATTCTCCAAGGGTGTCTATCAGCTTCAGAGAAGGGGCTCCTCTGCATTAGTAGAGGAGGTTTCCTCCTGTCAGCTCCTTACACCAATGAAATCTCACCTAGTCTGGGAAAAAAATAAAGGATTTCAGTTGATGCATTTTTCTAGTATTTTGTCATCTTTGCTCTTTGAGGATAAGGCCTGTTTTCACCTTTCTCTGCAGCACCTGGCACATAGCAAGCACTGAATAAATGCTTGTTGACCTAAAAAAATCCTTGTATACATTTTCTCCCATTTCTGGATTCTTTAGATGAATAGATCCATTGATCTATTGTTCTAGTTTTTAAAACCTAGTACCAGATGCTGTTGCTAATAATTAGTTTATACTATGTTTTGAAACCTGACAAGGCGAGTGCTCATAGTTCACCTAGAAATTTTCACCCAATTTGATTTTTTTAATAAATTTCATTGCTATTTTATCTATTTCTATAAGTGAAAATGTTGATATTTTATTGGTTGTACATATCATTAATTCTGTGATCTCATTGATGAATGTACTCCATTAGTGCATGCATCCCACACAAAACTTAAACTTTTGTGCAATTTCTTTTGTACGTTTCCTGCCATAAATCTTCTATAAAGTCTTGCCATTGTGCTGGATGGCCTCATCTAGGTCTTTAAAATTCCTTGAATAATAATACATCATTCAAATTGTCTATTCTTTCTCATGTTGCTCTGTTGCCAATCCATGTCTTTTCTGATGATATATTTCTTGGAAATTTTTTCGCCATTGCTTGTATGTTGGCCATCATTGGTAACATGCTGTAGCTTACTTATACCCACCATTTGCCTCTCCACTGCCATTTAGTTCACATACAATTTTATTCCTTTAGACACTGATTCACAGTAATATAGAATAGAATGGAAAAAAGGACCAGAAGAATATTAGTATTTTTTAAAAATTGATATTTCCCCAAGGAACCCCATGACCATACTGCATAATTTCCCAAAAGCAATCCAACTTGTTCTTTTTCTTCTATTCCTCCTTACTGTTTATCACACAAGAATCCATTTCCCTACTCCATGCATTTTCATTGGTTTTTTCCCATGTCTGAAATTCTCTCCAACTTCACTCTTACCTCTTGGCTTCCTTCAATTCTCAGCTAAAATTCTGCCTTCTACAAAAGCCTGTCCTGGTTTTCTTTAATGTGAGTATCTTCCCTCTGACATTAGCTCTAATTTATCCTGTATATATCTTGTTCATTCAGTGGTTTGCATATTCTCTCTGCACCTCTCCCCATCTCCTGTTAGATTGTGATCTTTTGAGGACAATGGTCTATTTTCACCTTTCTTTGTATCCCCAGCATTTATCAGAGTGCCTGACACATAGAAGATACTTCATAAATGCTTCCTGACTTGACTTGACTATTCAATTATGGATCTATCTCACTGTTCTTCTGTACTACTGCATATCCAAGACATAGGTACTGACAGACCAACATAATAGGCTATCCATCCAAATGTGTGCCATAGTCTGGACTCTGGACTATACATTTTTCAATATATTAAAAACTCCTTGGAGGGAAAGACTGGTTTGATTTTCTTGTTTGTATCTCTGCCTAGCACAGTTCCACTCATTTAATAAATGCAAATTGAATTAGTAGGCATTCTTCATCATTTGATTTCTCTTATGTGAGTTGATAGCTCAGTTTCTTTTCAATGGTTGTGGATCCAACTTTGAATTTTATTATCTTATGATCTCTTCAAGGAATCTTCATAGTGTTTCTGAATTAGGTATACTCAGTTTGGTGTCACTCACTAACAGGAAAATCTGATGAATTTAATCATCTGTAAGGATTCCCTCTTTAATTTGATCTCTGTGCTGGACACCTTCCATGATAGTGTTGACTGCATTTGCCAAACATGCATCCCTGTTATATGAATCACTTGATATTAACAAACAGGGTGTATCTCTGCTCCATCTATCAAGGAATTTTAAATTATCTTTATGTATAATGAGAGATATCTTGGAGAAGAATCAATAAGGCTGCTCTTTGCTGTAACTTTTTAAAAAAATAATCAACAAATACTACAAACTATGGAGTTTTTTTCTTCTCTACAACTTTTATTCAGTTGTGTGACTGTGATGTCATAATCTATTAAAAATAATTTTCAAAAGTATGCATATGCTCTTTTCATATTTTAATCAAAGATATCCTAGATTATGTGCCTCTCATGTGTATCAAAGCCAGATAAGGAATTTGTAAGAAACCCAGATGTATCTAAATGATTCTTTAGACCATAGCTTCATTTAGAAACTTTGGGGAAGAGCTTGAAGAGGACAGTATAGTTAAATTACAACTTCAGAAAATACAGAGCCTTATATTCACCAGGATATTTTATTCCTTTCTCCAATCCTCATGATGGTCAAAGACTTAGTTTCCCCATTGCCCCACCATAAATGTCATTTAAACGAATGTCTAGTATGTCTTAATTGTGCTGTTTCTCCTCCCAGTATCATTGGCCTAATTCTATATATTCTTAGACCAAACTGTAGGGAGCATACTTTTTGTTAGCTACCTTGCTGCTTTTGTGCGTTGTCTAGGTTGTTTTGACCTAGTAGTTGCACCCACCCCCTCTTCTATCCTGTTATTCCGGGATATGCCTTAACTCTAAATCTTTTTCTCATTAGCCCTGGCATTTCTTGAAATAAGATGCTAGCAAAAATAATAATAAAAATCTAAATATGCACTAAACTAACCATGGTTACATTCTTAATTATAGTCAACCATAGATTTGGATGGCCAGACCCTCTCATACCCGATGATTTGTGTTTACCTTGCTCTTGGCTATTTTGGCTACTTCTCTTTGCAAGTTAGCTCCTTCTCTCTCCCCTCTCTGTCTCTCTGTCTCTCTCTCATTTCCCACCCTCTTTCTGGATATATATATACACACACGCACACATTGGACAGCTAGGTGGCACAGTGGGTATAGTGCCAGGACTGGAGGCAGGAAGACTTATCCTCCTGAGCTCAAATATGACCTCAGACACTTACTAGCTGCATGACCCTAGGCAAGTCACTTAACTCTGTTTGCCTCAGTTACCCATCTATAAAATCAGCTGGAGAAGGAAATGGCAAACCACTCTAGTATCTTTGCCAAGAAAACCCCAAATGGGGTCACAGAGAATCTGAAATGATTGAACAAGTTGTAATATTCTAAAATGTGCTCTGGTTATAGTATATTTTATTCTCTTTATTTTTAACTTTGTGTGCTCTCTGTATTTCATTTTATACATTTTATTAAATACCATTTTTCATTCAGCTTTGACTATAACTACAATAAATCAGTTTGGTCAAAGCAGTGGTTCTAATAAATTACAATTCAGTGAGTACAATTCTAATAAATTACAATTCAATACACAAATTTGCTATTCCACCACTTAGAGTATAAAGATTGCTAGATTTGAAATGAACAGAACTCTGTTCAGATTCCACCACTTATGTGTGACCATGGACAAGATGATTCCTCTGGGCCTCAGTTTCCTCAGATACAAAATAAAGATGTTGCACTAGATCACCTCTGAAGTAACATTTAGCTCTAAATTTATAATCCTGTAAAGCCCTCTTGATGCCCTTTTGGGAGTAAAAATATGGTTTGTAATTTTATATAATTATTTATGTAACATCTCCCTCTTTTTCAAATATCTTTAAAATCTGTATCTCAGAGCTTTAGTGATTGTATCCTCTAGCATGGACTTCCCCTGTGTATATTTTGGACCAACTGCTCTTCCCAGTCACATCTTCTTAAATGCCATTCCACTTCCTTCTATAGCCCAGGAGGGCCTGAGTTTTTTAGTGTCCAAATGTAGTGGTTCCGCTGTCATTGATGAAAATAGTTGTTTATCAAGAAATTTTTCCTCCATTCCTTGTACTTTCAATTTCATTAACAAATGCCCTTAGCTTGCTACGTCTTTGCTAGGTTTCATTCTAAATTTTCTGCAGACCTCTTTTCGTCTCCATCGTTCTTTGTTGTTTTGTGAGGTGATACTGCTCAGAATCTTCTATCGTGTTCCTCCATAACATTTCATAAATGAATTTATATTCTCAAGTCATGTTTCCTTTGTTTGCCATGTCTCTCCACTTCTCAAAGTCAAGTCAAATGTTCTCTGGCTGAGGCAATAAATTAGGGCCATTCGCTGAAGCAGTTGGAATAAGGGTTCTCTGAGTCTGGAGAATTTAAAACTTAAGAGATGGTTTCTACTATCCATCTTAATTCCTTTGTTTGAAAGCAAATGCCTCTCCAAATAAATGATTGTGTGGTAAACCTGTCTCTGTACTAGGAAGAGGAAAAGGAAACCTATGAACAATATATACCTGTCCCAAAGGGATTTAATATTTTATTATTTATTTAATATTTTAGTTTTCAACATTGATTTCCACAAGATTTTGTGTTACAAATTTTCTCCCCATTTCTACCCTCCCCCCACTCTAAGAGGCATATATTCTGATTGCCCCATTCCCCAGTTAGCCCTCCCTTCTGTCACCTACTCCCCCACATCCCCTTTCCTCTCACTTTCTTATAGGACAGGATAGATTTCTATGCCCAATCCAAAGGGATTTAATAAAGAATAATCCTTTTAGCCAACTGAGAATGGGATGCTGTGGACTTCCAAATCTATGTCCTGATTAGGGCAACAGCATGGCATATCTCCAGCTTGGGGGTGGTGCGGTAGTGGCTTCTTAGCTTCCCCTTTTCTCTGACATGTTAAAGATGCTCCCTAAATTTTGGGAGTTTCGGATTTTGATGGGGAGCACAGTATTATTTATTATCTCTGCATCCTGATCAATGCCTTGTAATCTTTGAACACTGTAATGGGCTGTAGGGGTAAAAGTATGGGATTAGGGTGTTCCAAGATTTATGATTTATTGAAGGTTAGATAACAAGGGTTACATGGCAAGTCTTATCAATGACAGGGAACACTATGGGACCATCTGGGCCCAGATGGACATTTATCTATGACATTATTGAGAAAATGGGTAGGGGAACCTGCTTAGCTGATTTTAGAACGTTAATTTAAAAAGTATCTAACAACTAATATTTACAAGATATATGCCAAGTAATATGGGCATACATGTTCCCAGGGAGTTTCTGCCTTTTAAATTATCTGGCAAATACAAGAAAAATGGCCTTAGTTTATTCTCTCAAATTGGGAATCACATCATGCTTATGGTTTTTTTCTCTTAGGATTCTACTTGTGAAATGTTAACTTAGAGTCTGTAGGAGAGTGGGAATAAACTGTAAATATACAAAGATCTTAATAGGAGAATAAAGGTCTCACTGGTTAATAGCTATGTATAAATGTATGTATAAATGTATAGATATAGATACATATATTCTATAGCAAGCAATATTCATTTACATTCTTAAGGGTGAGAAAGGGAAGCACTTACAATTCCAAAATTGTAGAATGCAAAATTATATTTTTAAACATATAATAAGAACTGGTATAAAACTATACAGACCAGAAACACTATGGAAAGCACTACATCATTTAAGGTGTGTTGGCCTTGTCATGGGCAGTTTCTGGGTTCTTTTATCCATCTCTTTGTGATGAGTGTATATGTTGGTTAGTGTACAATAGGAAATGCTCATAGTGTTATCATTTAATTTATTCATTCCCCATTTTGGGTTTGTTTGGTTTGGTTTTTTTTGAGGCAATAGGGGTTAAGTTACTTGCCCAGGATCACATAGCTAGTGTCTGAGGCTGGATTTGAACTCAGGTCCTCATGACTCCAAGGCCAGTGCTCTATCTTCTCCATTTTTTTTTGACATCAGTGGTTTATTTGGATAGTGAGGTGAAACAATCATAATGGTTGTATGCAATATCTTCTTACCTTTGGCATTTATTCTAATTTGGTATTGATACTGGTATTTACTTCAAGGAGTGATGGTTTGATAATATACAGACAGCTGCTCATTTGGATATGAACTGGATATAGTAACTGGGTTTTTTTATGTGTATTAAGGTAGAGTTGGCTTTATTGCTTCTTTAAATGTTACTCAGTACTGCCATATTCAATTCCTCATGAATACTCACGATATATAGACAAATAGTTTTTAAGTAGTCTGGAACAGGGCTTATTAAACTTTTTCCACTCATGACCCCTTTTCAGGTTTAGGCAGCATTCATTGGCCTGAGGGCATGCACAGTACAAAGCGCACATGCTTTGTGTTCAGACCAAGGCTCCAGTGAAGTTGTGTAACACAACATGGGCAAGTGCTTCCAGAAACACCTTGGAGTCATTACAAGTTTGATTTTTAATTAATTTTTGGTCATTGTGCATTCAAAAATCTTTTACTGGTGCTAAATTTTTCACGACCCATATGGGGTCGTGACTCACAGTTTAAGAAGCTATTGTCTAGACTACTTTGAATTCTTTTCTTCTTAATCATGGATCATATTTTCCAACTATTTCTTTGCCATCCAATCCTCTTCCCACATTCATATTGGTGTCACTAAGGATCAGTGTAGATGTAGGATAAATTTGGAGGACCTTTTCCTGTTCTTTGAACAGTTTCTCTCTTTCCTTAGCCTCTGTAACAGATACTGGCCTGTAAGATGCATTTATACTAAGGGTCCTTTTTTCCTTATGCTTGTTAGAAGCACTGAAAGGGGAGATAACCAAGTGTCATATAAAATGATATTCTATTTCTACCTGGATTTTCATAGGCATCTCAAACTCAACATCTCCCCCAAATTGTACTCTTTCTCTCTAAATCTATGTTTCCTTAGAACTTCTCTATTTTTGTCAAGGGAGCCACCATCCTTCCATTCATTCCACTTTGTAACCTCCAAGTCATCATGAACTCTTCATTTTTGTTTGAGTCTGTTATTACCTCTGATCTGGACTCTCACAATAACTGTTGGTCTCCTTGGCTCTTTTATCTTCACACCCCAATCTCTTCTCTGTTGAGCTGTCAAAGTGATTTTCCCAAAGCATAGGTCTAACCATGTCACCCCTCCTACCCCCACTCAATAAACTCTAGTGGCTCTCTGTTATCTACAAGATCAAATATAAAATCTCTGTTTTTGGCATTTAAAACTTCCTCACTTTCCAGTCTCTGTATATTTTACTCCTATCCACAATCCATGATGGAACTACAGTGCAGCTACTTGCTATTCATCATATATTACATTCCTTCTACCGTCTCTGGGTCTTTGGATTGGTTATCCTTCACATCTGGAATGTTCTGCCTCCTCTTCTGTTCCTGTTAGATTCCATGGATTCTTTTAAGACTCATCTCAAATCTCACCTTCTTCCAGAGTCCTATCCCCATCCCTCTCATCTTTCTCCTCCACCCTTCCTAGATTACCTCCCATCTACTATAAAAGCCAGCATCCATATAGCACTTTAACATTTGCAAACTGTTTTACAAATACTGTCTTGTTTTATGCACACAATAACCTTTAAGATATGGGTGCCATTATTACCCCCATTTTACAGATTAAGAAACTGAACAAATAGAGGTCTTGTCCAGGGTCATGTGAAACCAGATTTTAACTCCGAACTTCTTGACTCTAAGTCCAGTGATCTATCCACTGTGCCACCTAGCTGTCCATGTAATAATATCTAACATTTATATGGCACTTATGTGCCAGGCACTGTGCTGAGCTCTTTACAATTATTATCTCATTTGATCCTCATAACAACCCTTATTATCTTCATTTTAAAGATAGTGAAAATGAGACAGTGTAAGCGGAATGGCCTTTGTTTTCTTTGAGTGACTCAGCTTACCTCATTGAGCCTCTGGATGCTGTGGCTTGCTCTTCCGGGGCAGGAAGTCCAGCAACCGTACCAGGAATCAGAACTTCCTGTGTGATGAGTCATGGGGCTGGCTGAGGGGAGGTGTTAGCTCCAGAACCTGGTCTACGCTAGGGGGAGGGGCCAAGTCAAGAACCAATCGGCCCTGGTCATCCAGGTGGCGCTTGATGATGTCAAAAACTCTATAAGAGGGGAGAGGACAGCTTGAAGCTTTTTTTTTCCTTTTCCGGTTGGTGTGGGAGCAACGAGGAGCGTGACTCTGGGCCAGTCCTTGCTCTCAGGCTGAGCCCAGATGTTGGTAACTATGAATTGTATTGGGTCTGTCTGTTGATATTTGTAACTTGTTTGTATTTTGGTTTTGAGGTTTGGGGTGCTGGTTTGTTTTCCCCCAAACTAAGTGAATGTTTTGAACCTCAGGGTGCTGGCTTTTTTCCCTGAAGTACGTGAATGAATCTGTATTTGGTATATCTCTTGATGCTTGCCTGTATGCTCCCCTGAACTAACTGAATGCTAACTGAATGCTGGTGTTTTCCCCTGAACTAAATGAATGTTGTCTGTATGCTAACTGAATGCTGGATTAAAGTAAGCTGGTCAACCCCTTCACCGTGCTTTCCTTGTTTAAGCAGATAAAAAGAACCTGTGCTTTCCCAGCGTCCCGGCAGCCTCCTGGGTCCCGGCAGCCTCCTGGGTCCTGGCAGCCCCCTGGGTGCCGGCTGTGGGGGAGGGATCTTATGCCCCCACCGAAGCTGCTAGCTGGGTTGTTAAAACAGACAGAAATCAAGTGACTTGCTGAGGGTTACACAGCTAGTAAGTCTTTAAAGATGGATTTGAACTCAGTTCTTCTTCAGTGTATATATATACACATACACAAATACATATATATATGTGTATACATGTATACATACAATATATCTTATGTGTACCTAATTGTTTGTAAGTTATTTTCCCAATTAAAATGTGAGTTCCTTGACTTCTACTGTTGTCAAATTTTTTGTGACCCATATATAGTCGTGACCCACTGTTTAAGAAGCAGTAGTCTAGAAGACTTGGAATTCTTTTCTTCTTAATGAACTATTTCTTTGCTTTTAACTCAGTACTTCTTGACTCTAAGTCCAAGATAGATCGCTACTTATCCACCATGCCACCTAGCTGTCTATATAATAATATCTAACATTTATATTATGTGCCAGGCACTGTGCTGAGATTTTTACAGTTATTATCTCATTTGGTCTTCAAAACAACCCTTATTTTCTCCTAGCATTTAGCAAATAGTAAGTGTTAAATAAATGCTTTCTGATGGACTCACTGCTGGTAGATACTGTAGATAAAAATGCAATGAATGAAACAATCCACTTCCTCAGAGATTTTACATTCTAAGCTGTATATTAGTTGAACTCTGTCCCTACTACATACCTGGCCCATCTTTTTTTTCCCTAATTACACATATATCTCTCTGAGGACATGCTTGATGCCATTTATCCTAATACTATTTCTTCAGTGCGTTGCAACCAACTCATCCCATGCATCCCACACACCTCTCCATTGCCCTCTAGGTGACCTGAAACTTTAATCCCTCAGAGATTGTGGTATTCCATGATTCATAGGCATAGAACATCATAAGGAAAATATTGTTCCAGTTGGGACTCAACTCACTGTCCTGCTTCATTTACTATGCCACTCCTCCTTGATCCTTTTATCCTTAAAGCTTCCTCTGATCTTTTTCTCTTTCTCGCAAAGCCTGTGCTCCTGGGGGAAGTCATACAAAAGCCAGTTTTGATTCTGATTAAGGTTTAGTTCCAGAATTGTGAGTTCCTGCAATATCATTTCATGTTTTCTCAGAAGCAGAGTACTCAGGCCTGTGTTCAACCAGGTGGAGGCTGGTGCCTTTGAGGGAAAGAATAAGGATAATTTGAAAAGTCTCCCCTCTACCTTCATGAAGTTGCTTCTCTTAGTCCTCCCCACTGCTCTCGTATAATATCCACCTAGATTGATTCACTCTTCAAATGTGCCACAGAGAAGTCTGTGAACTCTCCTAGTAAGATGCTTATTGATATTCTCTCCTCATTGGTGGACTACCATCATAACTGACATGTCTACCATAGCAATAATATTTTCTGAAATCAAGTTGATCTTATAATTTAGTATGTCTACTAAAACAAAAGTGTTCAGTTCAGTGTATGAAATCAGGATCAATGGAGGATCACAATCAATTGGTAAGAAGCGACTATTGGTCCAAATAGTCTCACCGCACAAGATACTTTTCACCATTTAAAATCATGAGAAACCCTATCAATCAAACTTTCTACATAAACATCATGCAGTTGGCTAGCTAATATTTTCTCTGTGTTATCATTGGATAGACTCTAACTCAGGTGGCACCTATTCAGCTTTTGATAAGTTGTTTTTTCTTCCAAAGCTTTGAGTTCTATACCCCATTCATACAGAATACATCACACACTCATCATGACAGAATTCAAACCCAAACTAAACATCATTGGAACAAAGTAATATCAGCAAAGAGAAGAGTGATGGTATCATAGAATACTTCTGCTCTGTATCCCTTTCATCTAGCTTGGGTCCCAGCCCAGACCTTCATTTCATGAGACCCTCAGGCCATGCTAACTTTACTCCCTTGTCTGTTCTTTAGACACTCTCCAGACAACTCCACCTTCTGACCTACTGTCTTGCTCCCCTGCTAGTACCATCCTTCTCTCCCTCCTCCTCTTTGATGTATGAGTCTCCTTTATGTATTCCTTTCTCCCATTAGAATGTAAGTTCCTTAAAGGTAGGGACTGCCTTTTTTTCCCCAGGGCTTATTACAGTTCCTGGGATGGAGCAATTGGTTAATACATGCCTTTTCTGGCTGCTCTCACCAATATATGGTAGGTAAAGTGCTTAAAATAAGTCAAAACTATCAAAGCAACAAGAAGAATCAAGAGACTCACTACCATGAGTAAACATTGCAGACTTTCAAAATGGCACATGTATTTTTCATTCTGTATTCACTTTCTAAAGAAACATCACAAACATCACAGTTCCCATTTCCTTCCATAAGACAGACAAGTTCTTATAGGATGGCAATATCACCGTGGTTGACAAACAACTACATCTAATTTTAATGTTGGTGTCAATAACGTTTTTCCCCTAAACACTGCCTAACCACCTCAAATTTACATTTCCATTCCTTTCCATATATACTTCTTTCTTGATCTACATTATTTCCAAGAATATCTCCTATCTTTGGTCCAGTTGTGATCCAACACAGCCACTCCTGGATGTTGAACCCTTAACTACATGAACTCAGTCAGCTAGAGCAGTGATGGTCAAACTCAAATAGAAACAGGTACCACTAATCCATACATGAGGATCTCTGCAGACTACATTTTGACTTGGTTTTAAAATGTTATTTTATGTGTATTTTATTGTATTTTTGTTTATTTTGTTAAATATTCTCCAATTACATTTCAATGTAATTCAGTTTAGGCCCCATTAGGAGGTGTTAGCTACCTCACCCAAAACTTGACACCTCTGAGATAGAGGGTCTCCTAAGCTTAAACACATAGCATCCTGTCCAGAACAATTATAGAAAGAAAAAAAAGACTTTCAAGGAAATAAAGCAAAAATGTAAGTAAAACACAAATAAAATTTGGTTCAATAGCTTTAATGTTTTAAAAAGTGTTTTAGGGGGCAGCTAGGTGGCGTAGTGAGTAGAGCACTGGCCCTGGAGTCAGGAGGACCTGAGTTCAAATCCAGTCTCAGACACTTGACACATGTACTAGCTGTGTGATCTTGGGCAAGTCACTTAACCCCAATTGCCTTGCCAAAAAAAGTGTTTTAGATACATCCTCACGTTGAATATTCGTATAATTTTGCCACAGATAGAAAGTGTTGGACCTGGGGTCAGAGGACCTTCCTTGCAGCACTGGTTCCCCTCCTCTCTGCCACACCAAGTCAGTCAATTAATTTCTCTGGAACTTAGTTTTCTCATCTGTTAAATGAGGAGGTTGGACTAGATCACTTCTGTGCCTGCTTCCAAATCTGTTTGTTCCTTTGAACCTAGATGAAACTGCCAGGAACGTTGTCCTTCCCTCCCCCCGAATATCTTTTCTAACATAGGCAAGGCATCTTCTTGCTTAAGCTTTAGTAGCCCACTTCAAGAAACAATACAAATCTAGCTTTCATAGTTCTTCCCCACATATATGTACAAGTACAATATTAGTATACTGATAGATACAGAGAGTTGAGTCAAATCTAGATGAGACTTTTTTTAAAAAAAAGACTGAACTATCATGTGGAGATCCCAAAATGCTCTTTTCCTTCATTGTTGGCATTATTCAGAGGAATATATGAACATGAATTTTAAAACTTAAAAGCATTATATAAATACGGGTTCTTATTAGGGTTTTATTATTTTATTTTATTATTATTAGGAAAATTTCTTAGGGAAAAAAAGAAATAATTCTATAAGGAACAATAGAAAGGACTAGAACAGGGCTGGCTAAACTGGATTGGAGTGGACCTAGGGAGGAGTAGGGGTTATCTAAAGAGGAGCGAAGGTTCAAGAGAAGGTAATCTCAAACATCACTTTCAGGATATTACTTCCCTGCTCAAGATCCTAAAATGATTCATAATTGTTTACCACATCAAGTTCAAACTCCTCTGCTTCCCTCTCAAGTCTCTTCACAATCTGGCCCCACCCTGCCTCTCCACATTTATTTTCCACTACTCTTAAGCACACACCTGGTTCCAGTTGGGCTGGTCTTCTCACTATGTCCTTCCATGCAACATTCCCACCTTTGCTCGGGATGTTGCTTCTGCCTGCTTCCTCTACCTATTCTTTAAGGTCCAACTCAAGTCCACAAAGCCTTCCCTAACTACCACTATTACCCTCACTGCTCTCTTATCAAAGTTCTGTAGTCAGCTACAATACTACCCCCCTTAGCACTTAGTTCTCTTTCCTAGATAACTTATCTTCCCAATTAGACTATGAGATCCTTCAGGGCATTTATAAGGCTTTTTTTTAAACAGTGCCTAACACATTTGCAACTGACAAATGTATGTTCAGGCATGGTGCTTTTGAGATGACAGTAGGACGTGAAAATAGTAATGTCTCACAGGCAACTGGAAATGTAGGATTGGAGCTCTGGAGAGAGACCAGAGCTGGAGATTTGGGAGTCAATCTCATGGAGGGACAGCCTGGAGCTATAAGAATAGATGAGTTCTCTAAACTAGAATTTAGAAAGAGAAGAGCAAGGGTCCAAGAAATGAGCACTGGAAATACCCACACTTAAGAGGAGAGAAAGGAAAGATGAGTGACCAGAGGTGAAGGAGTAGTCAGGGAGACATGAGGAAAACTTGCGTATTAAATTGTCATGAAAACTAATGGGAGGCTAGAAGGAGTTCAACAGTGTGAAATGGTACAGAGAAGCCAAACAGAATGACAACTGTCAAAAGGTCCCAAGATAGAGTGATTAGGAAGGCCATTTTTGAGAGTATAGTTTTAAGAGACTTGTGAGGACAGAAAATTATAGGGGGTTGAGGAATAAATGAATGGGGTAAAAACATATACTGATTTATCTTTGCATCTCCACCATCCAGCAGAGTTTCACACACTATAAGTGTTTGCTCAAGTTGATGTATACAGAATTCACTTGAGCATTTGTAAATGAAGGAAAAGAGAAAAATAGTTCAGTATATAAAGATCAGGAAGATCAAAAGGAGACTTTTTTTTCAATGAAGGTATTTTTGAGGGTGTTCTTTGGTTTGAGGTAAAGGATGATATAGTCTGTTGCAGCAACAAACCAGAACATTTATTTCTGAGACGGAAGAATCTACTAAAAAGAGAGAAGTTGGGAAAGTTGGTTGAAAATGGAACAATTGATGCTCTCAATGAGGAAGAAGAGTAGATTTGGTTTGGTGAGGAATGGCAGCAGGTAAAGAAATTTTATTAAGAGGTGGAGAGTTCACCAATTCTGAAGTCATAAAGGTGTAGCAATACCAATTGATGAGGAAGTCCTGGGTGTAGCCATCCTTATAAGTAACCAATATGGAATGAAGATGGTCAGTTGACTCAAAGGCATATTCTAAGGTTATGAAGATGAATATTGTCTTTGATGATGAGAGTATGATAGCCAGGCTAGCTAATAAATGAGATGTACTACCAAGGTCCCTAGACTGTCATCTTGTTCAGAGAATAAAGTAATGATGTTGGGGAAAAGGGAGCTAATTTCAGAATTATGGAGGAGGAGAAGATAAGAGATAACATCTCTGAGCATGCCAGGCCTATAATGGGTTAGCAGAAGTTACAGAGATAAAGAAAGTCATTAAGTCTTGGGTAGGTCTGTGGAGCTTTGCCTTTATTCCAAACTAGGTATTAACACCTTGAAGGAAATGGGGCAGGTGGTACAATTCAGGCAAATATTAATATAATTAAGGAGAATGGAAGTATATGCTGGAAGTTGATAGATAACAAAGGCAAGGATTTAAGATGGGTAGTATAGGTGGATGGTGTAGACTTCCAATGAAGAGAAATAGAATGAGGGTATAACAAACATCAATGGTTTATGATACGTTGCTGAGGTAGGAATAGGCCAAGCCCTCATCTTCTCTTATTGAATCTTGGAGGGTGTGAGAGAAGGTAAGACAATACCA